>NW_022436996.1:11689820-11952138 GCF_009761245.1 Sapajus apella
TCACCATTTTGACCAGGATGGTCTCGACCTCATGATCCACCCGCCTCAGCCTCCCAAAGTGCTGGGATTACAGGCGTGAGCCACCGCGCCCAGCGCCAGCTGTGGTTCTTATAACACATCAACTATGCTGACATCTAATAACCTTCAAAAACTTCATTATCGTCATGCAGAGGGGCAATGATTTCTCATTACTGAAATGTTTCATTAGTGACACAAAACATGTGGACTTGCTAAGATGCTATGTGGGGCCTCTGTCATGTGTACATAGTGTCCCACCACCTAGCTTGTCACTTCCACACTTTACCCTGGTGCCTCAGGCTGTAAATTGTCTAAGGTCCTAAGAGCAACCTCTCCAGAAGATGATTTGGCCCGATTCCAGCTACATGGTAACCAGGTCCTGCCAATAGAAAGCTGCCACCTCTATCTAAGTGAAGTATCATGCCTGCAATTTGTTGCAGCACTCAAAAATACAAAAGTTTGAGACTTAATTAAACTTACAGGGTAGCCTGTATTACTTTATCTGTTTGATTGCTAATAAGTGTTTGAAAGTGTTGCAGAATTTGATTGTGATTTTTCTCTCATTTTAACATGAGAGGGTAGTGTGATCGGGAAATAGAACTGTAACTCTCACCTCTAAGGATACCAAAGGATAACAAAAATAAACGTATCAATTGTAAACAACACAATTAGGTTAGGTGAATTTACAATGCAGATAGTCACACACAGGGAACATACAAACATTCTGGTTTGCCTAATTAGTGAGTTGGAAAATGGTTAATCAGTCAATAAAGAAGAGTTCAGTCCTGGCGAGTCCCCTAGGATGAATATTAAGACATGTACGATCTAGTTTTATTCTCATCTGATTTGAGCCAATGGAAATTTCTCATAAGGTTTTTAACTTTCTGAGAATTCTAAACTATATGACTTATTAGCCCTCTTAGCAGCCCTAAAAGTCTTTCATTCTATAAATTTCACTGAACAAATTTGATATTAGCTCCTAACTGTATATGCTAATAGACAATAGGATTAATGATAAAGACACAAGCTTTCTGGAATGACCTTAGAGAATACAGTGAGATTCACCTGCTACCTTTTCTTCCCTTAGTTCTAATCACCAACACCAAAAAATTATCATTAGTTTTCCAGACCTACATCCTGGGAACGTAACAACATAATACATACTGCCCTGTCTTCTTAGTCCTCTGCTGTTTAAAATTCCATTCTTATCTTCTCTATTGTTTCTTTCCCTTCATAATCTAAACATCAGCAGTGAGTGTAGTCTACAGTCCTTTCCTTAGAGCTAATGGCACTGGTGGGACAAGAGTGAAAAAGCACGTATACCAATCAAATAGATCATTTGAAAAATAACCATTATTATTTACAACTACATTAATTTAAATTGTATGTTGCTTTGACATACTTTTTGTTGGTTGTACAGTGATGCTTATATGCCTACTCCGATTCCTAATATATGTACAAACTTAAAAGGGTTATTTCCCTGTTTGTTTAATCAACCAGAATAATCTGAAAAGAACCTGGGCTTGTAGAGCAATATCCCTCAGGGCTAAAGCTCTGATATTTCTCTTCCAGGTGGAATTAACTGTACTGGAAGCTAATCCCTTTCACTGAGGGAAGGAAGATTTACTAAACAGTGCCAGCTCACCAAAGGTCAGATTTCACTAGCTCTCTTCATTCTCATGCTACCCTCTCTGCCCTTGTAAATATTACACTTTGCTTCCTAAATAAACCACAGCAGCCATTTTTATGAGTAATATTTGTTTCGAGCAAACATCAGTTTCAGTGAAATGATTAGAATTTTCAACAATCTTGTCTTCTCTATATGAGTTTTTCTCACTGGATCTTCTTAACTGTCTTAGTATTTCCGCCTTGCTGCTTTTGTCCTGGAAGTGTTATGATCAGAAAATTAGGGATGGAGAAGTAAAAGAAAGTAAAACAAAGAGAAGAAGGGGAATTAACATTTATTAGGCATCTATCATAATACTCACACTGTTCTACATAATTTAAATGCATTATGTTATTACCTCTCCTATCAGACTGTGAGGTAAATGCTGTTTTCCTCATTTTATCTCATTTAAAACAAGGTGAGATTAAGCATTTCAACCAGTCACAAAGCTACCAAGAGACAGATGCAGAAGCCAGGACCATGTCTGTCTGGAATGCAATCCCTTGTAGTTCCTATGCTGTTTTCTTGCCTCCTCCTTAATCTAAGTACTTTAAGGAATATAATAGTTTTAGGTTACACTGGTATTTTTCAAAGCAAGTTTTAATTACTACTTGAGAAAAAAAGACTGACATTATACATTAGAAAAATGCATAACAGTGAAATATTGCATTTCTTTATCTGTTGTTGAAAGAAGATTTGTTGGAATCCAATCAACGTTGCTGACAAAATATTGCTATATAACAAAATAATTAGACATTGCTATTTAATGAAGTTTATTAAGAATCACAGGTGTGGAAACCTGCTCTTTTATTTTATTTTCATTGAGACAGAGCCTTGCTCTGTCACCCAGGCTGGAGTGCAGTGGCATGATCTTTGCTCACTGTGACCTCTGCCTCCCGGGTTCAAGCCATTCTCCTGCCTTAGCCTCCTGAGTAGCTGGGACTACAGGTGCACACCACTGTGCCCAACTAATTTTTTTTTAATTTTAGTAGAGACAGGGTTTCACCTTATTAGCCAGGTTGGTCTGGATCTCCTGACCTCGTGATCCACCTGCCTTGGGCTCCCAAAGTGCTGGGATTATAGGCGTGAGCCACTGAGCCTGGCCCCTGCTCTCTTTTTTGACTGTGTATTATATGCTAGGCATGAGCTTCAGCTTTACAGACAACATGAATCACTTAGTCTTTGCAACACTTCTATTAGGAAGGTCTACTAGCATCCCCTTTGCGAGAAAAAAATAAAAAGTTGTATGATGAAGAAATTAGGCATGTCCCTCCAGATCACCCAATATTAATTGGCAGAGCCAAGATTTGTACTCAGGCCTTCCGGTGCCAAAGGCTCTGCTTTTCTACCACACAATCAACTTTCCCTCAGATGTGGTAACATTTGCTCACCCACACACTTTTTTTGGATGGTGATTTCATTAAACATAATACTGTTTTGTAGTCTTTTATTGTGCCCTAAATGTTCATGTACGTAAGTGTACCTCTCCTACAGTCTACAATCTTCCTCATGTCTTCTTTTTTGTGAATTAGGTGTTGAAAAATGATAGATCTCGGGCAGATGCTAGATAGATAGATAGATAGATAGATAGATAGATAGATAGATAGATAGATAAATGATACAGAATAGACGATAGATGATAAATCGGTAAATAGATGAGACAGAATATTAGATAGATAGATCAATAAGTAGATGATACAGAATAGATGATAGATATATTACTAGATCGATAAATAGATGAGATAGAAGATTAGATAGATAGACAGATAGAAGATAGATAGATAATAGTCTTACATATAGCCCAATGCATGACTTAATTAATGTTAACCTAAAGCAAAGCTTTCTTTTCAAGGTGGGTGTGGGATGGGGTGGGAAGGTGTGTCTGGAATTGCTGATGTAGCAGTAGTCACACAGCATTTTTAGCTTTTCAGGTGACTGTACCAGTGCTCCTTGAAAGAGAAAGAAGGTGGGAAGGAGGGACTCATGAATGTCCATTCATCTCTGTGCCGTTCACCCCACAATGCCTGCTGAGCAACAGAGGAGGCTGAGTTGCTGAGGGAAGAATAAAGAAACCTGTAGTAAGAGGGTCAAAATTTCATCTACTATCCTTATTTGGCAAATAATTTAACCTCTTTTAGGCCCATTTTCTTTATTTGGAAAGCGGGACAAATAATACATAAGCCAATCCCAGAATGATGATAAGTTTCAGTGAGAAAAAAGGAGGTGAAATGCAACTTGTGGACACGCAAGTGCTATGTAAGTGCACTTTCCCCATTTTCACCCTGGCTAAGTCCAATTCTGTTAAAAAGGTCTTGCTGGCTCTTACACTGCCTTACCTCAGGGACTCTGTGCAGTGCACGACACCTGTCTGGGCAGCTGTCTGTGGTCAGCACCCTGCACACCGAATTTTGAGTGAATAATAGCAAGAGCTGGTAGCACGGCCAGCCTGGTGCTGTGTCCACTGCCCTGCAGAAACGCAAATAAGCCAAACACACACTCCCCAGAGAGCCAAAAATCATTTAAACATTATACCATCCTTCATCTCCGTGTGAAATACAATACAACAAGCTAAGAGAGAATAGAGAAGATTTCAGAAAAAAAAAATATGTGGGACTTTTGAGGAATTTGTAGGGGAAAGAAATACAAATGGTTAAGAATATAATTTAAAAAACATATTACAATTTTCTTAATATGAAGGATTACAAAAAAGTTACCAAAAAATGCGTTGGTATGAGCTTTCATTATCATGTAGCAAAATGTATTTTAAGACAACTTATTTTGAAATCCACATGAACGCAAGTTTTGAGGCTGAAAAATGATTTCCACACAAAATATAAATGCTCTTGTTAGAGCTATAAAATGAGAATTTTTTAGGGGCTTCACATCTCACTAGTTCAAAATAAAAGCAATGGCAAAGCTATATCCCAAGACAGGGGGTCAGTACGTGGCCTCAAATTGTAAGGCTTCAGTGGTTTGCAGATAATTTTTAGCCTGAGATTCAACACTATTTATGCTGTATTCTCACCAGCTTGAGGGAGAGGAATCAGTGTTAATACAGATATCTGACCAATAAGTGGAATGCCCAAAAGAACAACTTTTTAACTGTTGTATATGGGGCTGTGTATGTTCAAACATTTCATGTATTCATTTAAACCAAATTACACAATAAAAATGTTCACCTCAGCAAATAAGAACAAATCACCTAATTTTATATTCACCTCATTAAATCCAGCACTTGTGGAAACCTGTGCCGATCACGAGAAGGCAGATAACCTGATTCTCACTTCCATTGTGGAAGTGAGAAGAGCTCACACTTACATAAGGATGTATATTTTTTAAGAAACAAAACCTCAGCATTTTTATAATGTTCTAACAAAATGTTCACTGTGTGATATAGCAACCTTAAAAAATAAATTCACATAGTAATCTTTTTATAATATCCTAAGTTGGATTAATTTAAATTTTCTTTCAAATTTAAATGAAATTATTAGTCTAACTTTTATGAATACCAATTCTTTCCTTGTAGAGAATGCAAATTAGCCTTTCATATCTAAAAACAGACAAAAAGTGCATCTAATTAAATCCCTTTTAAATTTTAAATGTGAATGATTAAATAGGATGTATTATAGGAAAAACACTTATCTGTTTTATTTAATTTTTTATTGGCATATATCTAACAATAAACATTAAGTGAGAAATATTCAAAACAAATAAATGTGCCAATAGAAACTAATTAGTATTTACATCAATACTTCTAATTTGATATTCTCAGAGCTCAAAAAAATCCAATCATATAGATTATATAAGAAATAAAATAATGGAGTTTTCTATAGACTTCCTACGTGTTGTGATTTAAGAATAAAGATAAATATATACTCTAATATTTCAAATATAATTAGAATGATTTCACATATTATCATAACAATTTCATATTTTCATGTATTTGACAAACATTTACTGAATACCTATTTTGTATCAGACACTGACATATGGGGAATAGAACAGTGAACAGAGAGACTAAAATATATGTCTCAAAGAGTTTTCTTTCCAGTAGAGAAAATAATATTTGCAACTATTATCAACAAACACAATTGATTTTGCGCCAATTTAATAACATAGTATAATTGGCAAAATGAAAAAGCTTTGGAGAGAAGGGGTAGAATTTTAGTGTGGCAAAGTAAGTCTTTACTGGAAAGTGGACTTTGGAATGAAGACATGAAGAAAGTGAGGGAGCCAGTTATGCATTTACCTGAGGAAGGCTTTTCAGGCTGAGCGAATTGCATGCATGTACAATGTTGGGAGAATGAGGGCATGTTCAAAAGGCAAGGGAACCCTGTGACTGAAGCCGAGAGCAGAGGGGAAGAGTCAAAACAGATGAAGGCAGACAGATAATGTGGGCACAAACCAAGAAGGGCCTCACACATCACAATAAGGGCCTTTGATTTTTACTCTGAGAAGAAATGTCGTTAGGGTGTTTTGAGGAAAGAAGTGCCATAATCTGACTTAAATTCACAGGATATTTCTGGCTGCTATATTGTGGGTAGAAGCGAAAGCAGTAATTTCAAGGTCTACCATAATAATACAGGTGAGAAAATCCAATGGTAGCTTACATTTGCTTGGTTAGAAGTGATCAAACCCAGAACATATTTTGAGAGTAGTGTGGAGTTAATGTGTTAGGTCTAAGAGTGAAACAGTGAGAGGAAACAAGGACAGCACCAAGATTTTTGAGCTGCAAAACTAAAAGAATGAAATTGCATTGAGTCAGAGAAAACTGAGGAAGGAACTCTTGGGGGTGGGAAATTTTAACTAGGATTCATTTGGCAGACGAACCACTTTATTATAATATTTTTCAGGACCTTATTGTTTCTGACATGGGAAGAAAACTTTATACAAAAGTAGTTAGGCAGGACAAATTTATAATGAATATATAATCATAGTTGCAAATGCTGCTTAAAATACTTCAGTGTTTCTGGGTGGCCTTTAGAATGATGTGAATTCCAGAGTATTATAGGAAGCTTCATGACCCCAGCTTATATCAGTTGCATTTTGTTGTCTATTTCCAGTGACATATGTAAATATTTTTTATTCTATCAGCAATCTGTAGCTGAAATTGAGGAGATTGTATCTTCTTACTCATCATATACATTAAAATGATTACATTGTATTAACTGAATAACTCAGAAGTAAATCAATGCAGTTTCCTTCTCTGAAAAGGTGAGGAGAAATGGAAGGAGGAGGAAAAGTGGGAAGAAGAGAGATGGGGAAAAGGAGAAAAATAAGTTTTGTTTATGGTCATATGCTGCCCATCACAAAAGCTTGCTCAGGAGTTGGACTGTGTACAAATGTGGTCCTGTGGTATAGATCGTACATAGGCCAGAAAATAAATAACACTACATATACAAAAGAGATAAGACATTGGGTTTCTTTCATTCATGTTGAAACTGAAATCAATTGAGTCAGAGCAGGACATTCGTGCTATATTGTGTAAACAGCCACTGGAGTTTCCTTATACCAGCTTCTCTTGACTCTAAACACATTCATTATGATCCGATGTACCTTACTAAAACCCCACTGCCATCTTATCACCCCTTGGTGAAGAATCTAAAATATTCATGTTATCAAATCACACTTTCCACCATTTACAAATTTTCCCATAATCATGCCTGTCAACATGGTATTATTCTCAATTTTCCTCTCCTGTTATAAAGCTCTCCTCCCTGCCTGGACCACAGTGTATTTCAGATTCTCTTCAGGTGTCACTTCCTTCATGAAGCATCCCCTGAATATTTCTCTTCAATGTCCTGTAGAACACATTTTAAAAATCTAAATTGTTCCAAGTGTCTTGTCTTATTAATTAGCTTATTTATGGAATACCCTCTATATACAATCTATTTGCTGATCATTGCAAATAGAAAGAGAGAGAGAATAAGTTCTTAAAGAAATTCTTGGTCTACTATACAAAACATCTTAATACTTAATTAGAATCTACTGTGATACATACAAATATTGTAACTGTACAAGCTACAGTCATAATACAGGAGGAAATAATTGTTGGCATTTTGGAAAAAGAAAAGGAAAAAATAGACACATACGCATATTTCATTTGAGCAGCCAGGCTTCCAAATCAGGAACTCTATGTTTTTCAGAGGAGAATTTCTAAAACACCTGTTTTATCAGAACCATCTTGGATATTTTATGAAAAAAAAAAAAAAAAAAGAGTAATGCACTTTACTGCTATAAAGTTAGACTCTATAACTCTGAATTGCTGCCACTAAAATCTGCATTTTAAAACCTCTCATTTTAATGTCAATGATGAGTTGAGTTTTGTTACCAGAAGAGTCTCAGGCAAATCCGGTCACCATACTTGTAGGTTGCAGATTGGTGACTCATAGGTACCTGGGGTGATAACTCATTTCTATCAGCCATGAAGGTTTGCACAAAAACTCAACCGATCTTCAAATAACACAGTTATCAAATCTACTAGTCCTGTTCCCCTAAATTTCATCAATCCAAGTTTAATCCCATTAATTTTTATGTTTGAAAACTAGAAGTGATTGCTTTTGACTGAAGTTTTTTAGGTTTCATGCTTTTCCTTTTGATACTTACTTCATGTGGATCAAATTCTTTGAACCTTAGAATATGAGACTAATAACAACATGGAGACAAAATCAATAGCACAGCATTAAGGTCATCCTCAACCTGTTATAGTGTTGATTCTACTGTAGGTATGATATCCTTGACAGGGAGGTTGATATATGGTTGTGTTGTACTTGGACAGGCTTGTGCTTCTCAGGGCAAGAGTTTTCAGCAAATGACTGTTTTACTTATTGATGTTCTTTCAATCCTTTACTCTTTCTTGGGAAAGATAGTGTGCTGTTCCCCTAGATTAACAGGAGAAATCTAAATTAATAACATTTGTTTGAAGCTACTTCAAAGTCACATTAACATGACTTTATAGAAATTATAGCCTCCTTCTGTGAAACTCAAAATAGTTTTTAAGTAATAATTTTTGTCTTAGCCCTTATGCCAGCGAGGCTGCAAATAGATATATGCATATTCCACAATGTGACAGGCACAATCAGGATTCAAGTGATTTAGCCTAAACTATTAATCAAAATAGTTACTGATGTTTTCTAATAATACCAAAGGTTTTCAGTAACTTGCTTAACATAAAAAACAATGTATTTTCCCTACAGTACAGCAATTTAAAACATATGATGATATTTTTGTGTGAAGACTTCTATAATATTGATTCAATATAAAAGATAGGATAGAGTTTGCTCTGGCAGAATTAAATCAAAATTAGAATGTATCTGTAATTGAAATACTAAAAATAGCAAAGTATTACAGTTATAACAGAACTTAATCTGGTATGTGCTATCAATTTAGTAATTTAAACTGTTCATCCTAAGCATATGCATCTCTTATAAAATGTCTAGTGTTAAAATTCTTGTTAACATGGCTTGATGCCAAAAATATAGAATTGAGTAAAGATAGTCTCTTCAACAAATGTTGTTGGCAAAACTGAACATCCATATGCAAAGAAAAGGAAATTGGGCTCTTACACGGCATACAAAAAAAAAAAAAAAAAATTCAAAATGGATTAAAGTCCCACATGTAATACCTGAAACTATAAAACTCCTAGATATAAACATATGGGAAAAGTTTTATGACATTAGTCTTGGCAATAATTTCATGACTCTGACACCTAAAGCACAGGCAACGAAACCAAAAATAGACAAGTGGGAATACATCTAACTAAAAAGCTTCGGCACAGCAAAGAAAACAATCAACAAAACTGGAAAAAAGAAAAAAAAAACAATATAGAGAATGGGAAGATATTTCCAAACCTTATATCTGATAAGGGATTAATTTCCAAAATATATAAGAAACTCCAACTCAATAACCAAACAACAATGGTAACAAAAATCTTATAATCACATCAATAAAAATGAGCTAAGGACTTGATCAGACTTTCTTCCAGTGAAGACACATAAGGGCCAAAAGGCCTATGAAGCATTGCTCAGTGTCTCCAGTCACCAGGAAGATGCACATCAAAACCACAATAAGACACCACCTTACTTCTCTCAGGATAGCGATTATAAAATAAGCCAAAGGCATGTGTCTTTATAATGGAATAATTTATGTTCCTTTGGGTATATACTTACGAATTGTATTGTTGGGTCAAAGGTCTATATTCTTTGAGCACTATTCACAATAGCAAAGACATGGAATCAGCCTAAATGCCAATCTGTGACAGACCAGATAAAGAAAATGTGGTACACATATACCATGCAATACTATACATCCATAAAAAAGAACAAAATTGTGCCTTTCCAAGGCTGTGGAAGGAGCCATTGGCTATTATCCTTAGCAAATTAACAAAGAAATGGAAAACCAAATACCACATGTTCTCACTTACAAGTGGGAGTGAAATGATGAAAAGACATGGACACACAGAGGGACATAACACACGCTGGGGCCTTTCAGAGAGTGGAGGGTGGGGGAGGGAGAAGATCAGGGAAGATAACTAATAGGTATCAGGCTTAATACCTGAGTGGTGAAACAGTGTGTATAACAAACCCCCATGACACAAGTTTACCTATGTAACAAACCTGCATGTGTACCCCTGAAGTTAAAATAAAAGTTGAAAAAAAAATGCAATAGGCAGCAAGTATCTGTGAGGATATGAAACCCATGCACAGTGTTGGTGGGAATGCAAAATGGTGCAGCTGCTATGGAAAACAGTATTAAGGTTACTTAACATATAAAACACATACACACACACACACACACACACACAGACACACACACGTGTGCGTGCAATAAAGCAATCCCACCATGGGTATTTATCCAAAATAATTAAAACCAGGATCTGGAAGAGATAATAGTACATCCATGTTTACTGCAGCAACATTCCTGGTAGCCAAGGTATGAAAACAACCTAAATGTTCATTAATGGATGAACGGATAAAGAAAATGTAGTATATAAAGACAAGTGAATACTATGCAGATTTAAAATAAAGAAAATTCTGCGATATGCAACATGGAAGAATCTTGAGGATATTTTACTAAATGAAATAAGCCAGTCACAGAAAGACAAATACCGCATGATTTCACTTGGAGGAGGTATCTAAAATAGTCAAATCAAAGAGCATAATGGTGGTTTCAGGGAGCTAGAGGAAGAGGGATGATAAGTTACTCTTAAATAGGCATAAAGCTTAAGTTGTGCAGAGTAAAGAAGGTCTGGAGATCTGGTGTATAACATTGTGTCTGCAGTCAGCACTACTGAATTATATTTTTAAACATTTAAGATGATAGATCTCATGTTATGTTCTTACCACAGTAAAATAAAATAAAAAAATCAAAAAAATGGCTTAAAATGTGTAAATTAAGTAGAAACATAATAAAACTACAGTTTAAGGTCACATGAATTTACAATTACCTATTCTGGCTTAATTAAAGTTTCAAAAGAATAGAAAGGAAAAGGATTATAAGAATACTAGATTCTTATGCAAAACAAAGACGCCATTGGGATTAGGATAAGTCCCAGTAATCCTGAACATCCTGTACACCTGTGAAATTTGGGCCTTCAGACCTTTGGACAAACTTGAACTTAGACTGCCGCTGGAAAGTCACACTAAGTGCTGGCAATCTAAACCACTCCCCTGCCTGCCTCCCTCTCTGTTCGAGGTGGATACATAAACAGAGATGCCTATCACTATTAGAATGACCTGTGCTACGGTTTGGCCATGTCCCTCTCCAAATTCATCTTGAATTGTAGCTCCCATAATCCCCAAGTGTAGTGGGAGGGACCTGGTGTGAAGTAATTGAATCATGGGTGTAATTAAGCAGTGCTGCTGTTCTTGTGATGGTGAGTGAGTTCTTATGAGAGCTGATGGTTTTATAAGGAACTATTGCTCGGCACGTCTGCTTGCTGCCACCATGTAAGGTGTGCTTTAGCTCCTCCTTCACCTTCTGCCATGATTGTGAGGCCTCCCCTTATGTGGAAAGGTGAGTCCATTAAATCTCATTCCTTTATAAATGACCCACTGACAGGTATACCCTTATAGCAGTGTGAGAACAGAGTAATACAACCTATTATGATAATTTCTGAGACCAAGTATAACTTACGTGGTACTAATCAGAAGGAATAGAAGTGGAGGCAGCTCCATTACAAAGAAAGCTAATTTCCTCACTTTTCCTACAGGGCAGGTGATTTGGAGATTCAAGCTTCAGGTTTCAACTCCAGAAACATTGTTTACCCAGCAATGCCTTCAATTCTTCAGTCTTTTTACTTTCAAATTTTCTGAATTATTTAGTTGGTAGTGTATCTTGCTATGCATCCAACAGCTCTTGCTAATACCAATCTTTGCGTTCTAGAAACTTGAATGCCACATGCAATAATCCAAACATTTTCATCAGGCCACTTTCCTGCTCAAGAAGAGTCAGAAATTTTCTACCAAATAAATTTCAAAATTATTGTCTTGTTATAGCTATCAGTCACATTGTAGAATCTCTTAACATCAGTCTCCCCTCTAAGCTACACACAAAAACACACACACCATGGCCTCACACTTTTCAACATAAAATGTGTTACCCCCAATCTCACTATAGTTCAACACCTATGTTTCCCTTGGGATGATGTTCCATTTCTTATATAAAGCCTTCTCTAAATGCCACAAGCCCCATGAAGCCCATTTCTAAATGAGTTCTGATAATACGAGATGGAATATGTCATGATTTATTGTTTTCATTTTTACAATCTATTTACTATATTTGTTTACCAATATTACCATAAAACCTCTGAATAAATCAGTTCTTGTTTTTTGTGCTGCACAGAGAACTTGGAACAGTTCACGGTACCTGACATTATAATTCTGTCATCTTATACTTTTACAGAAAATATTTTGATAACTCCTACTACCTCAGGAGAGAAAGAAAATCATATTAAATAAAATACAAGGGCTAATGACTTCATCCCCTACCTCCATTCCACTCAATTTTTCTTCAAATCCCCTGATCATTGCTTTCCCATACTGCCTTCTACTTGAGCTCCTCTGTGCCTATGGCAAACTACCCCAAAGACACCTTGAATCGGTGCCCTATCAATTTATCTTTGTGATTTCACCTGCCTAAACACCTTTTTGCTTTGCTTACTGTATCTGTACTGGGTCTTCAGGCCTAAGTTTCACAAAGTTAGAAATAATTTCCTCTAGTCCAGATGGCAGGTCCCCCAGTATATCCTGCTCCTAAGCTAAATGAGTGCCCCGTGATGATTCCTATTCTGTTGACACTACCTAGTGATTTACCCATCTCTGAGAGTGGTTTGCAATTTTCCTTAGCGAGAATCACATTTTTACTATTGGTCTCCTAGACCCTGGCTCAGTACTTGGTAAAAGAAACACAGCCCACTTAATATCAACTCCTTCAAAGCACTCTGCCTCTGGTGGTAAAGGCCCTGTTTTCTTGTTCTTTAAATATAGACTCTAATTTTCTATTTACTTTAAATCTCTAATCAACTGAGATCCTAGTTATCTTTTCTCATAGGGGTGAGGAAGCCAGCCCAAGAAGTCAGGGAAAGTGTAAGTATTCCTTATTTCCATGGGAAACAATGTAAGAAAAGCAAAATTGTTAGATTTCCAGTGACTATAGTGTTACCAATCATATTTTGGTACGCAGGGAAGAATAATTATTTTAGGCTAGATATAATTCAATAAGATGTAGTGGAAAATGTGCTCTTAAAGGCAAAGACCTTATTTTCCTGGACAAGGAATTTAGACTTCATCTCCGAAAACAAAGGTGCAAATGTAAAATGCCTAAATATGCTAAGAAGGTGACATAGATAAATGAAGTGTGCCTGCATATGGCCACATTGTCAGGAACACAGTAAGATATTGGTTGGGGCTGTAATAAATGGAAGAACATATTCACTACTCAGTTTCTAGTGATTGTAGAAGAAAACTGAGAGCTCGGTGTTATTAGACGTTCTTATGTTTCAAGGAAAGTCAGGGTACTAAATTATCACTCAGAATTGTCCCAGTTTTAATTATTAGCAAGTAATTCAATTTTTAAATTAAGTTTATGAGAAAGAAAAATCAGCTCTGTGGATTGCATTTAGTCAGCAATCCACATATTTGTAACCCTGATAATTAAAACCAAGGAAGGCTTCATAATCAGATCCATGTAATAAAGTCAGGAGGAGTCTGCAAAATGAGGTTCATTAGACTATGAATTCCCAAGGAGTGGTTTTTTAATGAATGGATAAATAAATAAACAAATAAGAATCCAAAGACAGACACTGTCTGGAAGTTTGTCCACATAGTTTAGGTAAGTATTTCATCAGGTCTGAACTAAGGTAGAAGCAGTAGGAATTGGGGTTTTAGGCATATTTTGAAGTTTATAGTTTAGCTGCTGTTTGTCAACATGTTGATGAATGATAAAAGGATTATCAATAAAGAGGGTTAAGGAGATAATGAATTTGTTCCCAGCTGTGCCATTAACTAGGTATGTGATCTTGTTGATCTCAAGTGGAAAATTAGGAGATTACAGTGAAATGTATCTGAAGAGCTTCTCAAAGCCGAAGCTCTTTCATCCTAGGTTGACATTTTGGGACCTCATGTCAGTAGTTTTTAACAACCGTTCTAGTGTGTGATTTCACTTACATGAAGGTCAAGGACAGGCAAAACTAATCTATGGTGATAGAAAAACAATACTTATGGGAGAGGGTTGAATGGAAAGGGGCATAAGGGAATGTTCTTGTGTGTGGGGTATACCTTGACTGGGGTTTATGTGTGTCAAAGTCACTCATCATGGACCAATGCATTTTATATATGTAATTTATAATGTCATTTAAAAAATGTTTTGTTGACAGATGTTAATATTTTAACTTATAGGTTCTCGTATTTGGATGTATATTAGAATCACCTGGAGAAAATTTTCTTGAAAAGTTATTTGCTTAAATAAAAAGTTATTTATTAAGTATAATACAATGTTTATATATGTATAAGTATAGTGCAATGGTTACATTTGGGTAATTAACATTGCATTATCTGACATACTTTTATCATTTTTTGTGGTAAAAACACTTAAAAATCTACTCAGCCATTTTCAAGAATACTACATTGTTATTAACTACAGTCATCATGTGGTACAATACATTTCTTGAATTTATTCTTCTTATTTGACTGAAATTTTGTATACTTTGACCAATATCTCCCCAATCCCATCCCCTCTCCCCAGCCCTTGGTAATCACCACTCTACTCTCTGCCTCCACAGAAAGGCTTTAAAAAATATTGTTACTTAGCAGCAAATTGTAGAAAGCTTGATTTAATACATGCTTAGAGAAAAATCCTAGAAACAAATCATGTAATTCAACAGCTTGTCATAACTTGATTTTTACTTATACTTACCTCTCTTAACTTTCCAGTATTTTAAATCAAAGCCTTCCAACTAAGAGCAACCAACACGATTATAGTTAAAGTTAGACTTATTAAAATACCCGACGGAGAATGTATATCAGGGGAAGTAAGGGGGGTCTCTAAAGGAGAGAGTCAGTGAAGGATACCCTTAGAGTTTAGGGATCAAAGTTATATGATAAAATGGTCTTAGCAGGGATTGGTCTGAATTTGCAAATAAAGAAACTTTATGGAAGCAGTTGTCTTTAGAACGCAAGTCTAGGCAGATTTTGCTGCATTGGTTTATCTGTGTTCTTACCTTGGAACATGTAGATCTAAATGAGCTGGTGTTAAAGCATTTTATCCTTAGATCATCTATGATTCTGGTGTAATTTGGTATGATTTATGTGTTTTACAAGTCCTACTGCAGTCAATATTAAAATTGTGGTTTCTGTTTCAAATCTCAGCACTCCCCTTATACCCTCGCTGCCAGACAGAACGCATTTCACTCTATCATATTAAACTAATGGAACACAAAGATTTGCCAGAGCTCCCCATCAAAACTGACTTTTAGAAGAACTAAACAAGAGGACAGTAGAATAAAGAAGCTTAATGTGTTTAATTTCCTTGAAACACCCTGCCCTACCTTCCCTGGCTTGCTGCCACTTTAGGGTAGGCACACTTGACCTCATTTTTAAGGACTTAAGTCATCTGAAAAAAAATGTTTATTTTCATGTCTAGATTAAAATAATAATTTCTACTCTGAGGTGACTGCAATTTTCTGTTATATCAACCTCACGGTTAGTTTCTGTTACTAAGAACATTAAATTAACAATATGGGTAATTCAAGAATATTTTGGCAATAAATCATTCAAGAACAGTACATGCAAGGCAGGGCAAATGAGAGCTTTTCTGGTGAAAAGGTTACTTGCAAGATTCCTATTGTCTTTATGACATAATGTGCCTCTTGCCTCCTTGTCTTCTTCAGTGATGAGAAGGCAAGCCTCAGCGTGTATGGCTGACACTGGGAGAGAAGCATCTTCCCTGGATATGTGTCTTTTACAAATGCCCATCACTCTGTGTTTTGTTGTTTAATAACCTCACTCTTAGACACCTGACATTTGCAGTAATGAAGCAGAACAACAACAAAAATAGGAAAGCATCAGGCCTACGGAAGGCCATAAATGTGAAGAATATACCTACAGAGGCAGAATGAAGGGGTGGAGACTTTGCAGATACCTACTGCCACATGCCTCATCTTGATTTCATTGGGAACCTCAAAATATAATGAAGCTTCTCCAAAGGTCTTTGTCCAAAGTAAATTATCTTAAAGTGTTAAATCCATAGAGCAGATAGATCTCTTCATATTCGATCTGAACTAGGAAATGTAGGATGAGGTACATTTTATTAAGTTGGGAGAGCAACATACTGTTTAGGAAATCCTCTATTCGACTGTATTGTATTGTGATTTCTTCTCTCACCAAATACTTATCTCACCAAAACCCTTGACAGTGCAATTACTGGATCAATTGCTTTACTCTCCTGAAAGAAGCTATTCTGTATTCATTCCTTAGCTCTGAAGTGCAAGGAGGAAAAAGAGACGCAGGTGGAAGCAGAGGTGATAGACTGTTTCTGTTTCAGCAGGTTCTAAAAAAATGGGACTAAACAGATTAATAGTGCAGTTATTTAGAACAATTATGCTTTATAGGTTTCTTAGAGGCAGAAAAATTGCCATCAAGAATCCAAATGACAGAGACAATTTTTTGTTTTTTTTTTTTTCTTTTTCCATTTATTTATTTTATTGCATTTTAGGTTTTGGGGAACATGTGAAGAACATGCAAGATTGTTGCTTTGGTACACACGTGGCAGTGTGATTTGCTGCCTTCCTCCCCATCACCTACATTTGGCATCTCTCCCCTTGCTATCTCTCCCCAGCTCACCACCCTCCACCGTCCTTCCCCAATTTCCCCCTGACTGAACCCAGTGTGTAGTGCTCCCCTAATGTGGGAATGTAAAGCTTGACAATTATACACTCCCTAGGTCAAATAAAACTTTGTAAATATTTCAACAATAGGATCTGCATAATGAAACACATATTCTGTAATAGCAACATTTCCACTCAAAAATATAGTTAACATTTTTCTAGTAGTAAGTTAGAAATAAAAGAAACAGAAGTGTGCAGATTCCCTTAATTGGTGTTAGGCCTCAAAGAGCAATACTGCCTGCCATATTGTTTGAGGCATTTTTTTTTAATATTGCTATAATACCAGAAGTATTAGAAGTATTAGAAGCCAGTAGTGACCAGCTTCTAACCAATGGGGGTAGATTTTAATCACTTCTTCTCTTTGGAGTAATATATGTGCCAAGTTTTGGGACTCATAGGCCAGAAGAGAAATAAAATGTTAGGTATGGGAGCCAAGAAATCATAAAGTAGCTTCTGCAGTCTTGCATAGCTTTGCTGTTTGATCTTCTGAAGAAGACAGAGTCATTGAAATACTTCTTTTTATTATCAGCCTTTCATGGATTATAATGTAATTCCAGCTTCAGCTTCTGTCATTTTTTAATGTGATGTTTGGCAGAGAATGATACCAGAGTAATCTTACTTATTTGAGAAGTTTGGGACGTGGAACAGATATCTCTGAACTTGATTGAAGTTTTCTCCCAAAACTTCACAGAATAGGTAAATTCTCAACTGAGCATTGAAATGGGCACAATTCTCTGACCCTATGTTAAACAATACTGAATCCAGTAAAGATAATTTAACTGCTTGCTTCTGGAATATAAGGCCATGAACCAAGTAAACAGCTTAGCTGTCAAGATTGAGGCCTTGCTCATGTAATCATGTTAAGACTCTTGCCACACTGTGCTCACCAGTCCAAAGGTATTAAGTTCTGAACTCTGCCCGGCCTTATCTGGTGCTCTGTCTTGCAAGATGCCTTAGTAATCACTCAGCCCAGAAGCTGCACCTATATAGACACCCTCCTCTGACTTCCCTTTTCAAGACACTGCTTTGACCAGGTAGTGTTCTTCGTTACCACAGTAGGCTTAATAAACTCAGCCTTGCCTTATCCAAGTATTGTTTTGTTTTTCTTTTAGGAGATTAACAGTCAACATGACAAACATTTTTTGAGTTTCATGAGTGGTGACTTTGTGGATGATTTTACTCTCAAGCAAGAAAAACAGTGCAACTCCATAATCAAAGGAAATTTTAGTGAGAAATTCAATACAAAAATAAAGAGTAAAAAGTATCCCTTTTAAACCAGGAGTTGGGGAAGTGATACCCCTCTTCTTCCCTGTCTTATCTAAATTCAGTTTTTCAGCATCTTGATAGAAATCAAGTTAAAAACAGCACTGCTCAATAAGATGCACAATTTAGTCCTGTTTTCTTTCCCATCCTCCCCATAGTCTGTATTTTTTTTTCATGTTTCTACTGTAGCTTTATGTCTGTGGGTAATCATGAATGAATATTTAACCATTTTACCAGCATTTGCAGCCTAGCAAAGGTTGAATTCCACTGAACTGGCAGATTGCTTTTTAATTTTCTGCTTGGATGGGTTGGGTTTGTTTTTTTTTTTTTTGTCCTGTAGTTTCTGAAATATTTTACGAGTCTTGATGGAAAGGCCAAAATGCTTGCAAATTTTGCTGATCTCTGCCAAAAGCAGATTAACCCTCCCTAATTCTTTAGAAACCTATGTACCAGCAGCTTAAGTGATGTGAGAAACATGATATATCGTTGTGAAACAGGACTTTCACAAGGGTTACAGAATGCTATGTCTACACAAGGGATATGTATGTTGATAATTATTCGGTATAGATTGTATATTACTTTGCTTTTTCTATAGTAAAGGGAATATTTATGACACTTAGAGATGTGAAATACAAGACAGCTTGAATATCACCATCCCTTAAATGTAGCCGATGATCTGTGAATAATAACTATATGACTTTGAAATGGGCTACGTGTATGAATACAGGTATTTTCATTACTCCCTGTTAATTGTTCTGGATTGAGTGGTTATTTCACTTCAAATGAAAATGACCTAGTGGCCATTTTCATTTGAAATGAAATTACAGGTGGCTCACACCTGTAATCCCAGCACTTTGGGAGGCCGAGGTGGGTGGATCATGAGGTCAAGAGATCGAGACCATCCTGGTCAACATGGTGAAACCCCGTCTCTACTAAAACTACAAAAAATTAGCTGGGCATGGTGGCGCATGCCTATAATCCCAGCTGCTCAGGAGGCTGAGGCAGGAGAATTGCCTGAACCCAGGAGGCGGAGGTTGCGGTGAGCCGAGATCGCGCCATTGCACTCCAGCCTGGGTAACAACAGTGAAACTCCGTCTCAAACAAAAAAAGAAAATGACCTAGTACCTTATTTCATGTCATTTATATGACTGACCAGACCTAGGATAACTTATGTTTTCTACCTCCTATAATAAATTTTTATGATCATGTTTAAAATAATTCCAATATCCCATCACAGTTTCATATTACCATCAATTTTTTGTCTGCTTTTAAACTTATTCTACCTGTTCTTTCCCATCTCCGTGGACAGTGACATCATTTTTCTAGTTTGTTAGGAGAAACGCCTTGGTTTCTCTTGTCTACAATGTGGAAGATTGTGCTGTGCTTGCTAAATGCTTTCTACCTCCTCTGTCAGATAGAGACCCGAGAGACCTCCCAGAGGAGAAGTGTTTGTTCCCACCCAGTCACATGGGCTTGTCCACTTTGCTTGGGGCAATGGAATGTAACCAGGTATGACTTGTCCCCAAAAGACTTTTAAGAAGATTGCTCACTGTGGCTGTGGCACCGCTCCTGTGCAATGAATACAGCATTTCTGTGATTGAAACTGCTCCCACAGCCTGGATTGTAGGATGCACAGTAAACATGAGCACAAGTCAAGTGCTCCAGGCTGACCTTTAGGTGAGCAGACCCAGACCCACAGCTGCTTTATGTAACTGGAGCAAGAAATCAATGCTCATTGTTGTACATTACTGACAATTGGGGGAAGACTTGAGGTTGTTTGTCATGCAACATAAATTAAAGTTGGCTAATATAGCCCACATCCAAGATATTGGATAATCTGATTAGTGCTTCCTTCCAAACCTTTGAAATATTTAACACAGATTACTTCTCATCACCTTTGTTGCTATTACTGTGGCATAGGCTACCATGGTCTCTCAAATGATTATTCTAATAGCCTCCTAACCGGCCTGGATGTTTCTTCCTTTCTTTTCTGACTCACCATTTACTTACAACATAGTACTAGAATAATCCTTTTAAATTGTAAATCAGATTATGTCATTCCTGTGCTGAAATCCCTTCAAAACCTTCCCACATCAATCAGATGACAGCCAACAGCCTTGGAAAGGCTTAGTCATTGTACGTTCATTCAATCTGCCTTCCTCTATGCCTAATCTCTTCCCCGTGTTATCTGCTACTAAGGTCCCCTACATTCACTAACCCAAGGCATACTGGCCTCTCTGCTGTAGCTCAAACCTGGCCAATGCATGCCTACCTCAGTAACTGACTTGCATTTACTCTTCTGGTTCTGCCTGAAATGCTCACTGTCACAGGGCACATTAAGGCTTAGTTTTTTAGTTCTTTATTCAAATACCATCTGCTCAGTGACATCTTCCTGTACCACCTAACTTAAAACTGCAAGGTCTCTCCACCAGAAGAGTTTCCCTCCTCCCTTCCTTGTGCTGTCTCCTTGGCGTTCACCATCTGACATGATGTATTTTACTAATTTACTTGCCTGACTCTACTAGATTTTGACTCTTATGGTGGCAGGGTCTTTTTACAATTTCATTTTTTTAACTGAAGCCTGTAACATTGATACAAACTTAGCAAGTATATAAAGGTGTTGCACAAATAAATGAGTAAATTATATGTTTAAGAAATTAAAATGTAGGCATTTTAATATTTTAAAATAGGAATTAATTGCATTTTTCTCAGAGATACCTTTCTTATTTTGAAAACTTTTTAAAAATTTAACATTTATAATAGTAGACAGTAATTCCATGTCAGGTTTATCTCCTAAATACCTTTTATCCCTCCAAACAGTACACATTCATAAGGTTGATATAGATGTTATCATGTACAGAATTCCACAAAATTTCTTACCTATCAAAACTTACTACTGTATCACTGTAGGCATACCTACCACTATATGTTGTTAATTACCCCCCCCCAAATATATGCCTTAAGTTATTAAACACTAGGGGACTTGGGGCAATAATTTCAACCCTTCCAATATAAATGTCTTTCTACCTTACACAGGATTCACTATTGAAAAACAGCTAATTTCCTATTTGAGATTATTTACTGGCTAAGTTCTAGTATAGCTATTTGGTTAAAATATTATGCTTTTGAACTATTTACAAATAAAGAGTTTTCTCAAATTAAAACGATTGCTTTTGCTGCACTTATTAGTATATTGGGGAGGTATATCATCTATGGTACATTTTCACAATCATAGCGTCTAATGAACATGATGACCCCGTGTATCCTCAACCCTTCTCAAGGTGACTAGAGATGTCTTGGGGTATTTTATTACACAGCAATGAACAACTGATGCAAGTGCTTTTTTTTGTTTCTGCTCTAAATGCATTCATTTCTTTTCCATCAAGCTACAAAAGATTAGTGTTTAAGAATGGTTGGGGGGGTGACAGAGGGGTAGCAGCAGTGAGCACTCAATACTCTGCTTTTCTCATCATCCCTCCTTACTTCCCTCCCACCTGCTTCTCTGTGTCTCTCGTTGCCTCGCCCTCTCCCAATGCATCATTAAAACTGTAGAGAAAAGTGTGTTCAAAGACTTTCCTGTTTCTTCTTCCTTTGGATCAAACTACTGAAATATCAAAGATAAATCTTTATTTGGAAAGGATTTCCTTTATTACTATTAATACCCATATTAAAGATGTGCAACCAATGTTTACTCTTAGCTGCTCTCTTCTATGTATGCAAGTAGTGGCAGACATTGCTTCTAAGAATAACAATTGCAGAAGGGAAAATGACTTAGAATAAAAGATACAGATTCCAGGGAATATCACATAATTCTAAGAGCAATTTGCTGTCCTTTGCTAAATGTGGTTTGAAATAACAATTTATCATCAGGTGGCAAACTTTAAATTGGATTAGGAACCATTATTATAGAATGAGGGAGAAAGGAGAAAATAAATGTGGATATTGAATGATCGTATGCTGTTGCAGCACAATACTTATCTCACTGAAGTTCCTGATGAAAAAAAAATCCTTTTATATATTTTATCTTTTCAACATAGTTTTTTTGTAAGCATAATGAAATACCACCATGAAGGATACTCCATCCATCTACACTGAATGATCATAGAGTAGGGAACACAGTCCATGGGAGGTTGTTTTTTAAAAGCATACGTTTTGGACATAAACATGGGAACAACAGACAATGGGGACTTCAAGGTGGGGACAGCAAAGGAGGGGCAAAGGGTTGGAAAACTGCCTTTAGAGTAAAATAATCACTACCTGGATAACAGGCTCAATTGTACCCCAAATGTCAGCATCACACAATATACCCTTGTAACAAATGTAAACATGTAGCCCTTGAATCTAAAATAAATGAAAAAAGTCACATTGCAGCCCATAAACTTATATAATTGTTGTCAATTACAATTAAAAAAATAAAAATTAGAAAGTTTAAAGTTTGTATAAATAAATAAATGTTGGTTGATTACTTTAAAAAAAAAAAAAAGTAAAAACACTCTTTTAAGAGATTTGAGTGCCATACCTGTCAGAGAAACCTACCATGACCATATATATGGAAATACTTTCAGGTAATGAACATTGTATCATTTTTAAAACTACATCTTTTACAAAAGTGATAAGTAGAAAAGATAGACACGACATGCATAAATGTGTATGTGTGTGTGTGTGTGTGTGTGTGTACATAAACTATATAGAATTTTAGAATTTATGCAAAAAATGTATCTTATATTACAACTCAGCAATTTTATGCCTAATCATTAAATGATACTATTTTTTTTTTATGTGCCAAGAAAGAAAAACTTAATTCTGACTACCTAAAATCATAACGGCAGTAAATTGCTCAGCTTGGATTTAGACCCTAGTCCTGACTGTAAATCATGCAATGTAGATAGATAGGAGGTGTTGTCTTCGTAGAAACTTTAGAAGAGAATTCTACTGGTGATGTCTAAATTGTAGTAAGAGCAGGTCTTTACTGATCTTTATTATTACTTTAGATAGTATGTATCTGCATTGTACAATATATGAAGTGCCCTTTTCTCAATGGCCAGGAGTTTAGAAACATGTTATTCTCGTTTCCCTGTTTGATTACTGAGCATGCAGCTCAGATACACAAAACTTTTCTATACATAGATCTTTTTATCTGGGTCAGACATATTTCTACAACACTCCCTGACAAATTGCTGGCTGTATACACACTGCATTTGCAATTGATAAATGCAGAGACTGTCAAAAATAAAAGGCACTCATATTGTATCACTGTTACTTCTATGTCACCCAGACCTCCTTTCATGACAGGCGTTCCTAAAGCCTCAGCAGACTGGGAGGTTTCTGTTGCTCTCTTAGGCGCTCTGTATATTTTACTTCCTTTAAAAATATTATTTTAAAAATTGTCTCAGAATATGAGAAAATCTCCGCAGAAAAAAAATCAACTTCAACTTTATTGATAGGCTTGAATTCTTTATCTTTACTCTCACTAGGAAGTCTTCCTTCCCCCCATTTTTCTCCTATGCAGATTGGTTTAGTATCAGGCTTTCAAATGCAGCAAGTCATTTATTTGATCATCTTCTGATAAAATGCAAACTTCCATCATGTATTAACTTATACCATCTAAAATGACAGAGGAATCATGTGTAGAACTTTATTTTAGGCCTGATTTTCCCAATAAGACAGCAATTTTTTATTGCATTTTACATAAACTATTTTTTTTAATTCAACTGCATTTCTAACTTTAATATTTGTTACTCATATGTGATTACTAATAACATCTAGTATTTTATGTATAATTAATAAATAATTGTTAAGAAATACAGCTTGCAATCTTGTGTTAAAACAGAGTAGAGAGAGAGCAAACAAAACTGAGTATTACATAAAGCCAACATAAAGTCAAGAAGATGGTTTCCCATCCACTTGGATTCATAACGGCAATGGGATCCTAAGATGAGGTCAGGGACAGGGAAATGACATAGATGCACTGAGAGGACTCCGAAAGTGACCTGTAATTTTCTTATTTTTATTTCAAGACTGGCTCTGAAGTAGGAAAGAATATGAAACATCATGGAACAAAAATCTAATCATATTCCAGCAAGGGTAGTGTTTGTAAGACTGTGTACTTTGCAATAAATTATTGTTCTATCAGGAACAATCACTTTTTCTTTAAGACCGTATTTCTCCCTTCAGCAATATGAGAGTGAACATATTGAATAATGTTAAAGTTATTTTACATCTCATAATGTATTTCCAGTGTTTGTACCTTGGTTGCTTTATCTTCACCTTTTCTATAACATGGTTAACTTTTTTTGGATAGTCTTTCCAAATTCCCTAACCCACAGATAGACGCTAGCCTATAGGTAGATTTATATGGACATATACAACGTTTAAGTTTCAAATTTCCCACTTGCAAAAACCACCTTTAAAGCCCTGGGGATGAAACTAGGTGTTCATTTGGTCATATGTTTTTCATAAAAGTTTTGCAAACTTTCTAGAAAAGTGCAACTGATTCAGAGAGCTGCATGGTTCTGCTCTTAACTCCCTCTATGACCTTCTCCTTGTGTCAAGCGGCGTTAGAGTGCCTGATGATATTTCTGGTGTCTGAGTAACAGAATGTTAAATAGGGGTGCATTTAGTTTTGGTTAGTAAGAGGAAGTTAAATTGTTTTCAGTTACTTCCATAAAGAATTAAGCTATTGCTAGCTATTTTGATATAGAAATGAGTTCCAAATATACACTTACAGAAAGTTGTGCCAACAGACCCCATGTTGTGACATAAGATTGTGGGGCTAGTTGTCATATTCTGATAATCATATCACATATAATTGTGTCCTATACAATAACACTGCAAGTATCAGAAGAATGTAAGAGGGGAATAAAAATGAAAGTTGGGCCGGGCGCGGTGGCTCACGCCTGTAATCCCAGCACTTTGGGAGGCCGAGGCGGGTGGATCACGAGGTCAAGAGATCGAGACCATCCTGGTCAACACGGTGAAACCCCGTCTCTACTAAAAATACAAAAAATTAGCTGGGCATGGTGGCGCGTGCCTGTAATCCCAGCTACTCAGGAGGCTGAGGCAGGAGAATTGCCTGAACCCAGGAGGCGGAGGTTGCGGTGAGCCGAGATCGCGCCATTGCACTCCAGCCTGGGTAACAAGAGCGAAACTCCGTCTCAAAAAAAAAAAAAAAAAAAAAAAAAAAAAGAAAGTTGGAATTGTTCAGAGCCTGAAGCTAGTCTGTGGATAAATCAAATAATTAGTTGCATAAAATTATAAGCAGAGAACTTTAGTAGCCCCCGTCAATATACCTTTCCATATTTTTGATGATAATCATGCAATATGG
Organism: Sapajus apella; assembly: GCF_009761245.1. NCBI lineage: Eukaryota > Metazoa > Chordata > Mammalia > Primates > Cebidae > Sapajus > Sapajus apella. The sequence goes on from NW_022436996.1 coordinate 11,715,474, forward strand.
AATTTATTGAAATCCCTGTATCTTGAGAACATATGCTGTAGAATACTACAATAATATATTTTGAAGAATCATGCAAAAAAGCATAAATTATTTCTTCTTTTTTTTGTTGAAAATGTTGAAATTTTGTTGTCATGTTAAGAAGGAATCAAAGTATAATTTATTTTCATTTCTCTCCTCATTGTAAATATTCATTTTTTGAATTGTAAATTTTTTATTACATTTTCAAATTTCATAAAGGTTTTTCCCCTAGTTCCAGCTCTTTATTGCCAAGATTATAATTTTTATTTTCCTTTTTAAAATGAAAACTGCCAATGCTTTCTTAATATACCTCCCACAATCTTGTTCAAGTAGAATCCAAGATATTTCATCATTTTTCACTTCAGTAACTAAGTAATGCTCTTTCTGCTTCTTCATACATCATTTACCCCACGTGGACAAGTTTATGTTGATTAAACAAACTATAAATGATTAGCATCTTTATAACATTCTAAGCCAATCTATGTCTTCTAGGTATTTACTGATTACCTTAACATGAATATTTAGAAGACCATACATTTCATATGTGCTTTGCCTTTGTATAGAACTTTCCTAGATTTCCTTTGGAAGACAGCTTTTATTTTTTAACTTTTATTTTAAGTTCAGGGGAAGATGTGCAAGTTTGTAACATATGTAAGTTGTGTGTCACAGGGGTTTCGTGTATAGATTATTTTGTTACTAGGTAATAAGCACAGTATTGAAAAGGTAGTATTTCAATCCTCATCCTCCTCCCTGCCTACAACCTCAAGTAGCCCCCAGTCTCTGTTATTCCCTTTTTTTGTGTTCATATGTAATCAACATCCAGCTCCTCCTGATAAGTGAGAACAAGTGGTATTCGGTTTTCTGTTCCTGTGTTAGTTTGTTGAGAATGGTGGCCTCTAGCTTTGTCCATGTCCCTGCAAAGGACATTAATTCATCTTTTTTATGACTGCATAGTATTCCATGGTGTATAAGTGCCCCATTTCCTTTATCCAGTCTGTCATTGATGGGCATTTTGGTTGGTTACAAGTCGCTACTATTGTGACCAGTGCTACAATAAACATATGTGTGCATGTGTCTTTATAGTAAACTATTTATAATCCTTTGGGTATAGACCCAGTAATGGGATTGCTGACTCAAATGGTATTTCTGGTGCTAGATCCTTGAGGAATCTCCACAGTGTTCTCCACAATGGTTGAACAAATTTACATTCCCACCAACAGTGTAAACGTTTTCCTATTTCTCCACATTCTCTCCAGCATCTGTTGTTTCCTGACTTTTTAATGATAGCCATTCTAACTGGTGTGAGATGGTATCTCATTGTGGCTTTGATTTACATTTCTCTAATGACCAGAGATGATGGCTTTTTTTCATGTTTCTTGGCCACATTCATTTCTTGTTTTGAGAAGTGTCTGTTCATATCTTTTGCCCACTTTTTGATGGGGTTGTTTGCTTCTTGTAAATTTGTTGAAGTTCTTGAGTTAATTTTTATATAAGGTGTAAGTAAGGATCCATTTTATGCTTTCTGCATATGGCTAGCCATTTATCCCAACACCATTTATTAAATCCTTTCCCCATTGCTTGTTTTTGTCAGGTTTGTCAAGGATCAAATGGTTGTAGGTGTGAGGTGTTATTTATGAGGCCTCTGTTCTGTTCCATTCATCTATATATCTGTTTTGGCACCAGTACTATGCTATTTTTGTTACTATAGCCTTGTAGTATAGTTTGAAGTCAGGTAGTGTGATGCCTCCAGCTTTGTTCTTTTTGTTTAGGATTGTCTTGGATATAGGGCACTTTTTTTGGTTCCACATGAAATTTAAAGTAGTTTTTTTTCTAATTCTCTCAAGAAAGTCAGTGGTAGGTGGATGGGGATAGCACTGAATCTATAAATTACTTAGGGCAGTATGGCCATCTTTATGATATTGAGTCTTCCTATCCATGAGCATGGAATGCTTTTCCATTTGTTTATGTCCTCTCTTATTTCCTTGAGCAGTGATTTGTAGTTCTTTTTGAAGAGGTCCTTCACATCCCTTGTTAGTTGCATTCCTAGGTATTTTATTCTTTTTTCTAGCAATTGTGAATGGGGGTCCACTCATGATTTGGCTCTCCGTTTGTCTGTTATAGGTGTATAGGAATGCTTGTGATATTTGCACATTGATTTTTGTATCCTGAGACTTTGCTGAAGTTGCTTATTAGCTTAAGGGGATTTTGAGCTGAGGTGATGGGGTTTTCTAAATATACAATCGTGTCATCTGCAAATAGAGAAAATTTGACTTCCTCGCTTCCTATTTAATGCCCTTTATTTCTTTTTCATGCCTGATTACCCTGGCCAGAACTTCCAATACTATGTTGAATAAAAGTGGTGACAGAGGGCATTCTTGCTTTCTGCTGGTTTTCAAAGGGAATGCTTCCAGTTTTTGCCTATTCAGTATGATGTTGGTTGTGGGTTTGTCATAAATAGTTCTTATTATTTTGAGATAAATACCTAGTTTATTGAGAGTTTTTAGAATGAAGGGGTGTTGAATATTATAGAAGGTCTTTTCGGCATCTGTTGAGATAATCATGTGATTTTTGTCATTGATTCTGTTTATGTGATGGATTATGTTTATTTATTTGAGTATGTTGAACCAGCCTTGCATCCCAGGGATGAAGCTGACTTGATTGTGGCAGATAAACTTTTTGATGTGCTGCTGGATTTGGTTTGCCAGTATTTTATTGAGGATTTTTGAATCGATATTCATCAGGAATATCGACCTGATTTTTTTTGTTGTTGTGTCTCTGCCAGGTTTTGGTATCAGGATGATGGTGGCCTCATAAAATGAGTTAAGGAGAAGTCCCTTTTTTTCTATTATTTGAAATAGTTTCAGAAGGAATGGTACCAGCTCCTCTTTGTACCTCTGGTAGAATTTGGCTGTGAATGCATCTGGTCCTGGGCTTTTTTTCGTTGGCAGGTTATTAATTACACCCTCAATTTTAGAAGTTGTTACTCCTCTATTCAGGGATTCAACTTAATCCTAATTTAGTCTTGGGAGGGTGTATGTGTCCAGGAATTTATCCATTTCTTCTAGATTTTCTAGTTTATTTGTGTAGAGCTCATTATAGTATTCTCTGATGGTAGTTTTTATTTCTTTGGATCAGTGGTGATATCCCCTTTATCCTTTTTTATTGTGTCTATTTGATTCTTCTCTTTTTTCTTCTTTATTAGTCTGGCTAGTGGTCTGTTTTGTTAATCTTTTCAAAAAATCGGCTTCTGGGTTCACTGATTTTTTTGAAGGGTTTTTCACATCTCTATCTCCTTCAGTTCTGCTGTGATCTTAGTTATTTCTTGTCTTCTTCTAGCTTTTGAATTTGTTTGCTCTTGCTTCTGTAGTTCTTTTAATTGTGATATTAGGAGGTCAATTTTAGATCTTCCCTGCTTTCTCCTGTGGTCATTTAGTACTATAAATTTCCCTCTAAACACTGCTTTAAAGTGTGTCCCTGAGATTCTGGTACATTGTGTCTTTGTTCTCATTGGTTTCAAAAAAATTATTTATTTCTGCCTTAATTTCACTATTTACTCACTAGTCATTCAGGAGCAGGTTGTTCAGTTTCCATGTAGTTGTGCGGTTTTGAGTGAGTTTCTTGATCCTGGGTTATAATTTGATTGCACCGTGGCCTGAGACTGTTTGTTATGATTTTCGATCTTTTGCATTTGCTGAGGAGTGTTGTACTTCCAATTATCTGGTAATTTTAGAATAAGTACAGTATGGTGCTGAGAAGAACATATATTCTATTGATTTGGGGTGATGAGTTCTGTAGATGTCTATTAGGTTCTCCTGGTCCAGAGCTAAGTTCAAATCCTGAATATCCTTGTTAATTTCCTGTCTCGTTGATCTGTCTAATATTGGTAGCGGCAGGTTAAGGTTTCCCACTCTTAATGTGTGGGAGTCTATAGCAGCCATTCGGACTGGTGTGAGATGGTAGTTTTGCAGTTTTGATTTGGATTTCTTTAATGATTAGTAATGTTGAGCATTTTTCATATGCTTGTTGGCCATGTGTATGCCTTCTTTGGAAAAGTCTGCTCATGTCCTTTGCCCATTTTTTAATGGGGTTGTTTTTTACTTGTAAATTTGTTTATGCCCCTTATAGATTCTGGATATTGAATAGAGAGTCCTTTCCTCATTGCTTATTTTGTAAGACCGCTTTCTATTTCTGTCACTATGCCATATTCTTTAGTACATTCTAAAGTTTCCTTTTGTTTGACAGGAGGAATTTCCTCTTTTGCAGAGAACTTCCTTTCCATCTAATCTTGGAATATTAGCCAATTCAATATGCTGCCTGCCGTCCTGCCCATGTGAGCTTAGTGCTGCTTTCTTCTAAACCATTACCACTAAAAGCTAATTCATAAATACAAATGGCATGCCTCATGCATGCATTAGTCATATTTCCTTTCTTTCTCCAGATCAGTTGTTTCTGAGCTTTGGGGAGAGGGATCATAAGTGTTCTTGAGAATCAGATGAAAGCTATGAACTATCTCACCAAAGAACTATCTCCTACACCAAATATTTTAATCTCAAGAATATTGACCCCATGTTAGGAACCCCTGCTCTGAACCCAGAGACTAAAGTTATATACTGACCATTTTATCTGCTTTACAGAGAGACATAAAATCATCTCCCAATTGATGTTGAGTAATTTCATTCATTCCTTTTGCTTTCATATATTTTTTCTTTATTAATATACAAAAAACTTAAAAACATTTATATTGGGCAAATAAATGTGAAGTTTCTCATAAGAGGGACCATATGTTATAGACTGTGCTGATCCATATAAGAAAACCAAAAATGAATATACTTCTAATTTTCTGTGTCAATTTACTTTCATATGTATTTATTTAGTCTATGGTTATAGCATTATTTCCTTTACAGTGTACACCAAAATGCATTTTGTCCCAGTCTTTTTTTTTTTTTTTTTTTTTTTTTTAGATATGAAGTCTTGCTCTGTAGCCCAGGTTGGGGTGCACTGGTGTGATCTCGGCTCACTGCAACCTCCGTCTTCCGAATTCAACCCATTCTCCTATTTCAGCCTCCCAGGTAGCTGGGACTACAGGCATGAGTTTACTGCGCCTCGCCAGTTTTTTTGGTATTTTTAGTATCAATGGGGTTTCACTATGTTAGCCAGGATGGTCCTGATCTCCTGACACCTGATCTACCTTCCTCAGCTTCCCAAAGTGCTGGGATTACAGACGTGAGCCACCACGCCCAGCCCAGTCCTTTTTAAAATACACAATATCAAGATCTCTTCTCTTTAATCTTTTCTTAGACCTTTGTATTTTATTTCATTGAAGCTTGCTTCAGCTTTCCTGATGTATTATCAATATGTTGACTAAGTCCGTTTCTTCCTTTTCCGTAACTGTGATAAAGTCAGCAGTAGGTATAACTGAGCTCAGTCTGCAAACACTGTATCTTTTTTTTTTTTTTAATCTTTACCCTCCAATTCTCATATGTTGACAAGAATGTTCTTATAAAACAATATGCATACTCTAAACATCATTGATGACTATGTGGCCAGTCTTATTTCATTTTCTCTCCTACCCATTGATGTATAATATCCTCACAAATTTCAACAGCTTTTGTGACATGCCATCTTTCCAAGACTTTGAAGAGTAAAACAATCTCTCTATTCCTGGTTTGTCTAAATTATTGCACTAAACATAATACAATTATAATCCACCTCGGTCTTTAGGTCTATTTCATTATTTGTTCTTAATATTAAGTATGAAATTTCCAGATGCTTGACTATTACCAATGCTAACTTCTGGGCCTGTCCTATAAATCTCAATTATATTTGTTAGACTGTATGCTGAATGGGTTTCACGTCTTATTTCATTTAACCTTCATAGCGACCACAGTGACTATGTTACACTGCTTTGTAGATGAGAAAACTAACAATATAAAAGAAAGCACAGTGCACAGAACAGGGATTGAACACAACAGGCTTCCTCCAGAGCTCACATGATGTCAAAACTTTCTAACCCATCTACACAAATTTTAGATCAACCTGTCCTGTTTATAAGTAATTATTTTTCCATTCCTATCTGCTCCAGGGTGGACTTCTTTAAGTCCCCACCTTATTTTTTCATTTATTCCATTTAAGAAAGCTCAAATGGAGTGAAAAAGGACCTCAAGTGCCCTAAGAGAGTTTTTAGTGGCCTCTTTGAGAAGAGCCTGGTGCCTATATCAATAGAAGAGGACAATAAAATGACAATATTTTTCTATTCATTCACTTTTTATCATTGTCTATAGTGGCAGATAAAATTTAAAAAAAATGATAAAATGTAATATAAGGAGTTAAATTTCCCTAATGATGGTTTTGATTAAGAAAATCTGTCCTGGACATTGTCATATTAAATGATTCAGTTTTACTCTTCTGGAAATAAAATCTCCAAATTTCAATTTTAAATGATTTAATAACATTTAAAATAATTGAGTATTTTCTTCAAGCATCCCAGCAATAACATTACCCACTTGTTGAATATTACCCTTTTATGATTTCATATTAACACGTAAAGAAATAAATAATCAACTTTGAGCTATGCCTAATTCACTATTTTCTACATAGATTCTGATGCATAGGCTGTCAAGAGATTATTTATTCTTAAAGTAAAATCCATTCCTCAAATGTGACATGCAGAAAATTAATGTGAAATCATCAGTTTCCAAGCTCACCTTATTTTGGGTCTATATATACCACCTGCAAATACCGTCTGTGTAAAGATAAATTCCAGACATATGACATTGAGCCTGATATTCAACTGGTCCCCTTGCCTTGCTGTCTCATGCATAATAACTGAAATCCTCTCTATCTTGCTTTCCTTGGTACTCTCAAGAAATTGAGAAAATGCCTAATACATAACAGGTATGTAATAAAAAATTATTTTAAAAATAATAAACCCTGTTTTTAGAGTTCACAATGTAGTGGAATGCAAGTAGGTGATGACTGAATAGTTACATAAAATCTAAGCTCTCTTCTTAGGGTTCCTTGCATTATTTTAAGCCATGTAGTTAATATTATTCATTATGTGATTCCAATTGTGGAGCTTTTGAAGTTAATATAGATTACGTTAGAAACTGAACAAGCAAAATCCAGGCAAATTATTAAATATTTTGTAAAGAAGTAGAGGGATTTTCTTTTTCTAAAAAAAAGTAAGATGAATTTTTTATTATACAACTATTGTTTCATGGCTGGGCTTGGTGGCCTGTAATCTCAGCACTTTGGGAGGTCAAGGTAGGATAACTGGCTAAGCCCAGAAATTTGAGACCAACTTGGGCAATATAGTGAATCCTTATCTCTACCAAAGAAAAAAAAATGTAAATAAAGAATTGTTAAAATTCCATTGTATCTTGCTCACAATGTAAACTGACATAATTTTTTTATCATCTAGTTCATATACATGTGTCTTAAAATATTTAAATTTTAACAAATCCTACTTCTGGGAACTTAACTTGAAATATGGCAAAATGTTTGAACAATTCAGTCTACACTGTCTTCTACAGAATTATTTATAAGATCAAACAATTGGAATAAACTAAACACACAGTAGTAGTTGATATAGTTTGAACGTACATGCCCCTCAAATCTCATGTTGAATTGTAATCCTCAGTGTTGGAGGTGGGGCCTGGCGGGAGGTGACTGGGTCATGGGTGAGGATTTCTTGGGGAATGGTTTACCGCCATTCCCTTGGTGCTGTCCTTGCAATAGTGAGTTCTCAGAACATCTGGTCATTGAAACATGTGTGGCACCTCCTCACTCTCGTTCTTGCTCCTGCTTTTGCCATGTGACATGTCTGCTCCTCCTTCACCTTCAACCATAAATGTAAATTTCCTGAGGTCTCCCCAGAAGCTGAGCATATGTCAGCACTACACTTCCTGTATATCATGAAGAACTGCGTGCAAATTAAACCTTTCCTTATAAATTACTCAGTCTGAGGAATTTTCTATAGCAATGCAAGAATGGCCTAATATACCAAGGAAAAGTTTAAATAAAGTACTGTGTGTCACCAAGTATGTTTTCCATACACATATATGCACGTTAGACAGAAAGAATTATAGGCAACCCAAATTTCAGCAATAGTTTTCATTGAGCAGTGAAACTTGTGGGTCTTTTTAATAGCTTCCATTTTTCTGGTTTCCTTTATAGTCTTGGGTTTTTTTTTTTTTTTTTTTTAACCCTAACATATATTTAGTATCAGATCAGAAATAAAAAGCTTCACTCAATTACATGTTTCATGCTTACTGTCTGTTTATGCCCTCTTTGTCTCTTATACACAATGCCCTCCAGTGTCCCCATGCGTGATTGTAATCCACTGTGTGGCTCCATTGACTAACATAAGCAGATACAGCATGGGGACTGGATTTGTGTCACATTTATGACAAACATTATCACGAGCGAGAGTTGCATTGATGAGCTAAAGGAGCTGATATCCCAAGGGGATACAGTTGAAAGGCTACTAGCAAGACTACAATCAGCAGTGCTGCAGCTGCCAACTCGACTCATCTGCAAGCCCATCAATGCCCAGATGCCCTGGAAGCTGCCTATGGAAGGCCTTCAAGCAACGTCTCTGGGCAAAAACAGTGTCACGGAAGCACCTATCTTATTTTACATAATAAGCTCATGCCTACCACAATCAATGAATCAATCCATCAAGACAGATAGAGAAACTGAAAAGAAAGAAAATGCAAAGAATCATTTGTACTCTTTTTTACCACTATTTCATTACATTTATTTAGTCAAACACACACTTCTTTTTCTCATTTTGGTATTTCTATTTGATGAAAAGCCATGCTGAATTATGATGAGAAGCCAATTTTTCAATAATTATGCCATTTGTGTTTTCCACCAATAATACTCAGATGTAAATGTGGCAACATGAAAATATGTAAGTGGCATTGTTACAAAATACTTTTCAAAAACAAGTCACTAGAACAAAAACTTCATTTCTTTCTCTGACAGTTAGTACTTTTCAGTTTGGTTAATGGAAACCAGGAGCTTTAATCTATATGCATTATAGCACAGGTTTACCAGGGCCCAAACAATTCAATTTTACCAAGTAATGATAAAATTATAATCTACCTACCCATGATCAACTTATTCCATTATTTTTTTTTTCAGCTAAAACGATAATCAAGATCCTCTGACCTTCTATACCCTTTATTCTAGACAACAGTATAGAATTTCAGTTATTTAAAAGTTGCTTTGCTTGGCCAGGCATTGTGGCTCCCAGCACTTTGGGAGGCTGAGGTGGGCGGATCATGAAGTCAAGAGATTGAGACCATCCTAGCCAACATGGTGAAAACCTATCTCTACTAAAAATACAAAAATTAGCTGGGTGTGGTGACATGCACCTTTAGTCTCAGCTACTCGGGAGGCTGAAGCAGGAGAATTCCTTGAATCCAGGAGGTGGAGGTTGCAGTGAGCCTAGATCACGCCGCTGCACTCCAGCCTCATGACAGAGCGAGATTCCGTATTAAAAAAAAAAAAAAAAAACACCCACCTATGAGTGAGAACATGCGGTGTTTGATCTTCTGCTCTTCTGTGTGTTGAACAATGAGAACACAGGGACACAGGGAGGGGAGCACTACACACTAGGGTCAGTTGGGGGGATATAGGGGAGGGACAGTGGGGGGTGGGGAGCTGGGGAGAGATGGCAAGGGGAGAGATGCCAGATGTAGGTGATGGGGAGGAAGGCAGCAAATCACACTCCCACGTATGTACCTATGCAACAATCTTGCATGTTCTTCACATGTACCCCAAAACCTAAAATGCAATAAAATAAATAAAATGGGAAAAAAAAAGAAGGAAAAAAAAAAGTCGCTTTGCTTTTCGCATGAAAGCTTCACAGTTTTAAGGCAGGAACTCCAGGAAAATAGTTTTTAACCATAGGAAATATAGTGCATCTTTTGAATGCTTGCTCAGAAATCCAGGAGAGTCCTTGAACACTCTCCTTAACTGCAATAATTTTTGTCAGAGAATCAATAATAATACTGCATCAAGAAAGCATTATTTCATGTGATTTACTATGGCTTATTTTAAAAAGTGTCATAGCTACACACATTTTGCACCTTGTATTTATAATATTCTTGTATCTCCTGAAGAGTCCTATTGTTTCAGTAACATGAAATGTGATAAGTTGACTAGTAACAGCCTGAGCTCTCTGCTCCTTTCTAAGGCCTTGGGGTGGGAAAAGAAGGTGATCCTAGAGAGGGATCTGGCATGATGATGATAGTGTTTTATGTTGAGAAACATAAATTGTTAGGGGAAAAAAAAAGAATAAGAGATCAGATAAAATTGTGGTTAATCGGAACCAAACATAATATTTTTTAGCTCTAGAACATGAAGGCAAATGGCAGTAAGTAATGAAGACTCTTCAATACGCTGTCATGCAACTATGCTACTGCCATGCAAGGGCATAGACATGGAAAAAAAGGAAATATGATCATTATGATGTCTACCTTGAGACTCCTATGAATGAGGAAAGATGATCCCAGGTATCTCTCACCCATTTCTAAATTCTCTAATATGACTTGAGGTAAGATAAAGAGCAGATATTTTACCAGAGATAAGGAAAAATTATGGGATTACAGATTCATAGCAACTTTTTAAGTGCTCTGAATTTTCTTTATGGGCCTCATATGGGCCATCGACATAGTGAATCTTTGTTTCAACTAGGCATTTGACAGACTTGCATGATACTCTTGTGAACAGAATGACAAAAAGTTTGGTGGAGTTTTAACAGGTTTAATAGTCTGCTGTGGGATGCTGATTAATGCCTGATGTCCACCTGGAGTTTAGCTTACTGGGAATGTGCCATGGAGTTTTGCTGGGACCTTTCAGATTAGAGTTTTTATCAAAAACTTGAATAAAACTACTGGCTGAACAAGCAAAATTAAATGTAATAGAAAAAAAAAACCCAGAAAAGAACTATATTTAGATTAGAAAATCAATTACACAAATATGAAATCAAGTAAACTGGTGGCTGGATCATAGCTCAAAGTAAAAACAAATGCTTTTGGTGATTTAATTAAAAATGATCAGAATTACCTAATAGTTTGACAGAGTTGCTGTTCAAACTTTTACAGTCTGAAGTTTTAACAATGAGCATTTACCATTTAGGTCAAAAGATGTATCAGAAACAATTTGCCTTCGTAATACTATATTTGTATTATTCTATTTACTTTATAAGCAACTTTAAAGAAAGATCTTATATTTTAAATGGTACACATCAAAAACTACAGTGATAAAAGGAAACCATACACTTTATTGTAAGAAAAAAGTAGATAAAGGTGATTTAAAAGGTTATTTTGGGCGTGATATGATTGAGAGTTGGTGGTGGCTAAAATTAATTTTCTTTAAATATTTTTAAAGCTGTCCATGAGAAGGAAATAGACACTCTATCATACAATAAGAGAATATTGGATCCAGGGAGAAAAATTACAAGGAATCATATTTTGCCCTAAATGAAGATTCTTAAAAAATTTAATCATAAACGTGGAGTGCTCCCTAGTACCAAAAAACAAGTTTAAGAAATGAGAATTGGACTGAAATTCTACTAATGGTATATAAACGTTTAGCCATCTAAGTTTATATCGGGCTATTCTATCTAAGCTATGAGGACACAAAGGCATTAGAATGATACAATGGACTTTGGGGAGTTTGGGGGAAGAGTGGGAGTGAGGCAAGGGCTAAAGGACAACATATATGGTGCAGTGTATACTGCTCAGATGATAGATGCACCAGCATCTTACAAACTACCAAAAACTTACTCATGCAACCAAATACCACCTGTGCCCCAATAATTTATGGAAAAATTAAATAAAAATAAAAAAACTACAAAATAAAATAATAGATATCATTCTATTATGATTTCTATCTTGAGATGCCTGTGAATGAAGAATGATGATTCCAGGTATCTCTCACCTATTTCTAAACTATATAATTGGATGTGAGATAACATAAAGAGCAGATATTTTGCCAGAGATAAGGAAAAATTATAGGATTATAATCATAATAGATATTATTCTATTATTTTAAATATAATAGATATTAGATATTAACAATAGATATTATTTTGCCTATTATTTTGCTAGCCCAATGTCAGATTGGAACATTTTGAGCTAATTTTCTTTCCTTATATTTTCCTGATACTATAATATCTAAAAATGCTTTCCTGAAATTTCTAATTTTAATTGTGAGTAAAGTGAAAATCACCATGGCCTTGACCTCAGTATTTCTCTCTATATTTTTTCATTCTTAGGCTGGACTGCTCAAAAATGGTACTACTTTAGACATAGAAGAGTGTTTTCAATGAACGTGTCTGCTCTTTCCTTTGGAGCTGTATGATATAGCTATCACAAGCACTAGTCCTAGGTACCAAATAATGACAACTGCTGTGGTAATGAAATTTAGAGCTCTGACACATGGTAGTTCACTATTTCTATTTGGAAATGTAAAGCCTGACTTGAGATACTCAATTTTAATAAAATTTAATAGTTTTGTCTTCAGCATGACAGAGTATTTTATGAACAATGGGTGCTTCAATGATCCCTCTGTAAGGAAATTCACAATCTCAGACAACGGTGTTCTATGTCATCTCTCAGGAAATAAAATGTGGAAACATCGAATATGGCAACTTTATCTACTGCAAGTATCTCGTTAATTTGCCTTTTTCTTTTAAGGAACAATGACAATCTTTAAAGTATAGTGAGAGTCTGGCTATTGAAATTCATCAGAAAATAATAGAAAAGATAGGGAGGGTAGCTGTTTTGTTTTTCCTTGTGCTCTATTAAGCAAAATGACTGAGAATTGCATTGATTTGTTCTTTATTACTAAAAACAGTGAGGGCCATGATTTGTGTGTTTTACAGTCACTTAGAATTGCCTGTTACAAAATTCTCTGGCACTGAAAAACATTGAAAAACAGTGAAAAACACTAAATTAAAGCCTTTGAATGTATTTTAGATTTTTTAAATCTAATATATATATTTTTAGCCAACCCATGATTTGGAAGAAGATGTCAAGATTCAGATCTTAGATTTGCCACTTCCCATTTAACAGTTCTACTTTATCTTTCTAAATCTAGATTTCCAAAGTTTGAAAAATGATGGATGATTATAAGGATTAGACTAAATATTTCTCTAATATAAATGCAAATAATGCTTCACAAATGCCTGATAGTTGGGGTGTTCTCTGTACAAATAAAAACATTCCAATGTTTAACACAGTGAGCAGGGTATTTTGATTTTATCAGATATTGTGTATTTTGTATTTGTAGTTTCTTTTCATGATTTTTCTCACGATTTCAAACAATTATAAATGCAGTTTACTTCTTCCAGAGAGATTACAGTAGAGTAATTTAATAAAGCAAAAAGTAAATTATTCAGTTGATTTTGAAAATTTCTGGTACAAAAAATCTGCTGAATGGAAGATATTTTGTATGCTATACTCAAAGTTTATGCTATAAATCATGGTCAGCAAACTATAGCCTGCAGACGAAATTCAGACAACTACCTGTTTAGCAAATAAAGTTTTATGGAAACACAGCCACATTCATTCATTTATGTATTGTGTGTGCTGCTGTTGTAATACAATAGCAGAGTTGAGTAGTTTATGTCCTATGTGACAGAGAGTTTATATCCTAAAAAGCTTAAAATATTTGGCCGGGTGCAGTGGCTCACTCCAGTAATCCCAGCACTGTGGGAGGCCCAGGTAGGTGGATCACAAGGTCAGGAGTTCAAGACCAATCTGACCAATATGGTGAAATCCTGTCCCTACTAAAAATACAAAAAGTAGCTGGGTGTGATGGCACAAGCCTGCAGTGCCAGCTGTTCAGGAGGCCGAGGCAGGAGAATTCTTGAACCTGGGAGGCGGAGGTTGCAGTGAGCCAAGATCATGCCACTGCACTCCAGCCTGGGCAACAGAACAAGACTCCATCTCAAAAAAAAATTTGCTCTTTGGTTCTTCATAGGAAAGGCTTGGCAACCTCTGTTATAGATCATATTATTTAAGAAATATTCACTGGGTAAGAGCATGGTTTGCATTTCTTTCCCTTTGATCCCCCCACCCCACCTCCACACTTGTTCCTGAACTCTTGTTCCTCTATTAAGAAGAAATGAAGGGTCAGAAAGGCCACATTTTATAAATGATAATTAAAATGCCACATACATTTTGGGAAATCTAAGGATGAAGAGTATTTGGGTCAGAGTCCTATCTGGTACTTTGAAAGCTGGAAGCCTGACAACGCCTGTGGAGCTCAGCAATGTCTACTTTTTACATTAATATAGGAGTAACACAACCCATTTTTGAAGACATTCAGAATAAAATTGCTTTTTTATTTATGAAGTCCTTTCCAGATTACAGAAGTTAAGAGTTGGTTGCTTAAGAGTTAATAGTTTGTTAAATTCTAAATTTATTAAGTTTATAATATAATGTATCTTTCTAATTAATTAAAAAAATATGATTACAGCTACCAGAGTAGATTATGGGATTAAAAGTCCAGTCTCTCCATTCCATATAAAGAGGGCCTGGGAAGAAGAAGTTGCATTATAGAAATTGATTAGTGTGTGTCATCTATACAGTATCTAGCTTAGGAAATAAATTTAGAGTCCAGAACAGTCTCACCAACCACTTATAGGATTTTACATTCATTCAAGGTAATTCAGCAGACATTTGCTGATTAATTATTATCACTATCTTTCCCCATGGTGATGGGTGTCATTTTTCTCTTCAGGGGTGTATGACTTAATTTGAAAAGTTACATTCATATTATCTCAATATATTTATATATGTATCTCAAGATATAAATATGTATGTGTGTATATATATATATATATATACATTTATATATATATATATGCCAAATATTATATATGTGTATATATATATATCAATGCCCAAATACTGATACATACAAAAGGAAAATAAAAACAAGTAGATTTTTACCTAAATTAATAATATTGGCAACTTAATTATTTCATTAGTTAGGATATATCATCTTTCATTCATTAAAGGTTTTGAGTTATTGTAGAAACTGGCAAGATAAAATACTGTGCCTATGCTTACTTGTGTATCAAGGCTAATATTGGGGAAAGTGAGCTCATATTCATTTTACATTCTAAGTCTCTAGAAAAAGAGCTTGTATATTTAATATACTTTATTCATTCATTCTATATGATTTTATATAAATTTTAGTTGCTTCAAGTTGTGTTTTTTTTCCCCTATAAAATTCCTTGAATTCCTCAGAGAAGCTGCAGAGGTAATGATACACAATACTAATGAAGACATGTACTGCTATGCTGATACTTAATTCATGAGGTTTCATGATTACTGAATTTATAAACCAAAGAACTGAGTATATATGCAGTATTCAAAAGCCAGCTTCTCAGATTTCCAAGTATGCTCAGTGAGACGATGTGGTAAATATCCTCCCCTGTGTATCTGTTTGCTGCTTGGCTTTGATTCCTTGTCTTTACTATGTCTCTAGATTTCTCCTACATTTAGATTCACTTCTAAAAGTCAGCATCAGAAGATCTGCAACAATGAACGACAGCCTTAATGGATTCTCAGAAGGCCAAGAAAACTTTGTAACCTCTTTCTCTGTTATACTTTGAAAAATGGACTGAATATGAATGCCTCTGTGCAGTACATTCTGCTGTGCTAAGCTGACTTTATGGTTTTACTTTTAGATCATGAAGTAATGGTGCTAAAGGTAATAGAGCTATTTTAAAATTCAAACTTCAAAATATAGAACCATAGATAAGTAGAGTTTAAAAACTCTTGAAGACTTCCCCAACCCATCCCCCTCCCTCATCTACTACCTCTTCTCAAGCCTCACAGGGTTCCGGATTTGCCCAGATTGTCTTTCTAATACTAGAATTATAGACGCTGGTGATGTTGTTCTCTTGAGAGATGCAAATTTCCCTAAACACTTCTCATTAGCTCTGGACATTTAGAATTCACAGCAAACTTCCTTATATTATCAATACGCAATATTAATTATGGCCCAAACTCTTTATGATACTATACCAAGCACTTGGGACATGACATAGTCATCTTCCTGAAGGAACTCATACTCTTATAGAGATGCAGACATGTGAATGCAAACAAGTATAATAAGGATTATCATAAATTGTTTAATGTGGAAAGAAAGCCCTCACAGATGTGACACTGACATATTGAAAGATAATTAGCAACTATGTGGCCACTAAGTTAAAGAAACTCATCCTATGCAGAGGGAACAGCATACACAAATCACAAAAGCACCAACATGTGGTCTTGCCTTCCCAACTAGATTTTAAACCCATATTATAAGCAAGCATTATGCTTATAAGGTTAAATGTCTTTAACATTACCCCCTCTTCCTTCTTGTATCTCAACTCAGTGAATAATTAAGAGTTGATTGAATCCTAACAAGCAAATAAGTTGGTATCATTCATTCCATTTGAGTTGCATGCATCTGAGGTTTTATTTCAAGTGTATGTCATGTATTGTGTTTATGCTCCTACTCGTGATCAAAATGTTTGAATTTTTAGGCACATAAATAATTTTTTCTAATATTTTCCTCTCTCAAAAAAAGTTGTATTTAAAAGCAAGCAATTTCCTCCAAGTTAAGCAACTGCCAAATTATTTTCTATGTGCAGAACTCATGGAAGATTTACGTGATTCAGGATAAAGTTTAACATTTTAATGAATACACTGAAAGTTAATAATTAGCATAAAAATGGACTGCCTACTGAAAAATGTACTCGATGCGTAACGTTTTATTTTAACCTGAACTCTGAATTACATAGCCAACGTTTTTATTGGTTAAGAGATTCCTACTCTCCTGAGTTTAATTTTGAATTGAAATCAAAGAGTGGTTTAATTATCAAATATCACCTGATTCCTACAGGCATTCCTATATTTTTTTCAAGCCTGTTCTACTGAAAACTAAAACAAAAATATCCTGAAATGATAACATTCAATTCTATGGTAACTTGAATATATATTGTAACTGCATGCAAAATGCTTTTCAGATATTATGCTAATTCTTACTTAAAATTAAAAATTTTTACTTAAAATTAAAATTTAAAACTGTACTGAAATTGAGTCATAGTTTAAAAAGCAAGGTTGAATAAAACTATGTATTATTATTTGGTACAGCCAGGGTGCCGGCTTATGTGTTTTAAATAGATATTCACAGAGTAAATATAAACAGAGACAATTTGGGAAACAGAAATCTTAATAGTAGACTTCAGAATACACTTGGTTGCTTAAATTTTAAAGTGTCTCTTCCAGTGTTTAAATAAGTCATTGTGCATCCATATAACGGGCTATTATACAGCTGCCAAATAGTATCAGAATCATTTTGGATGTCACCAAAATATCCTAAATCAGGCCAGTTCTCTCCATCTGCATGGCTGCTAACCACCTCTCTGTTGTTTTGTGCTATCAGTTGAACTAATTCCAGAGTTCCTGGAGTGGTCTCTGCTTCCATTCTTGCCCATCAAACAATCCTTTCTTTACAAACCTGCCAAAGTAATCTTTTAAAATACAAATTAAATGAAGTCACTCAACTGCCTATATCTCCCGGTGTGATGGCTTCCAGTCACTTTTGGAATGAAATCCAAACAATTCCCTGAGTCTCTCCATGATCTGTGCTGCCCACCCTCTTATCCCGTTTGCTTGCCATTCCACATTTCAGCCACACCAGACATTTTCTGATGCTAAACTTACTTCCACCTTCCCACTTTATATGTCATTGTCCTAGATTACTCTTCTCTAATATCAATACCTCAGTGTCATTCAAGTTTCAACTGAAATGTCAACTTCTTCAGAGGAATCTCCTGAGAATTAAATCTCATGTTCCTCTTCACCAAGTTTTTACTACCTAATAGTGGATTCATTTTAATACAGTAGTCCCCTGTTATCTGTAGGGAATATATGCCACGACCCCCAGTGGATCTGAAATCATGGATACTAGAGAACCCTATACATGCTATGATCTGATAACCAAGATGGTTACCAAGTGAAAACAGGCAGGTAGGCTGTACAGTGTGGATACACAGAACCAAGGGATAATTTATGGTCCGTATGGGACAGAGCAAGGTGACACCAGAGTTCATCACCTTGCTCAGAACAGCATAGAGTTTAAAACTTATGAATTGTTTTTACTGGAATTTTTCATTTAACATGTTTGGACTGCAGTTAGCCATGGGTAACTGAAACTTTGAGAATGAAACCGTGGGTAAGGGAGGACTATTGTAATATGTATCACTTTTTCAAAAAGAGGATAAAAATTACTGTGCATACAGTCGTTTTCATTGCAATAAAGATTTTGAGAAGAGTTTCCCTTTGGGGCACTGTTTGAATTTCCTTTATAGCCAGTAAAATACCGTCAGAAAAGTAAAGAAGATTGGCAAGGGAGATGGGGTTCAGGCAACAGAGGGGAGATGAGTAAACATTGTATTTCATCTATGTGTTCATAATCTACCCTAATACATTCAGGAGTGTTTTGGTATTTGGCCAAATGAATTTTTATTTTCAGGGGTTAGTTGTGGATTCAAGAGAAAAATTAGCTTTAATGGTCCTATAGATTACAGGCATGGACTAATAAGGAGATGAACTTACACTCCCTCCTGACATGATGAACTCACTTGCTACACAGCATATGAAAATTCAATATTCCCACAAAATGCCTCTTCCCAGACCATCCTGCTATAAAACATTCGGTTTCCATACGAGGAGAATTCATTTTAAATAACTAAAATAGATTCTTGCATTACCTTTTAATTTAACAAAAACAGATCATTGGAAGCACTGAAAGGGCTGCCAATTTCTAGGGTTATATTCTGGTCTGTAAATGTGTGTACCAAAGCATAAATCAAAAATAAATAAATAAATTTATCCTTCTTACAATGGTTGTACAAATGGTTGACACAATCTGGCACTGTATGCTTTTTCCCCCCGTTACTGATCATACTGACCCTTGTGCATGCTCTTTCTACCTATGATAGCAAAAAGGCTGGTGAAACTGCTTTTTCTATCCCTCTAACCAGAACACAGGCTACTATGTCTCACTATTTTTTCTCTCATGTTCAAATTGCAGTGGAAATAAGAATTGTCATGTATAAACTGAGGCCTAGAGTAAAAAAAATGTGGTGTTACAATTATGACAATCTACTTCAGCTATCGTAGGTGATTCAAGTTGTCATAAGTATATTACATACTTATTTGAATAGTAATTTAGATAGTGCCAGTACAGCAATTTTACTGACATACTGAGATAGGAATCCATAATGATTAATTATGTGGTAATAAACAGGATTCTCTAAAAGTGACCATAGGAGTTCACTCTGGATTTCCTGGACAATGAGCCAGCTAGGATGCCTCTACCCCAAACCTCATTATTTGGAAGGAATCAGCTCAAATTTAGTTTTCCATAGAACCAGTGGCTATCTGATAATAGGAGCTACAAATTCCCACTGGGGCCGAGGTATTTAGGTGCTGGGCATCCAATAAATCTACATTGCCTAGTAGTTAACATTGTCTTTGTTCCTCGATATTCTAGCTTGCTCTTAAGATTCTTCATAAATAGAGCAACAAAAGGGGTAGTGGTGGGTGATGCCACCAAAATAATGGAGCAGTAGCAATGTGGCATCACTCTCCTTCACAACATTAAAACTGAAACATCTGTTTGGTACCAAGACTACCACAAGTAATATCCTAAAATTCAAAACAGGTTGTGACAATCCATAGGGCCACAGAAAAGTGACAAATAGTGAACAGACACAAAGATAAACAGATTTCTCTATGCATGATGCAAAGCACTGTGCAGAAAAGTTCCCCTCAGACATATGCTTCCCACTGGAAACATTAGATCAAAGTGGGCAGCCAGCTTCTCTATTATCTTGGGTTCCTCTGCAGGAAGTTAATTCTTGAATTCTTGCTTTAATGCAAGACGTATTGGGAAGTGTTTTGAAGGCCTGTAGGGAAAGAAATAAAAGAAAAGAAAATGAAAGGAAGAAGGGAAGGAGAAGAGAAGGGAAGGAGAAGAGAAGGGAAGGGGAAGGGAAAGGGAAAGGGAAATGGAAAGAGAAAGGGAAGGGAGAAGAAAAGAAACCAGAGTACAGCTAGCACTAACAGTGGAATTGGGGCTGGCAGCCCTAGTGTGAAAAATTTAGAGGCTGTCTCTACAGAAACACTAAATCAGAGAGGCAGTTCAGCAACAACATACTATGGGAGGTATGCTCCATGGATGGCTTTTCACCCATCAACAGCCTTTTCACATAGCTGGGATATTCCATCTGGGAAGTCCATCCCATTAAAGAAGGGTAGCACCCCAAACTTTTGTGAGAGCCATGGCAAACCTAGGATTGAGGTGTTGTGTGATGCTAATAAGGAGGCCACAATCTAAAGTTAAGGGAATTCAACAAATATACTGTACAGGACCTCTAAGCAGATATAATCTAGGAAGATCAAACCAAGCCAGAGGGCAAAGACTACAATAAATAACCAATTCTTCAATGTAAATATATAGCTGTACATATATTTGAAACAACAGAACCATGGCCTCCACAAATGTACAAAGCAAGAAATTAGTGATTGATCCTAATAAGATGGTATGAGTTATTAGATTAAAAAACAAAACTGAAACCTAAAATGAGCTTCAAGAAAACACAAAAAAGCAATTCAGAAATTTATTAAAGAAATTTAACAAAGTCATTTAAAAAAATCAAACAGAAATCCTGGAATTAAAGAATATATTGAATTAGCTGAATAAAGCAACAGAGAGTCTCAGCAGCAGAGCTGATCAAACAGAGGAAAGAATCAGTGAACTAAAAGACATCCTACTTGAAAATAGAGTCATAGGATAAAAATAATGAAAATAAATAAAGAACACCTATGAGATTTATAGAATAGCCTTTAAAGAGCAAATATAAAAGCCATTTTCCTTCAAGAGGGAGTTGAGAAAAAGCAAGGAGAAGAAATACTACTTACAGGAGTAAGGAAAACTTTGCAAACCCAGAGAAACATATATAACCAGGGACATAAAGGTCAATTGTCGCCAAGTAAATACAACCGAAATGATACTATCCTAGGTCAAACATTGAAATATCAAGGCAAAAAGAAGATCCTAAAGTAGAAAAAAAAAAAAAAACCAAATAACATAAAAAGAATCTCTGGTTAATCTGGCAACAGCTTTCTCAGTGGAAACTATACAGGCCAGGAGGAATGGAATGATAAGTAAAAAGTACTAAAGTAAAGAACTTGCTAAATGAAAAGTACTATACTTTGCAAAAGTATCCTCCAAAAAGTTGTGAAACTCAGTTTCCAATTTAAAACTTACTACAAAATTATAATCATAAAATGACAGTGTAGTGCTGGCTTGGGGATTTGGTTTATAGATTAGTGAAATAAAATTGAAAGTGCAGAAATAAAATCTTAAATTTAAAGCCAGTTGATTTTCAATAAGAATATTAAGACAATTTATTGATTAAAGAACAGGCGTTTAAACAAATGGTGCTGAGAAAACTTCATATTCTCATAAAACAGGATAAATTTGCATCTTAACCAAACATCATATACAAAAATTAACTCAAGTGGAACAACAAGAAAACTGAATGTGAAAGTTAAAACTATAAAACTTGTATAGGAAGATAGTGAATAAAGTCTCTTGACATTAAATTAGGCAATGGTCCTTTAGATATGACTCCAAAAGCACAAGCAAATTAAGAAAAGAAAAGAAAAATTGGATGTCATCAAAAAGAAATAGTGTTATGCATCAAAGGACACCATAACAAGAAAAGACCATTCACAGCGTGGTAGAAAATAGTTGCAAATCATACATCTGATAAAGGATTTGTATCTCGAAAATATATGTACATCTACATGTTCATGTCTGTGGGTGTGAATATATATTGTATATAATATGTATATATATGCAATGTATAATAATATACACAAATATACATGCATTTTCTAAATAAATAATGTCATTCTTAAAAGGGCAAATAATTTGAATAGATCTTTCTCTAAATATAATATACAAATGGCAAAAAACATGTAAAATGACTCTCGGCTTCATTATTCTTCAGTGAGATGCAAATCAAAACCACAATGAGATAGCACTTCACATCCGCTAGGATTGATATAATCGAAAAGATGAACATGCCTGTAATCCCCGCATTTTGGGCTGGGATTTGGCTGAGGTGGGTGGATCCAGCATTTGGCTCTCACAGCATTGGATCTCACCCAGCATTTCGCTGAGGTGGGTAGATCACTTGAGATTGGGAGTTCAAGGCCAGCCTAGACAACATGGCGCAATGCAGTCTATACCAAAAATATAAAAGTTAGCCAGATGTGGTGTTGTGCCTGTAATCCCAGCTACTCGGGAGGCTGGGGGAGGAAAATCACTTGAACTTGATATGTAGGGGTTGTAGTGAGCCAACATTGTACCACTGCACTCCAGCCTGGCCAACAGAACAAAACTCTGTCTCAAGAAAAAAAAAAAAAATGATGAACAATATAAAGTATGAGAGAGAATGCAAGGAAATTATAATACTTTTATATTGCTGGTAGAATGGAAAATAGTTCAGCCACTTTAGAGAATAGTTGGGCAGTTCCTCAAAATGTTAAACATGGAGTTACCATATGACCCAGCAATTCTACTACATATATACACAAGATAATTGAAATCACAAGTACACACAAAAACTTGTAATGGAGTTCACAGCAGCATTATTGATTATGACTCAAAAGTCAAAGCTACTCAACTTTCTTTAAGTGACAAATGGGTAAACATAATTGGTATATCCATTTTGGTATATCCATATCCGTAGGGTGAAAAAAGGAAAAAGTATAAATACATACAACATGGATGAAACTTGAAAGTATTATGAGAAAGAAGTCAGTCACAAAAGACTATACATTATATGATCTCGTTTATATGAAACATCCAAAAATCTAAAATCTATAGAGATAGAAAAGAGATTAATAGTTTCAAGGGGCTGAGATGGGTAGAGAATGAGGAGCAATTGCCTGATAGGTATGGGTTTTCTTGAGCGGGTGATAAAAATGTTCTAAAATTAGATGGTAATATTGATTGCACAACATCCTTAAATATACTTTAAAAATCCACTAAATTGTACCCTTCATAATGGTGAATTTATCGTATGTGAATCTATACAAAAATTTTATTTAAACAAACAACAGCAAAACTGTCTTCTGACTTCTATTCCTGCGTTAGATTCTGTTAGCAGTAAACTTTTGTTCTAAAACAAAAATTTTTGGAGGTAGACTATTGGTGGTAGTAGTCTAAAGATAATGTCTGGCAGTGTTTATTTAAAATGATGGTGTAAAAAACGCATTACTTTTTTACATGTGATACGGTTTCGGCATGTATCAGACATGTATACAATCATTCTCCATATTATGTTCCAGTCAATGGCAGAATGTTTTCAGGGTGATTTCTTAAGACAATAATACTGTGTTTTTACTCTAACTTTTCTATATTTAAAAAGGTTTACATGCACAAATGCCCTCACGTTATAGTTGCCTTCAGTGTTAAGTACAGTAACATGATGTACAGGTTTGCAGTCTAGGAGTGTAGTAGGATATATCATCTATGTTCAGTTAAGAATACTCTACGATCTTTGCACGACAGAATTGCCTAAGATAAATTTCCCAGAACATATCCCCAGAAGTGAGGTGTGACTGCATGTGCATTGCTTTGTGAAGCTAAAAGACTAAAAGAGATTTCAAATTGCTGCTTCTATATGTATACATACAAGTCAGAATGAAACATAATTCATGTCAATAGACAGATCAGTGGCAGAGTACAGATAGTCTATTTAAGATAGAACATGAAGAAGTCACAGTCAGCAAGAATTTATATGGAAGGCTGAGTGTAGAGGACTTGCTTTGAGACATGTAAGATTTCTCTTGAATGTCATGTGTACTTTTAAAAAGGAGACATCATAGCTCATTCTTCTTGATCTTGTACTTTAGCAGACTGTGTTTGGCTAGATCACCACATTAGTGCTCTTGACAGAAAATTAATGTTTCAAGAATTTTCAGCAGTCATGCTTTCGGGAATGTGTTTCTGTGCTATTTTTCCCCTCTTTAAATTGATATATGAACCATCCACTGGAGTAAAAATTAGTTCTCCTCTCCAGAAAGTACGGACCATAATTCAAAAGGCCCTTATCTAAATGAACTCTGAACTGACAGGGTTTTTTTTTTTTTTTGCAACATTCTTCTTATACAACTCTATTATTTTGTTCACAGCGTATAAATGAATCAAAGAAAAAGCCAATTTAAAATGCTTAATTTTATTACTGATTATAAACATAATTGAAAATGAAAAATTCTAAAGTCCAATTTGATTCAATTCCCTGAGTTTGCAGGGGAACGCTTGCAGAATTTTAGGTAATGGGAATTAATTGTTTTTATCTTACAACAAGCATTTTTCACAAAATACAACCCGGTTTCAAGCATTGGAATTTATGGGTATTCCTGGTAAAAATGAAGGGCTCTGCAGAATAAAACCAAAATGAATTAGGACAGGATTATGGTGGAGGAAATTTTGATGTTTTTCTCTATGAAGTAATTGGAAGATGGCCACAGAGGCTCCTAAATTCTTCATCGCAGTCCCTGAAGTCCCATTCTTTGTGGAGAAATGTGGATGTGGTCATGGGTATAGGCAGATTCATGCTATAATTCCTCCTCAGATGTTCTTTCCCATCTTCAAATTCCCAAATCCTTCTTCCTTTAGAAACAATGTGAATACCAGTTGCACTAATGGCCTCTCCAAGATCATCTCCAGAGATCAGTATTCCCTGCTTCTGAATTCACTTAATTATTTATCTACACAAACTATGTATCATTTATTATTTTCTACCTTTACCTTCTCTTTCTAACTGTGAGTTCCATGTGTCTTTTTCTTTATTTCAATTCTGGTACAGTACTTTACCTTTAGTAATCTATCTATCTATCTATCTGTCTATCTATCTATCTATCTATCTATCTGTCTATCTGTGTGTGTGTGTGTGTGTGTGTGTGTATTTGTTAGACTAAATGGAAAATATATCATGTAGGGAAAACTTGAGAAATCAAATCATGAATTCTTCAATAAGAGTCAATTTGACAAGACCTCTTGGTAACTAGAAGAACAATAGAAAGGTTAGAATTTTGTCAGAGAAGAGAAAGCGCAGAACGAATATGGATTATGAGGGATTTACTTATGAAGATAAGTTTGGGTGAAAAATAATGTAGAAACAGGACCCAAAAAGCTTGAAGTTGGCTAAAATCATTGAATTATCAAAAAAAGTGCTGGTTACTAGAAGGAATAAGCATATTAAGATATAACTTATTTATTAATAAATAGTAAAGGGAAAATTGTACATTTCTAACTGGAAAATACATTATCTTCAATTCTTGATAAAAATGATTATACAAACTACAGATATGAAAAAACAATGTTTTAATCAGAAAACTAGTAAATGTTTTCAGAAACGGAAAATGTAATTGCATGCATATTTTTTCAGTGTTCAAGATTTTTAATTAGTAGACCCAACTTTAACCCAAATTTCAAAACAGAGGAGATGAAATACTAAGTTCTGAGACCAGATTCAATAAGCAGAAGTGGCAAGGAGGTACATGTAGGAGAGGAAGAGAGAGAGACTGAGTCAGCGCTCGCTCTGAGTTTCAGTTTTCCAAATAGTAAAAGCGAACACAATGAAACAGAGCCATTAAGAGGTGGAAAGGTGATTACATGTACTGTGCACCCGGATATTCCCTCAAGGTTAATGTCCACTGTACAATTCCAATGGGAATTTTCTGAATTTCCCACATAGAAAGGCAAGTGGCAGTAGGTTAGCTGTAACTCCAGAACCGAGGACGCATTAATAGGTGTCCTGCAGTTTGATGATTTAACACTATAGGATGTGACAAAATTAGAGATAGACTACTGTCTTCCATTTGTGTTATACCTAAATGGCCAATAAGCTAATTTGGCTGTTATTCTCAAATACCATCTAATAGTTCTTCAATCCCCATGAAATAAATGATAAAATCTATGAAGTGCCTGGTAGACATGGACTTAGTCTTTGTTCTTGATACAGGGAAAAAAGAAGGCTTTTAGAGGATGAAGTGAGTGAAAATCAGGAAGGCAATAGCCTCCAATCAGCTTGCCAGAGCCTTGGAAAACAGAACCCTTCTGAAAAGATCACGAGGGATATCTTACAATGTTTCATTTCTGACTTGCAGAATTAATTTGTGCTGTTTTCTTTTAGTTCATTGTAATTTTTATTTTAGTTTCAATTGTTCTTCCTTAAAAACTTCCCTAATCACAAAAAGGAAGACAAGTCATTGTTTTTAATAGCCACAAAACAGACAGGATTAAATTCAACGCATTTTCCTTTATTTGCTAAATGGGTGAATGTCTCGTAAAACACTGATTTTCAAAACTCAAGGAATTGACTAAGTAAATGAAGGGCTTCTTATTTTTCTAACTTTCCTTTCCTTTAGCATATATCCGCATGGATATCAGCACATGTCCATACACATGGGGGGCTTTTGAGAAAGTCATCACCACCTGAACTCAGCGTCACAGCTAGAGACCCTTTAAGCTTAGGAGACTTGATCATCAGTCAAGAAGGTTCTATATTTTCTTCATGTTGCATGGGTTACAAATACACTTGGAGACACACATCAGGGCAGTGAAGAGCTGTGGTGAGGTCCTATTCAAGAGATCATTCATGTTTTTTTTGCCATCCTCAATCAAGGCACGTTCAGGGCTTCTGTTTAGACCCAGAAAACATAAGAAGTAGGAAAGAGCATCACTCCACACACGTCCTAATCCAGTACTCACAATTTGGCTGAGTAGATCTTTGCTGCTCATTTTTTTTTTTTTTTTGACCTTTTGAGATTCTGGTAAGGTATGTTTTGAGGTCTAACTTTGAAGAAAGTGATTTGGTCTTACCACTTGCACCCATAAGTCTACCTTGTTTAGTTTCCCATGTCTTTATTCTGCTGCCTTACCTTTCCTCATTTCTTCCCCATCATCTACACTTCTGCACAAACATATTCTTGGAATGCAAATGAAAATAACGACAACAACGGAAGGTTACCATCCAACCTCAACAAACCTAGCATATATTTATCTCTACGCTATTCTCGCCCTGATAATACTCACTATACAAAAGTAAACTTAATGTCTATATTAGATTGCTTTACCAAGGCAAAAAAAAAATGACCTGTTGGAAGTGGTAAGAACCTTTCATTTGATTCTGCTTGTATTCATTATTTTGCAGAGGAGGAAACTGAAATCGAGGAGATAAAAGTGATTCACCTAAGGTCATAAGGTAACTAATTATCAGAGGCAAGGCCTAGACACAAACAATTCCCCTGACATAATCCAGTTAACTTTCTCCCACATCGTGAATTTTTATTGTCTCCATTCTGTGGTCAGCTAGACCAAACCTTAATTAGAAATAAACACACAAATATGTAATGCACGCTTTACTTACTCAACATGGAAATGAGAAAATAATAAAAGATTGTTTTGGGAAATCTGCTCTCTCCCTTGGATCCAGAGACAAGTCAAACATAAGAAAATGCCATTGTAACTAGGGTCCCAGAGGAGCTGACCTGCCCAGCTGGCATCACAGACTTATCACAGATTTGACAACCACAGTCATAATTTTATCAAGAAATGCTCTCTTTCCACATTGCCCAAAGCATTTCCTTCAATTTAATCATTTATAAAACTCCATGGCTTCTGCTAGAATGGATGGCAAATTGATTTTATCCCCTAGTAGTTGGGAATCACTAATCTTATTTAGCTTTTGCCGTGAGTGTTAGATGCAGTTGATAAATGCCCATAGATTTGGGACATATTCCTAAATGTACAGACACATTGCCTTCACAAGATAGCTCATCGAATTACTTCTGTAGTGAAAATAAAAACAATATTAATCAAATTGCTGGTGCAGTAAATATATTTTAAAGCATTATATTTTTTAAAGAGAGTATACATAAATATAAAGTGAGAAAAATGCATTGCAGTACAACAGTTAAGCAGGAGTCCTTTGAGGTCCCCACTCAGGTTAATTAGCACATGTGTTTCAATCAGTATAAATGAATCCATAACAGTTATATATATATCACACAGAACTATTGCCTCCTAATTATTGGTTATTTGTTTTTCAGATTCAAGTTTCATGATGTTCCATAGACAGGATATCAATGCTACCTTACTTCATTAAAAAAATTATAACAATATATTGTAACAGAATTTTACAAATACTATTCTTTATGCTTTCAGGGAAAATAATTTCCCATTTTTCACTCCTTAAAAATGTTATTATTTAATATTTTCATAACTTTCAGCACTTTACGACATACAAAGCATTTGTATTTTTTTAAATTTTTTTGTTTACTTCAATAGATTTGGGGATACAAATGGTTTCTGGTTACATGGATGAATTGTATAGTGGTGAAGTCTGAGATTTTAGTGCACCCATCACCCAAGTAGGGTACACTGTACTCAACATGTAGGGTTTTTTTTTCTCCCTCATACAAACCACTTTTCCTTCTCAAATATTACCTAATTTAATGTTTCCCCATTCTATATTGAAATGAATGGTAAATTTTGTAAATAAAATTGGGCAATTTTTTTTCAAAAGACTGTGTATTTTCATCTTATTCTCTTTCCTTTTTCTCAATAATAAACTTTTTTTATTATACTTTAAGTTCTGGGGTACATGTGCAGACCGTGCAAGTTTGTTACACAGGTATACAGGTGCCATGGTGATTTGCTGCATCCATCATCCTATCATCCACATTAGATGATTTCTCCTAATGCTGTCCCCCGTCATCCTCCCACCGCCTGCTATCCCTCCCCTATTCCCGCACCACCTGCTATACCTCCCCTATTCCCCTACTGCCTGACAGGCCACAGTGTGTGATGTTCCCTTCCCTGTGTCCATGTGTTCTCATTGTTCAACTCCAACTTATGAGTGAAGACGTGTGGCGTTTGGTTTTCTGTTCTTGTGTCACTTTGCTGAGAATGATGGTTTCCAACTTTGTCCTTAAGTGTCTGTTTTTAGCAAGAACACAGCCAGACACAATGGGAGGCTTGGGATGGTAGATGAGAAAGTGAGGCTGTCTTAACTAGTTTTGTAATTCTTGCTTTTTATAAATTTTATAAAACTGGGCACTTTATTTTCCTCATCTATTCCAGAAACCTAATTTCTGGGATTAGAAACATACTGTCTTCTGTTTTTTAGTTCTCTTATTTCACCACCTCATAGGTTCTTTCTAGATCACTCCGGAGGGAAAAAAAAAAAAAAAAAAAAACACCTAAACAGCAACAGAAATACAAACATAGCCTTCTTCAAAATCTATCAAATTTTCTTTTCAAAATTTTAAGGTGATTCAAGACACAAATATGACTCCAAAACAATCTACTCATTTTAGAGATTCACCACTACGGAGCTTCTACTCAACAGAATATTTCGTTTTCTAGATTTTTTTGAAGCCAGGCTAGACAGGAAGAACAAAAATGGGACATCTGTTAGGGATAAATTTGACATCATTGAACAGAAGCTACAGAGCTTTATTCTGTGGCTAAAGTCAATTTTGACTTAATACTTGCGGATAAATGGAGGTATATAGATAAAAAGAAAATGTCATCTTCAAGACTGTTCTCAAACTGAGTTCATGTCAAGGAAAGTAAGTTAGAAAGAGTGTGCTTCCTTTAACTACTTTATTTATTAAGGGTTATTATTTAAATATGTCTGCCTGGATTATAGACTTATCCTTAAAGTGCAATTAGATTACTTAAGTATTCATTCCATCACAAATATAATTGTGTTTGGTTTTGTTTACTCAGTAGTAACAGAGACCTAGTAAATATTAGTAGACTAACCACTTCAAATACTATATCAAAAAATATTTAATAATATTTTATTGCCCTCAGGATTTTTGTTACATGAGTAGATTATAGCTGCTTTTGCCACAAAGGGAAAAAAATGTTTCAGGTGATAGGTATTTTAATTTGTTCCCACTTTTATAATATTCACTTTACTCTATATGCATATCTTATATTGTATAGCTTTGATATATACAATACAGTTTATTTAAAAACAAAGGAACCAAAAAACCAGAGCAGATGAAATAAGTATGAACCTTAGTGCACACTCATCTCTGAGCAGAGATGAACCCTGAATCTTTCATACACTCATCTGTTTTAGAATTCCTTACAGCTGCTTTTGGAATTCTGCCAAAAGAATTGGTTTCACACTTGTTTAAGAAGATATGAAAAGATTTACAAATTGATGTTTAGAATAACAGCTCAAAGGAAGAACCAATAAACTAAGATGAAATGCCAAATGTTTAAAAGGTAGAGTGATTTGTGATGCCTAACTTCAATAAAATAATTTCCCAAAGACATTTTTATGAGCAAGATCAATGTGAGGAAGGGCACAGTATTTGCCAAGTGAATGTTGACTTGCCAAATTCTATTTTTACGTTGTGGAAATCATATTCATTTTTTAAGTCTTATCTCTCTCTCTCTCCCCGCCCTCCCCTCTCTCTTTCTCTCTCTTTCTCTATCTCTCTCTCCCCTCTTTTTCACATGTAGTTGGTCTTAGCAAACATTTCCAATTGGCAGTGCACCACTGTGTTGTACAAAGATGAAAACTAGGAAAATACATTTTTGTTTGTTTTTACTCACATTCCAATCACCATCTTTCTAAAGATATTGTGTTTCTTAGTTACCGAAGATCAGAGCATTTTTACCATCTTGGAATCCAGAGAATAAAACAAGACAATAGGCTCTTATTTTTCTGACAGTCAAAGCGATTTTTGCATCCTCATATATTTAAATTGAGGATACAGAGTTTCCGTGATATATCACTTTCTGTAGGGTTCTATAGAACTTCCCACAAACAGACACATAACAGAAGATGAGTTACATTTTTTCTGAAAATTGTGAGAAGCTTTGTTTCAGGAAGTAGGTAGAGACTGACTGCACAATTTCTCATTCAAAAGACAAAAATCTATATTTTCTTTACTTCTTTTGTATCCATAGGTAGGAAGCATTAGTTTCACCTCAGCTTCTGAATCCACAGAAGACTCACTTAAGAGCATTGGGTTTGTAAGAGAGTAGGAATGCTCTGATGGGTACCTGGACTCCTCTCTAGCAATGCCCTCCAATTACCAAAGCAACAGAGCCTTTCCAGTGCATCCTTCCTGTGAGTTACCATTGTACGCTTTGGGGAGTTAATCTTTGGGGAGTCAGTCTCTTGGCACTGCAGCTAAGAATTCCAAAAGGCCCTAATCTGAGCTTCAAAAACCCCCATGAGAGAAAAAATACAATATATTAAAGGAAATAAAAGTTACTTTCTGATTTTTCCTTGCTTTGGGATTATGGTTTTTTGGTTTTCATTTTCTTAAAAAGAAGCAAAACAAGACGATACACTTCCCATGAGCATTGTTATGTTATTATACCAAAGAAGTGAGCATAACCCAACCCTCCAAAGCTCACACAGGTGTGGGTTAAAAGGAACAATTACAAGATTCCATTCTGTGATGAAGTTCCATACACTGAATGCCACTGAAATCTTCTTGTAGGTAGGATGACTTAGTTGTACATGGAAAGTTTAATATAACAGCCTTATAATTTCTCATTATTGGGTTTTTGTTTGCTTGTTTGGTTTCTTTGGGAGGGTTGCTTTGCAAAAATATTTATGCCTTTTTCATATAATACACCCTCTAAAAGATTGAAAGAAATATAAAAGCATATTTATAGATAAATGTCTACAAATATTTATAGCATATTTTTTCATTGGGATAATTATATAATTGGCTTAGATTTTAGACAGTAAATTTACCATTACAAAATAAGAAAATATTATCTGCTTCACAATATATCAGTACTACATTCCCATGATAGATACAGAGTCTTATTGCTCGTTGCAAATCTCGTTTTATAGTGAATATGGAGGTCTAGAAAGGTGAATAAACAACTTAAAATTCCAGTGTTACTCTGAGAATTTAAAGATAATTTAAAGAGAACTGCAAAAATACAAACTTATTTTTACTTAATCAATTATGTATTAACAAATATATATGATATTTTAAGTGCAGATACAATTTTATCTTAGTATTTTTCCATTGGATACTAGAGAACCTTAAACATAGCAGGTACTCCATAAATAAAATGTTAAACTGAATTCTGCCCATAAATGTCTTACTGTTTTTATTTTTACCTGTTTCCCTCAACAAAAATTTATCGGTCTTTACTCAAAAATTGTGTCTCAGGAAGACATGTTTGAATCACTTTATCCAAACCCACCGTCTTTACACTTCACATTTCCATTCTGTGATTTTTTATTTACTACTTACCACTACTTATCACAGTATGCATTTTTTCTATTTATATTGTATATTGACTTTTTATTCCTCTGGAATGTAAGCTTCACGACGACAGACGCATTTATGTTGTTCTCTGCCATATATTTTCCTAGTGCTTAAAACAGTGCCTAAAACATAGTAGCTATTCAATAAAAATTTGTGGAATTAAAAAAACAAACAAACAAAAACTAATGATTATTGAACCTTGTAAGGTGTTAATAGTGGCAGGAGGCAGACAAATGCCTAGGCAGGTAGGGGCAGGTCCCTACCTGCAAGTGAAAT
The DNA here is from genome assembly GCF_009761245.1 of Sapajus apella. Taxonomy (NCBI): domain Eukaryota; kingdom Metazoa; phylum Chordata; class Mammalia; order Primates; family Cebidae; genus Sapajus; species Sapajus apella. Next base: position 11,748,203 of record NW_022436996.1, read on the forward strand.
CCCACCTACAAGCCAAAGACAGCTTAAAGCCTGAAAGCCAAGGTACAAGTCAAATCCATGGACTGGATTGAGAAAGTGTCTTCCCATTTGGTGTGCTTTTCTCTGATTGATCCCCATCCATCACTAATTTTACAGATACCTACCTTTCCCTAGTTAGGTTTTATACCACGATGCCCACCTTTAAGTGGTGATTTTAACTTTTTTTGTGTACTCACAAACCAGTCAGCACACACTTCCCTGTTCTGAGCCCATAAAAGCCCTGAACCCAGCCACACTAAAAGAGAAACCACTCAACTTCAAGAGTGGGGGACTACCCCCATATCCCCTCTCTGCTGAGGGCTATTTCCTTGCTCAATTAAATTCTTCTCCACCCATCCATCTTCACCCTTTGAATTGTCAGCACATCCTCATTCTTGTTGAATGTGGGACAAAAGCTTGGGAATGGTCAAACATAGGCACAAGCTGTAGCACCACTACAGTGCCACCTCCAGTGGCAGGCCCAGGGCAGAGTGAGGCCCTGGTAGCATTGGTGGTGAGGTTCGGTGTCACTGGCCACAGTGGTCCCCAGTTTACAAATTGGCTGAGGAAACTTCTGTGTTAGTGTTACACAGAGTTCTGATGTAAGGATAACATAAAACTTATTTCTATTTTATAGAATTTCACATAAACCATACAATTACTATTAAAAAATCAGTAAGATAAAGGTTCCGTTTTCATTAGACAAGTTAAAAACTAAATTAATTCTTTTTAAAGCTCTGTATATCTTACTATTTGATTTCCTACTTCTTTTCAATATAATCTTTTAATATAATCAAAGGGGAATGAAGATCATGAAGGCAATAATGAGATGCTATGAGTAACTATAAAAAATGATATGTTATATTTGTACATATTTATAGGGTACATATGAAAAACATTTGACCTAAGATTTATTCAAGGAAGGAACTGTTGTTGGGTGATAGTAATTAAAATGCAGATCTGGGGAAATGGCCCAAATCTACTGAAAAATTGGTGTTAACTTTAAAGATTTCAAATAGGTATGGCTTCAGTCTTTTCTGCTGTTCCAGTGCACAGCTTTTCAAATTTAAATCTCTGTTTTGATGCCCCTAACAAGATTTTGCTTGAGAAAACACTACTGTTTCTAAAAGTTCAAAAGGTTCTGTTGTGCCCCAGTGTGGTGGCTGAGGCCTGTAATTTCAACAGTTTGGGAGGCCAAGGAGGAGAATTGCTTGAGCCCAGGAATTCGAGGCCAGCCTGGGTAACATGGAGAAATCCTGTCTCTACAAAAAATTAGCCAGGTATGGCGGTACACGCCTATAGTCCCAGCTGCTTGGGCAGCTGAGGTGGAATCACCTGAGTCTGGAAGGTTGAGGCTGCAAGTGAGCAAAAACCATGGCACTGTATCCCAGCACAAGCAGCAGAGTGAGACCCTGTCTCAAAAAACCAACAAAACAAAACAAAACACAAAAACAAACAAATAAAACTTCTGTTTATAAGATGCTGTCATCAGGCAGCAGTATGAATGGTTGAATGAAGAGAAGGAAGATAGAAGCAGGTGAGAAGGATTTTTGGTAGTGTAGTCCTAATAAAATAGAGAGCTTGGTTTTAAAATAACTATGCATTCCAGTTTTCCCTATGGAGTCCTAAATTCACATAATTTTTTTTTCAATAAATGAAACTTATAACATAGCTAAATATATCTGATATAATTAATATCTACTTATAACTCTGGAATAATAAATATACACATTAAAGTAAGGGAAGGGAAAGGAAGGGAAGGGAGGGAAGAGGAAGGGAGGGGAGAGGAGGAGTGGGGAGGGCAGGGGAGAGAAGGGGAGGGGAAGGGAGGGGAGGGAAAACAAGGAAGGAAGAAGAGGGGAAGGGAGAGAGGAAGGAAGGAAGGAAAGAAAGAAAGCTTACAGAGAGGGAAGTTTTGTAGTAGTGGAAATTCCTCATGTATATAAGAATAAAGAAAGAAAAAGACAAACTCCATGTCTGACTAGATGTGGAGACACAATTTGAAGAAAAAAATTCAAGGTATGTGCCAAATGTTCAAAATTCACAGGTTCAAAATTTGAAATAAGAAAAGCCTTTGAAGAGTCTGCTAAATCTAGAGAAATAATAATATTTGTTTTTAGCCATTAGGCTTTTTTTTTTTCTTTTTTTTTTCCTCTTGTAATTTTTGTTTTATTTTATTTTATCTATGTATTTTTTTCCCATTTATTTATTTTATTGCATTTTAGGTTTTGGGGTACATGTGAAGAACATGCAAAATTGTTGCATAGGAACACACGTGGCAGTGTGATTTGCTGCCTTCCTCCCCATCACCTACATCTGGCATTTCTCCCCTTGCTATCTCTCCCCAGCTTCCCACCCCCCACCCTCCCTCCCCTATTTCCCCCCAACTGACCCCAGTGTGTAGTGCTCCCCTCCCTGTGTCCATGTATTCTCATTGTTCAACACCCGCCTATGAGTGAGAACATGCGGTGTTTGATCTTCTGCTCTTCTGTCAGTTTGCTGAGAATGATGGTTTCCAGGTTCATCCATGTCCCTACAAAGGACCCAAACTCATCGTTTCTGATGGCTGCATAATATTCCATGGTGTATATGTGCCACGTTTTCCCTATCCAGTCTATCGTCGATGGGCATTTGGGTTGGTTCCAGGTCTTTGCTATTGTAAACAGTGCTGCACTTCTCAGACTTGATGAAAAATCTCTGGACATTGACCTGCAGTTCTATTAACATTTAATGTCCCTTCCAGATTGGTTTGGGTCTCTCTCTGTCTCTCCACACGTCCTTTGCCATTTTAAACAGGGCTGATTGTAAATGAAGCATATGGAGCTGGGCCTCTTGCCTACTTTCCCTTATATCTGTCTCATGGCCTTTCTTTAAGTACCAGGTACCCATGAACCTAACACCATTCACTCATTACCTGTTTTAGTACACTATCTCTACTTTAGGATGCTACCTAAGCCTCCCTTCCCCAGACTTTATGGAGATCATATATTCCGAATTTTTTAGAACATTCTAAATGTCAACTATCTCATGTTCATTTTCTTTTCTCAGTTTGTTCTGGGGAAAATTGATGACCAAGTTCCTCCTCTGCCCTCATTTTTCCCTGTCAAATGTAACTTACCCAAACTCTTTGTTAAAGAAATTAAAGATATTAGCATGAAGTTGTAGGTCACTCTAGGAAGAGATAAGCATAGGTTCCTTAGGGGGACATTGCACTTTTCCATTTTAAAAGAGGAGTTTGTCAACAGCAAGGCATATATTTGCAATGATTTCATTTCTCAGAATTTTTATCTCTTGGGTCCATTTGGGAATCTTCTAAATGTCTCCATCAACTAAACTCTCCATTTACAAATAAATCCAGACATACTTGTCAGAATAAACTGTGTATTAGTATAACATTCCTAATAAAATTAAGTACCAATCATTGTTTGGCACTGAAACAACTTAGAATTTGCATTCTAGTCAATCATAATCAGTTTTCGTTATCTTTTAATATGGAAAAAATGAGTCAATGACTTATTTCAATGAGATCATACGTTATATGTATTAATATTTAATTGAAGAGAATGTGGGTCCAAGCAAATCTCATTCTGTAAAGAAAAATATTATTCTCTGTTTAGAAATGTCATTTTGGCAATGCAGGCATGAGACAGACATCTCAAGGCCTCTTCATTTTCATCTGCAATAAAATTGTGTTAAATTCAAGTCACAGAGCGAAGTTACAGTATAGCTGGAAAAGATGCAATGTTTTTTTAGAGAAAACACTTGGCATCTAGGTGAGGGGAATACATAGAGGAGGAATATTTAGGGAGCCAAGAACAGATGTGAAAAAATGAGACAGGAACCTTTTGATTCTTTCAGGCTTGAGGCAAAGTCCCATCTGTCAAGCACCTCTCTTGGCTCTCCCAAAAGAATATGCCTCCAGCTCTCCAGATTGTCCTGGCAATTAAACTTGCTCCCAGACCTGTCACATTTATCATCGTGAAGTTCCTGCAACAGGCTTCCACAGGCACTCTGATTTTCTATGATATCTGTTATTTCATGACTAGCCCATAGCCTGCTGGTGACTTACTCAAACCACCCAGAGTTTCTCCTAGTGAAGTTCACGCTGTAGCAGCCAGAACCAACCCCGCCCCAATCCCTTCTACCAGACTCCAGAACCTGTAAGAAGAGATAGAAGACACCTGTGTCTCAGATACACTTTTTTAGCTTTTGTACAACCCCAGTGTGATTATCACTACATTTCTTAGACAGAGCAAAGCAGATCTTTATCTTGTTTAAGACTGCTCTGATTTGAGGACTTTATTTCCTTGTAATGAATTTACTACTAACTGATACAAAGAAAAACATGCAATCTTACATTGGAAAGACATATTTTCATGAAGATTAAAATCTAATTATATAGATAGATTCTATATCAATTTTTAATTTTTTTAACTTTTAAGTTCGAGGTACATGTGCAGGTTTGTTGCATAGGTAAACTTGTGTCATGGGGTTATTGTACAGATTATTTCAACACTCAATTATTATTTAAGGAAGCTTCATGGCAGGAGGGTGAGGTGGGAGGATCATCTGAACCCACTGAGGCAGAGGCTGTAGTGAGTTGACATTGTTCCACTGCACTCAAGCCTGGGTGACAGAGTGAGACCCTGTCTCAAAACAAAAGCTTCATGGGATGATCTTTTCTCTACATTCTGAAAAATTATCTGGGAATTGCATCTTTCAAAGTAGTAAGCATTCCATCATGACAGGAGATAGCAAAGAAAGGCATGTGTTCAGAAATCAGACGCATCTGGGTTAAATCTTGCTCTCCCATTGGTAAGCATATAGCATAAGAAATTTGCTAAATTGGTATCATTATTCACATTTCTTCAATTGCTGTGGACATTCATTGGGATAGAATAAGGACACAGGACATAGCACAGGTGATTAATGCATCTTACATCCTCCCTCCCAGCCTACCTGTCAGCCATGGCATCCCCTCTGAACAAGTGGTTAATAAAGGCTGCTTAATGATGGTGATTTTTTTCCCACTCTCTGTTTAGTTTTTTAAACATTGCCACAGTGCACTTTCCAACATTGCAAAAAAATTAGCAATTAGCAGTTACTTTCCCATTTTTATCATATCTTTGCAAGATTATAAAAGCATGAAGTTAAGAAAAGAGGATAATTACTACCATTTGTAAGGTTACCTGGCAAAATCAGATGGAACAAAAAGCTTAGTCTTGATCTTTTTCATACATGGCACACATTATTATAATGCTGTAATAAAAGCTTTTTTGTCTTTTGCCATTGTATTCTTATCAGCATGATCAATTTCTAAATTACTTTATGCTTTTTGGACCAAGAGTAAAGAAAACAGAAAATAACTAGATTTTAAAAACTATACCTTAAAAATAAGAATATGTAAGGGTTGCAGGAAAAAAATGTAATGCTCTAACTTGCAGACTGAAGAATCTTTAGCAAGGGGTCAAGAAGAAATATGCCGCTATTAATCTCTAACCATGAGGTACAGCAATAAAAGCAACTTAGCTCTTAACAAAGCTTCTGCCTTCCAAAAGTCACAACAAGTGCACTTTCAAAGAAGACACGTGTTTCTTTTTTCTTTTTTACTGATAGTTTCAGAGGTTTTTAAAATAATTTCTTTTTTATCTATTCTTATCCTTATGAAAAAGATTTACCAACTCTCTTTTGTGAATATAAACAACTCATACAATATATAGAGAAACCTGTGTCTTCAGGATAATATATTTATGTTATCCTGCAAATCTGATGAGTATAAACAGAAAAATTCAAAAACTCACACACAAAGGAAGTACGTACTAAATGCTATTTATTTTATGTCCTTGTTTCTTGGTTTTAGTATTATACTTTAAGTTCTGGGGTACATGTGCAGAACATGCAGGTTTTTTACATAGGTATATATGTGCCATGGTGGTTTGCTGCATCCATCACCCCGTCATCTACATTAGGTATTTCTCCTAATGCTATCCCTCCCCTATACCCCCACCCCTTGCTATCTCTCCCCTATCCCCCATCCCCCAACAGGCCCCAGTGTGTGATGTTCCCCTCCCTGTGTCCATGTGTTCTAATTGTTCAATTCGCACTTATGAGTGAGAACATGCGGTGTTTGGTTTTCTGTTCTTGTGTCAGTTTGCTGAGAATCATCATTTCCAGCTTCATCCATGTCCCTGCAAAGGACATGAACTCATCCTTTTTTTATGGCTGCATATTAATTCTCCATTTTAGATAGCATTCAGTCTTATCCAATATAATATTTTCTAGTTGGCAATAGCAGTTTTATGTCCAAATTTTGGTGGACACAACTACAGCCATGTGCCCCTTAATAATGGGAAAATGGTCTGAGAAATGTGGTGTGAGATGAATATCATTATGTGAACATCATGGAGCATACTTAACCAAAACTGAATGGTACACAGTACAACATACCTGGCTATATGGTATAGCCTATTGTTCCTAGGTCACAAACTTGTACAGCATGTTCTTATAGTCAATTGTAACATAATGGTATTTGTGTATCTAAATATATATAAACATTGAAATAGTACCGTAAAAATATGGTATAAAAGTGATAAAAAATAGTACACTTGTAAGACACACTTAGCACAGTTACCATGAATGGAGCTTACAGGACTAGAAGTAGCTCTGGGTGAGTCAGTGAGTGGGTGTTGAGTGAATGTGAAGGCCTAGGACATTACTGTGCACTATTATAGACTTTATGAGCACTGTACAGTTAGGCTACAATAGATGTATAAAAAACATTTTCCTTCAACACAAAACTAACCATAACTTACTGTACCTTTGTAAGATTTTAAATTTTTTGATTTTCAGACTCTCTTGTAATAAATCTAATTCAAAACACGAACACATTGTACAGCTATACAAAAATATTTTCCTTATATCCCTATAATTTTTTCTATTTTTCTTTTTTAACTTTTAAACTATTTCATTAAAACTAAGACATACATTTACATGGTTAAGATTCCTTTCACTGTCCTAATTTTTTTTTGTTCTTGGAATTATCTATATTTTTATATATGCATTCACATACAAAACGTAAAATCATCTATATCCAAAACAAATACATACCCTAAATTTACCTTTTCTTCACAAGCACTTTCCTATCCAGAAAACCCTCCTTTTCAAAATTTTTTACTTTACATGAGTTTTTTTTTTCTTTTTTCTTTTTTTCTTTTCTGATTCTTAGCCTTTGGCTCTTCGATTTAGGTCTTAGATTCAGCTTGTCAATTTTTATGAAGCACCCACTAGGAATCTTGGTTGGAGTCTTGTAACTATTGCTTTGACTAATTCAATTTTTTGCTCTCCTTTATGTTTTTAAGTTATCATTATTTTTCATTATTGATTGTTTTACTCATAGCAAATTGAGCTTTATATATAGGCATGCTTTGAAGTTTAGATTGAAGGTGCTTTCCTCCAGAAAAGATTTGTGTTTGCTTTAGACAGGCTTCTGAGGGCGCTATTCAACTGGGACACTTAGAATAAATTCATGGTGAAGTTTTCACCTCTATTCAAAGTCAAAATAAAGTAAATGAGTGTACCTGTTCTTGTCTACAGGCTACGCCCCTCACCATCACTTCTACTTTTCCTTATGATGTAGCCCTTTGGATCTTAGTTATATTTAAGAGTGTAATTCCAGGCTACAATGACTAAAGTGATAAATAATATAGTATTAGCACAAGGAGCTAAGGATAATTAATTTCATAAATCTGTTACTCCAAGCAACAGCAAAAATCACTGCATATATTTTTCTACAGGGCTTAAACCTTTCAGTAGTATCTGAATAATGGTTGAAATAACTGTAATAATTCCAATGATGATGATGATGAGGAATAATACATTTACTGAGCAATATCCTAAAAATTGTGCTAATTGCTTTACAATATTATTGAGTTCCACTGTCACAAAACACTATGCAGTAAATGGTTTCATTATGCCCATTACACAACTGAGAAAACAGAAGATAAAGACAGTGAGTAACTTGCAAAAGGTCACATAGTGGTTGATGTGACGTTAAACTTCAGATCTGTTTCTAGAGCCACTGTGCTACATTGCCTTGGAAAATAAATTCTGTATGTACAGATGTTAATCAAACATTTCTTCAAACATTAAGAATGCATAAAAGGCAAAGAAAGTGTTGATTAGGACTGGTAAGCACTAACAAGAACTAAAAAGGGAAAATTAGGAATATTGGGAAATATAATAAATTGAGCTGCAATATACCAATTTATGTTGCAAGAATATTAATTAATATATTTTGCTTGCTGAAATGAGTTGGTAAACCATTTACTGCTGGCTGGCAGTTTCAGGTTAGGACAATTATATGATTTTGGTCACTCAATTTCTTATCTAGTCTTTAACTTTGAGATTTCAAAAAAAAAAAAAAATCATTTCATTACTATACCAGATTGTAAGAAACTGCTTCAAAATTACACATATACAAAAACTATGAAACCAATAGAACATGTCTAATTCACAGTGGGAGCTTCCATTCTGCAACCTGGGACACAGAATAACCACAAAGGTGCCTCAACCTCTTTATGAACAGATCACCATAAAATAATATTACATTCTTCAGGGGTCCAGAATAGAAGTTGAACAGTTTTTGTATAATTATAGAAATTATGTATTATATTAACATATAATATATACAATTATATATATTATAATTATCAGCAACCTATGGAAATCATAACCATGTTTATATAAAGACTTGAGTCTGGTACCTATAACCAAATCATTCTCCTTACTGACAAATTATTTTCATTGCCTTTCTTCTAGCATCCAATCTTATTTCCATTCTTTTATTTACAATTTCTTTTTAGAAATTTACACTTTTGTACTTTGTATTTTCCTTTTAGATTTATTTGTTATGTGAATTATTTTTATAGATTGCAGTTTAGACAGCAGCAGATGATTCTATTCAATAATTTGCTATCAGTGTGTTATTATTTAATTCCCAGAGGGTGATACTTGGATGGAAAACCAGGCGCAGTGGCTCATGCCTGTAATTCCAGCACTTTGGAAGGTCGAGGTGGGTGGATCACCTGAGGTCAGGAGTTTGAGACCAGCCAGACCAACATGGTGAAACCCTATCTCTACTAAAAATATCAAAATTATCTGAGCATGGTGGCAGGCACCTGTAATCCCAGCTACTCTGGAGGCCAAGGCAGAAGAACCATTTGAACCCAGAAGGCAGAGGTTGCAGTGGGCCAAGATCTCACCACCGCACTCTAGCCTGAGAGAAAGGGCAAGACTCTGTTTCAAAAAAAATAAAAAAATAAAATAAATATACTGCCCAAAGTAATTTACAGATTCAACGCTATCCCCATCAAGCTACCAGTGACTTTCTTAACAGAACTGGAGAAAACCACCTTAAACTTCATAGGGAACCAAAAGAGAGCCCGCATAGCCAAGTCAATTCTAAGCAAAAAGAACAAAGCAGGAGGCATCACACTACCAGACTTCAAACTATACTACAAGGCTACAATAATCAAAATAGCATGCACTGGTACCAAAACAAAGATATAGACCAATGGAACAGAACAGAGGCCTCGGAGGCAACACAACATATCTACAGCCATCTGATCTTTGACAAACATGAAAAAAACAAGCAATGGAGAAAGGATTCCCTATTTAATAAATGGTATTGGGAAAACTGGCTAGCCATGAGCAGAAAACAGAAACTGGACCCCTTCCTGACACCTTACACTAAAAGTAACTCCAGATGGATCAAAGGCTTAAACATAAGACCTAACACTGCAAAAACCCTCAAAGAAAACCTAGGCAAAACCATTCAGAACATAGGCGTAGGCAAGGACTTCATGACCAAAACACCAAAAGCATTGGCAACAAAAGCCAAAATAAGACAAATGGGACCTAATCAAACTCCACAGCTTCTGCACAGCAAAAGAAACAGTCATTAGAGTGAATCGGCAACCAACAGAATGGAAAAAAATTTTGCAGTCTACCCATCTGACAAAGGGCTGATATCCAAAATCTACAAAGAACTAAAACAGATTTACAAGAAAAAAACAAACAAGCCCATTCAAAAGTGGGTGAAGGATGAACAGACACTTTACAAAAGAAGACATACATGAGGCCAACAAACATGAAAAAATGCTCATCATCACTGGTCATTAGAGAAATGAAAATCAAACTACATTGAGATACCATCTCATGCCAGTTAGAATGGCAATCATTAAAAACTCTGGGGACAACAGATGCTGGAGAGGATGTGGAGAAATAGGAACATTTTTACACTGTTGGTGGGAGTGTAAATTAGTTCAAACATTGTAGAAGACAATGTGGCGGTTTCTCAAGGACCTAGAAATACAAATTCCATTTGACCCAGCAATCCCATTACTGGGTATATATCCAAAGGATTATAAATAGTTCTACTATAAGGACACGTGCACATGAATGTTCATTGCAGCACAGTTTACAATAGCAAAGACTTGGAACCAACCCAAATGCCCATTGATTTTAGACTGGACAGGGAAAATGTGGCACACATACACCATGGAATACTATGCAGCCTTAAAAAACGATGAGTTTGCGTCCTTTCTAGGGACATGGATGAACCTGGAAACCATCATTCTCAACAAACTGACGCAAGAACAGAAAATCAAACATCGTATGTTCTCACTCACAGGTGGGTGTTGAACAATGAGAACACATGGACACAGGGAGGGGATCATCACACACTGAGGTCTGTCGGGGGAAATAGAGGAGGGACAGTGCAGGGTGGGGAGTTGGGAAGAGATGGCATGGGGAGAAATGCCAGATATAGGTGATGGGGAGGAAGGCAGCAAATCACACTGCCATGTGTGTACCTATGCAACAATCTCACATGTTCTTCACATGTACCCCAAAACCTAAAATGCAATAAATATATATATATATATATATACATATATATATATATATATAGAGAGAGAGAGAGCTATGATTTCTACCCACTTAACTGCATTTCTCTAAAAATTACTAACTTGCAACAAGATTTAAAAAAAAAAATTTGTCCCTTAAGCTAATTGTTGACTCTAAAAAACTTATAAAATTATCTGCTTATAAAGTTGATAAACTTAATTTTTAATAAATTAATTGTTCAATGTATGCTTAGACACTAAGAGTAGAGTCTTTTCTCTTTATGCTCTTCAGTGTAAGAATAATCTCATTTACTATGTAAATACATCATTTTTATAAGAAAACAACTGTTATAAATTCATAAAACTGTTATAAATTTATGTGATAAAGCTAATATGAAAGACATCTAAGTTAAACACTTTAATGAAATGAATATTTATTATCAGACAGAGCTTTAGAATAAGAAATGTCAATATATGGAACTGCTTCGATTAAACCTTTTCCCTGATGAATTTAACAGATGTGTTTATTGAATGGAAGCACAATTAACAGATAACTCATCTTTATAGGGTGTCAGTTGCCTTGGTAATAGCGATGTGACATCGTTGGAAGGGAAGTGTTTGTTCTAAAAGCAATGATGAGTAACATCCTGCAGCCTCCATTCAAAACTAAGGGTGAGTAGGTTGGGATGTTTTCCTAGGCACAGACAGGAGTGTAGTATCCTGACAATCTGTCTGAAGTACACCTCCTTGTCAGATCCTATCATCACCTGCTAGTCACAAATAAATAAGTTCTTTTGTTGTATCAATGTTCTTATTTTTTTTTCCTGCTGCAATATTAAATAAGCAATTTAAGAGTATTGTATTGAGCAAAGAACAGAAAAGGAAGAAGTTTACCTTCAATAATGGGCCCTATTTGTTGCAATAATTACTTAGGCCGTAGACCCCATCTTTAATTTAGATATTATATAACTACATTAACTGAAAAGACAACTTTAATCTACAACATGTTAATAGGAAACTCCCCTAAATTACTCAAGCCCCCAAAACTTTCACTTGTCAAATGTCTCTAAATCATCCATGGACTCTACTATTCACTTATGTGTTTAATATTTGCTGTGCATGTATACATGCCTTTGTGTGTGCATGTGTGTGTGTGTGCATGTGTGTGTGTTTGTGTTCGCATGCTTATGTGTAGGGGGGATGAGGGGAGGGTTGGTTATCCAGATTTCTGTACTTGAAGGAGGAGAAGCTAAGCATAACATTAGGTGGCAGATACTAGATGTGACCCTTAGATGATTCATTGGTGCTGAGAATTTAGAAAATATAGTTAAATTAACCTACCTTTCCACATGTGGGGCTAATCCCTAGATTTCATGACAAAGCCCATTACTGATATGAGACCAAATCAAAGAGGCCCCGCTCGGAGGGTGTTGGTATCCAGGTGGCAGAAATGTCAAACCAGCTTAGAATTTAATTAGCACTGTTAAGTATCGATCACCCCCTCCTGGTGTGTGTGTTCGTTTTCTTTATTCTATTTCCTTCTACTTGCTTGGTTTTTGTTTCCTGTATTCTTACACTTTCTCCGTTCCTTTTGTCACTTCACTCTTTCTTTTGATTTCTTCTTTACTCTCCTCTCAGCTTTGAAAGGGTCCTCAGGAGAATGTATTGACGACATGTGAATGAGAAAAGAAAAGCCCCAAATTCAGACTAAACCTCCACACTCTGCCATAAAACTGCCTCAAACTCATTTCTCACTTGTGATGCTTTCCTAACTAAACTTCAAACCAATTCTTCATCTAGGGTTACAAAAGCATAAAAGTAACTTTTCCTACCACTCAATCTTTCGGGGGCTTTCATATTCAGCGCCTACTTTGTGTTATGAGGGTCCATATGCGCTTGTGGAGGATGGTGAAACACACACAATAATTGAATACCTGCTATAATTTGGGCATGATATTACTCACTTTATGACCCTTATCTCATTTGATCCTGACACTGACCATGTAACTTAGGTATTATTGTCTTCCTTTTAAACTTAACACCACAAATCTTAATCTGTGCAGAATCACAGGCTCTAAATGATCAACTTTGTTGATTACAAATTAATTTCAGTCCAAAATATAGAAATTTTTAGTATACACTCCAGAAGGTATTTATGTGTTTGTGCCTGTGATTGCTGAAGAAGAATGATTCTTGGAATGTTTGAATAGAGGTAGCTCAAGTTCAATGACCAAGTAATAGTTAAATTAAAAATGATTGAGATTAATCCAGCACAACTCCATGTATTATGTAAAAAGATTACATAATAATGTGATATCCCTTTTTGTAACAAATCTCTATGCTAGAGATTACATAAATTATCTAGAAAACTTAACATTTTATCACTCACCCAAAAGTAAAATATATGTAACGGAATCCTCCATGTGACAAATAATAAAACTAGAATGATCATAGTAACACGTTAAGCAAAGCAGTTGAGTCTTCACAGTCATTTTTCTATGCATGAACCTGATTTTATTTCTTTTAAAAATCTATCCGAATGAACTGCCCGCTGAGGTCCTTAGTGACAAATTCATTTCCTCAATTTCATGATGAGGTAGTGGTTCAACTGAAAATAAAAACTGGATTTTCAAATACTGTGTTGTTGCTAAATGACTCGTAACAAATATATTAACTATTGAAAACTCTCTCCTTGTCTAGGATCATAGTTCATGTCTTCAACTATTCCATGAAATAAAATAATTCCCAGCTCAAGGATTTGGGGGAAATAAATACTTAATGCAGCACTAGCAAACCTTTTTTTTTTTTTTTTTTGAAGAGGAAAACTTGCTAACATAGTATCCATAGTTTTATTCTTTATCTTTGTTTAAAATTGATAGAAAACTATTGAAAGCAGCAGTGCTTGTGTAGCCATAGTTGCTAGAGCATGTGTGTCTACATTTTATCTATTTTTGCATAGCCTTGCTCTCCAAGTAATTTAATTCATGAGAATTTATCCAACATTGCACTGAATAGGACGTATTCAGTTTTTCTTTTTTTCTGTTGTATCTTTAACTGGTTTTTATTTACATAATTAATATACTATAAAATTAACCTTTTAAAGTATACAATTCAGTTTTTAGTGTATTCATGAGTTTGTGCAACCATTGTCACTTTCTATGCTAGAACTTTTTCATCACCCCCAAAAGATAGAGCCCTGGCTCAGTTTTTCTTCTTTAAACTACTGTTATGTCTACTTGTCTCAATACTTATTAGATTCTTCACAGTCTTATTTGAACCAAATCAATTTAATCACAAACCAATTATTTCAAAACAGATTATCTTCATTCTAGGTATAATTTTCGTATATACTCTAGCAGACATTTTAGGGAAAGGAAACATGAAAGGAAATATCTCTCCGTGTACGACTATAAGTTCAATTCATAGCAAATAATATGCTTGCCTCTCCAAAAATAAAAAAGTAATAATAATTATAGTCTTACAAAAATAAATAAAGTGAATACCAGGAGTTAGTGATGCTGCTTTTATTTTCCATAGCAGCTATAAATTCTGTAGTAGCTTCAAAAGTCTTAAGCTTGGATAAACAAGTGTACAATTTTCCTTTTGTTGAAATTTTGGACATCAGTTGGAATTGCTAATGAGTACAAAATATTACAAGATTCCTTTGGTGAATATTGCAATTACTTGGCAATAGATATTGAAAACCTATTCTGAATTTGTTCTTGTAACTAAAGAAGAAAATATTTACATTGTATTTAAAGGCAAAGAGAGAAAAATAAAGGTGAAATTGATATTTTACTTTATCTGAATGTAGCACAAATGTCCAAGTTATCCTGAAGAGTAGAATGCCTAATGGGAAACATATTTCAGTGAGAGCTGATTCCGTTTTTGGTTTCAACAACCACCTGTGTAGAGACAGCTTCCTAATCAATACCACCTGACATTTCACGTGGGTCACCTTTCAATTTAGAGTGCCTTTAGGATATTTTGAATTTACCAACCTAAAAATCATAAATTTAATTGAAAACAAAATTCTTCAGCTTCTCTGAGACTTCTACTTTTCATGTTTGCTGTCAAAGTGTGACAACATCATTAGCTCCAACTCCCTGGCCAAAAATGTATGTGATATTTTGGGGTATTGGGAGGACTGGAAGCATGATCAAATACTGTCAGTTACTCAATTGCCATCTATCTCAGAAACAATCATTCTTTTTCATTTTTCTTGTCACCATTGTGATATAGGCTCTTGTCACTTCCTACTTAGATTACTGCAACTGTTTCCCACTGATCTTCAGTCTGTCAATCTTAGTCTCCCAAATCTTGACTCTATACCATTTACTGCCAGAACAATCATTCCCAAACTTCAATTTAATCATTATACCATCATGTCCAAACCACTCAATGGCTGACCCTGCCTCCTGAATACCAGTATTTAATAAAGACTGATCCTCAAGGCCTCTGCAGTCTAAATTTTTTCTGCCTGTTTGTAAATGAAAACCACTTCATTCACTGAAATTGGTCTCTTCTCATCCTCAATGTACTATAATAAATTTTACTGCAGGGCTTTCTCTCTCCATGTTTAAACTGCATTTCCTCTGTAATACTAATTCATATCCTCTTTTCCCTGTAAGACATAAATCCCATCTCTGCCATGAAGCTACCTCTAATCACTGCAGTGCCAGGTGACCCATTAGAAAACTGAACCCAGCAAGCTAAAAAAAGCTAGAAAATGTGCCCAATAGATAAGAATCACATCATCATGTAAATTTGTTAGCCAAAAGTTCAAAATATTTCAAATATATACTTTTTTGGCATCCAGTCAGCAGAAAAATAAATTGTATATGTATATTCACACACACATACACAAATATAATATACATATTTGTTTATATGTTATGTGTTTGTGTACACATGTGTTTCAGGCCAATTTTTACAGGTTAGGGATCTAGGCTCCAGAGAACACAAGTGACTTACCCACACCTAAGCTGGTGGCAGTTAAGTCTTGAACCTGGCTCTCTCATTACAGTGATAAGTAGAGATGAGACACAGAATTAGATTGAGCAATATACCTTTACCTGGACATAAATGCCAAAATCTTTCCTCAAAATCTAGATACAATCATGTCTACTTTTATTTTTCCTTTGCTTATTTAATGGTATACTATAATTCTTAAATAACATATAATTAACATAAAATTGATCTTAGTGTGTGTTTTTTTAAAGATGTGTTATTTTCATGATTGTAACTAAGGCTGAGCTATTTTAAGATCCATTGATGATTTACAGTTCATTTAAAATCAATAATGATTCTTTTGGCACTAACAGTTTTGTTGATGACACAGGAAAGATAATAGCATAGAATGCTATCTTTCTACAGTGCTAAAGCTTAAATCATGTAAAGAAGAACAGCATTCTCCTTCCCTGTTTGGGAAGATACATAAATAACTCTATGAAAAGAGGTAGACCATGGTAAAAAAAATATATATGTGTGTGTGTGTGTGTGTGTGTGTGTATTTGTAGATATATATGTGTATATATATGTTTATATAGATATTTAATATTTGTATATATATGTGTACATATATATGTTTATATATATATAAAATAAGGAATTCTGAAAAATTCTGGCAAATGTTCTCAAAATTCTACTGAGATGAGTGGTAAATATACATTTTGGGGAAAATGAAATATATATAAATATTCAAAAGCAATTTATTTGGAAAAGAAAATTAATGAAATAAAGCTATTAAATGCACTTTGAAATTGAAATAATATTTACACAGAAATCCTGAAATATATTGAAATACATTGTGCAGAAATACTGATTTAGTATCAGAATCTCCAAACACTCCATTTCAATCTTTACCCCAGCCTAGGCCTCTGTTGGAAGTAGAGAGGGTTTTACTAGCCAACCACATTAAAACAACCTGGGTCATCTATCCAGTTAGCTATGTCAGATTCTGACTGACAGATGGCTTTTACTAAAAATAAATTGCTGATTTTTGTACCATGGATACAATCCTGAAATCTTTTTTCTACAAGACAGAAGTAATCATAATGTAAATATGAATTTTAAAGATGTTAATTTTGGATGAAAAAACAATACTGATACAAACCTGTGGGACACAGGAGACTGTATCCCATTGTGGATTACAGAATTGAATAGAAAAATAGGGAAAAAAATACAACACAGATATTCAGAGATATAGTGTATCACAAAGAGAAATGCCTGAGGTTTGCATAATTTTAGTTGCAGGTGGAAAGAACATTAACTGAATTAACATAGATTGTGATAAAAATCGTTTAAATCCAGAGGGATTTATTGAGATTAATTTTCTTCAGTAAACCACAATATCCAAGAAAGACATATCAGAAGAATATTGCCACCCTGGAAATCAAGAGATTGTTTAGATATTCAACTCAAACACCCAGTAAGTTATTTGGTTTCCTGAGGGACCAGGAAAGGTAGAAGTGGGCTGTTTTGAAGTTTTTATAGAAAGAAAAAATATTAAAAGAAGAAAAGCCTCATGTATGTCTTCTTTTGTAAAGTATCTGTTCATATCCTTTGCCCACTTTTGAATGGGCTTGTTTTTTTCTTGTAAATCTGTTTTAGTTCTTTGTAAATTCTGGATATCAGCCCTTTGTCAGATGGGTAAACTGCAAAAATTTTTTCCCATTCTGTTGGTTGCTGCATGTTCTTCACATGTACCCCAAAACCTAAAATGCAATGAAATAAATGGAGAAAAAAAAGAAGAAAAGAAGATGGGAAAGAGGTAAGACAAAATCCAGAAAAGCATGAGATAATTCAATGACTTTTTATCTTTTTATGCATTCTGCCTAGACATCACCCAATAAGACATGCCCCTTAGAACTGTTTCACTTATTACCCAGTGACCTTTTTCCACTACTGTGCTTCCAGAATTGCCTATGGTCACCTTGGGTATTAACTGAAAGGAGGTAAAGCCTTTTCTTTTCTTGACCTAGCCAGAGTGATTTGCCCCCACAGAGCTTGTAGACATTCCTTCAGAGATGCTAGATCACGAACAACTCCCATGACTAAGGTGTATGCTCAAAATTTCTTTAAATCTCAAATGTTGAAAATTCATGCCAAATATAGATCTACTTCTCTCAATTTAAATATAATTCTTCCCCATCCTCTCTAAACATCTACAAGTTCTTCAAATAATGTTAAGCACACTTATCATTTGGCTTCAAGTATCTAGTGTCCCATTGCTAATGACATTACATTTAAAATGAAAAGATGTAAAATTATAATACAAAAAAACGATAATATTCAAAGAGGATCTAAGCTCAAGGAGCAGAATTACAAGTGCATTTGGTTGTCAACGTATGATCTACTCAAACTAATTAGACACTCAGCTAGGCTGACTGACCTTGGGAAATGCCATCTATGTGTCTAAGAAATGAAGATATCTCTAAATCTTTTGTAAAATATATTTCAATACCAGAAAGATGCAACAAAAAATATTTGAATTTGCTTGTAAAGAATCTTTATCGATTTAAAGTTTGGATACACATACATATTTCCATCAATTGTTGTTATATGTGGTGATTTTACTTTTTCATATTTATGGTATAGTTATGTGTTAGGTAATAATGAATTTTTAGATTAATGATAAACAAATAGTCGGAAACAAAACTGAGTACAACTATTATATTCTGAGGTCCTAGTGGTTAGCTGAGTGCAATGTAAGTGTATTGCTTTAACTATAAGGCTGTGTATTATGTTTAGGTCAGAAATCAGTTATCTACTTAGAGAGCAATTTTCTACAGCAGAAAAGATGTGATTTTTCTTTAAAATATGGAACATAATAAGTGCAATTATTTGGATGCAGAATATACAAAAATTCACTGTAAATGGTGCAAATAAGAAATGTGGACTCATTTCTTATTAATTTATGAGCCATATATTAATATATAGCACAGTCCTCCATATTCCCTGCATTAGTCATAAATATATTAACATTAATGGAACTGTGTAGTCATATCTAACCATTGTGAAACAGAACTACCTAAAACACCATACAGAACAGTGGCCCATGTAATGGTTCACTTGCAGGATGACAATAATGTAGGGAAGTTAAATTGAACTACATAAAAGGTTTATAATATTTTTCCAAACCAGGATGCCCATGAGAGCTTCTATTTTCACTACTCTGGGAACATTTTCATTCAAAATTGTAAGTTCATTTCAGATTATTAAGAAATCTGGGAAACTGACAGAATCTTTTGGAATTTTCTTTATTCAGCTATGAAAATTGGTCCCCACTTCCCACACACACACAAAAATGATTTATGGATCTTAATTTATAATCACTTGCTATCCAGAGAATTCCTGCAATTCTCAAATTTAGGCAATAGCCAACATTCACTTATAAAAATTAAAAGTCAATTTTCTGGATAATTCAAAATGTGCCTAAACTATCTGAATAGCTATCATTAAAATAATTTTGTGTTAACTATATCTGTGTTACATGATAAGTGAAAACACACAATTTATCTTATTGAGATTTCATTTGAGCTTTCATTGTT
Source organism: Sapajus apella (assembly GCF_009761245.1). Lineage (NCBI taxonomy): Eukaryota > Metazoa > Chordata > Mammalia > Primates > Cebidae > Sapajus > Sapajus apella. The sequence goes on from NW_022436996.1 coordinate 11,767,677, forward strand.
ATTGAATCTGCAAATATAAATTGAGAAACTACTATGTGTGAGGCATTCATTATGCTGGCACAAGACCACATGGAAATGGAACAGAAATGAGTGCTCTATCACAGAAAACATCATGGAACTCATTACAATTTTGCCATCAGAAAAGGCTTTTGGCTTTGATTAAACCCAGCATCTAGTTCTCCATTGCTGATTCACAGCTGGGATGTTTTATAGCATAGAAGCAGAGAAGCAAGAATATTTTTTTTTCCATTTATTTATTTTATTGCATTTTAGGTTTTGGGGTACATGTGAAGAACATGCAAAATTGTTGCATAGGAACACACATGGCAGTGTGATTTGCTGCCTTCCTCCCCATCACCTACATCTGGCATTTCTCCCCCTGCTATCCCTCCCCAGCTTCCCACCCCCCACCGTCCCTCCCCTATTTCCCCCCAACTGACCCCAGTGTGTAGTGCTTCCCTCCCTGTGTCCATGTGCTCTCATCGTTCAACATCATACAAGCTAATAAAGAGAAATTGAAGCTTTGGAAGATTAGAGATTAAGACTTGTCTGAAACTCAGATTCAAGGAAGTGGTTTCCATGTTGCAGGATAATTGACCAGACAGAAGAAGGTCAGTAGACATTGTAGAGCAACTTCTCAACCAGATCATGTTTTCATCAAATTTTCTGATGAACCGGGATTAAGATTTTTTTTCAAATCCACTCTGTAGAAATGCAAATCAAAACTACATGGAGATACCATCTCACAACAGTTAGAATAGTGATCATTAAAAAAACGGGAGACAACAGATGCTGGAGAGGATGTGGAGAAATAGGAACACTTTTACACTGTTGGTGGGAGTGAAAATTAGTTCAACTATTGTGGAAGACAGTGTGGTGATTCCTCAAGGACCTAGAAATGGAAATTCCATTCGACCCAGCAATCCCATTACTGGGTATATATCCAAAGGATTATAAATCGTTCTATTATAAGGACACATGCACACGAATGTTCATTGCAGCACTGTTTACAATAGCAAAGACCTGGAACCAACCCAAATGTGCATCGACGATAGATTGGATAGGGAAAATGTGGCACATATACACCATGGAATATTATGCAGCCATCAAAAACAATGAGTTTGTGTCCTTTGTAGGGACATGGATGATCCTGGAAACCATCATTCTTAGCAAACTGACACAAGAGCAGAAAATCAAACACTGCATGTTCTCACTCATAGGCAGGTGTTGAACTATGAGAACACATGGACACAGGGAGGGGAGCACTACACACTGGTGTCTGTTGGGGGGAATAGGGGAGGGACGGTGGGGTGGGGAGTTGGGGATAGCTAGCATGGTGAGAAATGCCAGATGTAGGTGATGGGGAGGAAGGCAGCAAATCACACTGCCACATGTGTGCCTATGTAACAATCTTGCATGTTCTTCACATGTACCCCCAAACCTAAAATGCAGTAAAAAGAAAAATTAAAATAAAATAAAAATAAAATTAAAAAAAAATAAAATAAAAATCTGCAAAAAAAAAAATCCACTCTGTGTTGTTTATTGCTTGTTTTCAGTATAACTTATAATTTATCTAACTCTTTGGGGAATAATATGCAATTCTCATTCCATTCCCAGTCTTTCTGTGAATATTTTTTTTTATTAACCCATGTAAGTATTGCTACAAACAGAAAATTGGCCATTGGGTCCACATTTCTGAAAGCCACGGTGGGAAGACATTTTATAGAACTCTTGTTAGTGTTGCCTATTCTTATCTGGCTGCGCTATTTAGTCAAATAGATATATGGGAGTCAGATTTTAAAAAATAAAATATGGCAATTAGGGAGATAGCAAGAAATGCAACTAAAAAAATTAGAAAGATTCATTCAGGAAAGAACAGGTGCTATCTGGGCAAGTCTCCACCAGGCAGAGAAAGAGGTATATCCGGTAGTGGGAATCAGATGTGCTAAGCATTTTGCAAGTAAAAGTTGCTTCTCTATCTGCCCTTCATTAATAATATTTATTAATTGCCTCTATGTTTTCCTTGTGAACTCATCTTTTATTCCTTTGCATCTTCAGCTGCCTTGGTAAAGAAAACAAAATAAAAAAGAATATCAACGGACTAATTACATGTGTATAAATTTCAAAAAATATACAAAATGAAACATGATGTTTACAAATACAAATATGTGATTAAATTTATAAAGAAAAACAGAGGGGTGATTAGTTTAAAAGTCAATTAAGGCTGGGCTCAGTGGCTCACACCTGTAATCCCAGCACTTTGGGAGGCCTAGGTCTGTGGATCACTTGAGGTCAGGAGTTCAAGACTAGCCTGGCCAACATGGAGAAACCCTGTCTATACTGAAAATAAAAATAAAAATAAAAAATTAGCCAGGCATGGTGGCGGTGCCTGTAATCCCAGCTACTAGGGAGTCTAAGACATGAGAATCACTTGAACCCAGGAAGCAGTGGTTGCAGTGAGCCAAGATCACACCACTGCACTCTAGCCTGGGCGACAGAGCAAGATTCTGTTTTAAAAAATTTTAAAAAGGGTCAATTATGAGAGTGGTTACCTCTGAAATTGGTGGAAATAATTTGAGAAGAGAATGAGCATATATGGGCTTCAAAGGACATGGTTATACATATTCCATTTCTTAAACTGGGCAGAGGCATAATTTTTAAAATGTATATATATACTTTCAATGTTTTCTCAGAGTACCTTCTCTGGGAAGCAGTCTTTAGGACAGTTTGTGTGCAGGATGGCTATTGGAGTTTGCTTTGGGGCAAACACTGGTGAAAGGGAAGGGAAGGAAGCTGGGTTGGTCAGAGGGAGAAGGGCTGCTGTGATGTGGGCTTGAACCTCAGCCAGACTTTCAGGGAACACCAAAACTGAATTGTCAGAGTCATCCAATGGGAGCCAGAAATGGTTGGGTATTTTCATTCTCCGTCATCTGTCATTAAACATGAGTCATCCTCAAAAAGGCATGATCTGATGTACCTGAGCTCATCCCCAAAGTTGGGGACAGGTAAAGGCAGTTCACCTCCAGCACTTCCCAGTACTAGGACAACAGACCTTCCAGGAAGGAGGAGCTGGATGCTGCATATGACTTTGCAACAGCACAGTATTTTAGGAAACATTTTAAAATTTGCCCCAACTTATCAATTTATTGCTTTAGAATCTGATCTTTTCTTGATATCAAAGAAACAAGTGTTCTATACAGTATCCAGTGCCTCTTTTTCTTCCACAGTTTTTTTTAAAGAAAACGGATTTTCCAATTCTTCCATACCCTTCAGCTTATTGTTAGGTTCTAGATACTAAATTCATTTAATTTGGTTGTGCATGACTTTATTTTTGCTTCACCTATCTCAATCTATAATTCTCATTTTGCAGAATTGTTTAAACTCCTTCCAGATTACCAACTATTTATTCTTGCTGAAGAAGGTGGAATCAACATATGAATCAGCTTTTGCCTTCTATTTTAAGTTGCAGCTTAGAATTTTACAAACTTTCCAAAGCAGAGAGCTTATTTGTAGAAATTATTAAAAAAATAAAACTCCGTGTTGAGCATTTATGCATGAACCTCAGCACAACAGCAAGACCAATTCCCATTGATCTTTATCAGAGTCCCTTCAATCTCACAGTCTCTTGCTACTTCCTTGAAACTCATTAGATGGGTTGTACACTCTCCCTGTACTTCCTGTGTTACCCAAACCATTGTCTTCTTCTTTTATTTTTCTGACTTTGATTTTAGGTTCAGGGGGTACATGTGCAGATTTATTACCTGGATGTATTTTATGATTCTGATGTTTGGGATATGAATGATACCATCACCCAGGTACTAAGCATAGTCCCTTACCCCACAACTCCTCCCTGCTCCAGTAATCCCCACTTTATTGTTTCCATCTTTATGTTCATGATGCATGTTCTTACTTTCAAGTGGGAGATTGTGGTCTTTATCACACTGTGTTACTATTCTTAGTTTTCTTCTTTGACTTTCTGCCAGATTGAGATAGTTTTGATGTAAATTTTTTTTAATCATTAATGTCTAATCTTATGCTTTCCCTTGCCCCCACAAAATCTTTCTATACTCTCTATCAAGATTTCTGTTTTATCTCTAGTTACTTTTTTTCTTTTACCTGATTGTGTTAGTGAACACAAATGTACCTTCTTTATGAAGCTGCTTACTTTAGTTCTTGAGCACTTTTCTCCCAAAAAAAAAATAATAATAATAAGTTGCTTGTTAAGTCTACCATGTCTGTATTTTTAATCAACTACTGTTACAATAAACTACATTTCTCTCACACTATTCCAAAGTATTATTCAGTATCCCAATAACAGGGAGATATTACAACTTTGTGATAATGAATAATTTTATCTAGCAAATGTAATATAGTTATGTGAGCACTAGATCAATGTTACTTGAATTAATTCTTTTAGTTGAGATTCAAATAATCTGTATTTCATTTGGGATTTATTCAAATAGTTATTTTCTAAGGAAACTCAGTAATTATAAATCAGAAAATTAACACTCTGAAATATAGTCTTATCTATCAAAGAAGGAAATAAAAACACCCAAAAAACCATTTAATCTAAGGATGCACTTTCTCTAAAATCACCCAAATTATTTCCTGTAAAACTTATTGAACAGGCTGTTCCAAGAGATGGATGGACAGTCTGGAAAGGATGCAGAATGATCAATTGAAATGACAACCACATTTAACTTTATCAGAAATGACCTGAAAACCCATTTACTACTGTCATCTTTTGCATCAGTCTGCGTGATATTGCTTTTAATGAAAGAGACAAGCATACCTTAACTAATTACTTAGAGACACTGAAATCAGTCATGTCAATGACTCCATCACAGATATTCACTTGGTTTTTGTACTAGTTTTTCTTAAAGGCAAAATAATTACTAGAACATTCTACATTTTAAGGAATAGCAGACCAGATGCTAGGTATATAGTTAAGAACTTTTCAAGTATATTACTTGAAAACTTGTTAAATTTAATACAGTAACTTTCAAATGTGATAGAGTTCAGAAATTCTTTACTACTAGTTTGGGCTACTTGAATGATGGAAGTTTTTCATCTATTGTCACTTGCTAGCATTAAATTATCAAATAGCCATTAATCCCCCAATGATACTGCTTTGTAATTAGAACAGTTTAAAGAGAGACAAAATACAAGTGTATTGAAAGAAATTTGAATGTATGAAAAATATATTCCTGAAGAGATATGTGTGAACCATATTAATTTTTACAACTATCCACATAATCATCAAAACACTATAGTTGTCTTCATGGGTACAGTAGTGTGCCAAGCACAATAAAGTATTAAGTAGAGATATTTTACCTGTTGATAATTCAACAACTGGTCTGATCGGAAGATCAAGCCTATTCAGACTTTTCAATCACTAAAATAATTAAACCATGATAAGCAATTTCAGTAATTCATTATGCTTAAAACTATTATTCTTTTACTATGCTTTAAATTCCTGATTACTTCAAACTCAGAATTTTCTATTGGAATCTTGAATACATGTTGTGGGGGAAAGCTGTCCAAATGAATGAAGAAAAGGGAATTTTGGAAAAAGGTGAAAAGATAGATTAAATTTACTGTGAAAAGATAGATTAAATGTACTCACTAATCTTTAGTAATGGTCCTTTCTATCAGTTTGTATTAGGTAAAATTTAACAGAGTTAACCAGCACTGAAAAAACAGCCTGTTGAAACACATTAGGTAAGCACTGTCAGAGTTCAAATGCACTCCTGCTGCAATGAAGTCGTGCATAGGAAAGACGAAGTACCATGAAACAGCACAGAATTCCTAATACTGGTTCTGCAAAAACTTATTTGAAAACTCATGTAATTCCACTCCCAGCCACTCACATGAAAGTCAGAATTCTCACGTCTCAGATCATCTGACCTGCTGCATCCTTCACTTTCTATAAGCTTTTACCAAAAAGAAAGGGAAGTGAGGGGAACCTAATCCCCTCACTTGGTATTCTTGGCACATTACATTTTTGCTTGTTTGTTGGAAGTAAAAACAACGTTTTGATTTTGGTTTGAATCATCATTTCCCCAGTTTTTAGAACCCAACCAGCTTTTATGTGTAGCCCAGCATAAACTTTCAAAACCAGACCACAGGTGCATTTAAACGCCTGTAATTCAAATGCGCACTACTCAAGTAAGTTGCGAACACTTGCCACTCAAGTCAACATGTGACTCAACAAAAGAGCAAAGAAAATAAAAACTTCCAAACAATAATAATTTTCACACACCATATATATAATTCCTGATAAAATTTATTTTAATTACTAGATTTTATTCTTAATGTCTCAGCCAAGGAGTCATAAAAAAACAATGAAATAAACCAAGTAAATTCTCATTTTCTGGACTATGAAAATATGTTTCATATAATAACCTATCTGACAGTATCAGTCTCTAGTCCTCTGATACAAGACAGGTCTGAAGACGGCATGCAAAGTCTCAGAATATCCCTTTTTTAAATGCCTCTCCGGAGGCTGGTTAAACATTTAGCCATCCTGTGTAAAGGGAATTGATTCTGCCACGCACACATAGAATGCACAGAAATTGTATGATTTGATGATTTAAAGAGACTAGGGAACAACCCAACTAATACTTATCTACAAACTAGTCCTAGGACTTCAATTTACCCTGCACACTTCACTAAAAGTTACATTGAAGAATTAGAGCTAGAATGGATAATAGCCTTAGAATTTAGATGGAAGAAGAGCATCACCCACAGCTAGGTTGGTTTCCCACTGTTCTATGCTGCAGATTTGCAACTTAATACTTTGCTCAAGCCAGCCCCACAATATGAGTCCTTTTTGAAATATTGCCCCATATTAATCCCTTTAAAAAAACAAACTTCTTAATCTCGGCTTTATAGTGGGGAAAAAATTCAGCTAGCTACTGTTGCCTTTATAGTCTGTATTTGAACTCAAGACTGCAACATCTTGCACTAGAAAACACAAACACAAATGAAAGGCTGTGTGTGTGTGTGTGTGTGTGTGTGTGTGTGTTTAGGCTAGTCAAAGATGCTTCAGCTGGGGATACTGTGATGGGCGGGGCTTCTGACCATCTTCCTGAAAAACTCCAGTGTAACTGAACACATCACAAAAGCAGGCCAATTAAAGCAGACAGCAGACTAAGTTTAGAAAAGGAATGATCATAGATCGCAAAAAAGGCAGCCAGAAAATGGAAGTAAAGTTGGTGAGGTCCAAGCACTGAGGCATGGTACGAAATCATCAAAATTCAGGAGAGTATTTGCAACCAGAATGATGCAGTGAAACAACTCTCAAATTCATTCCCACTTGTCCAACCAATCCAGAAACAACTTTTTCTTAACATTTTGTGACCAAAGTCATTTATAATATCTTCCAACATGGTGTGCTAAGCGTGGTGCTAGGGTGCTCATTTATGAAGCACTCAATATTAGAATGCATGATGGATCACTTCAGAATAGCATGTTCAGTATTAAAAATGATGACAGCTTAGCAAATACAGAACATATTAGCTGTGGAATTGGAGGAGGAGGAGGAGGAGGAAGAGAAAAAGAGGGAAGAAGATTCCACTATGTGTTTCTTATTCTTTCAAAAAGGATCTTTCCCATCTACTCATCTAGCGAGTTTTATGGATTACTTTTAATTAGCTTTCCAATTTCCACAAGGTAGATTAGTTAACAAATAGGAAGTTTTCTTCCGTTCTCTAATATAATTCATTTTAGGGCTATATATTCAATATGATTTGTTATGTAGATTTCTTTTGCCAGCACTGAGACAATTTCCTTTCAAAGCCACACCCTTATTAAATATTTTGATAGGGAGGAGGAAAAACAATAAATCTGCCTTAAAAACTTTTCCTCTATTGACAGGGTTTTTACTGTTTCCTTTATTTGTTGTTTTGAGAGAAAGGAAAAACTGCCAAAAAATAATAGTTTCAAAGAAAATACATTGAGCAAAATAAAAGTATTCTGTTGAGATGGTTCATTATTGAACTGGTTTTTGTGGTCAAAACAGAGACTTAATTTTGAAAATGCATCGTGACCAAGTTGAATATATGAAAATGAGTAGGGTGTCATTTAAAATAACAGCAGAATTAAACATAGTGTATATCCATGTTTCGTGATCTGGTCTCACATTGATATTCTAAACACTGTTTCTGAAATCATTCTCCCCAGGCTCACCTAAAACAGTGATCCACACCAAACAAAGGATGTCAAGTTTTTTCTGTTTTTATGGGAGATAAGCCAATGAATTGTACTTTACTATCTTTTACAACTGTCCCATTGTTTAACTTTTGCACTTGTTAACACCATATTACAATCTAGTATTGATGAAAAATTATTTATGTCAAAATAGTACCTTAAGTTACTCTATCTATGTATACACACACACACATACATACGTATATATCTGTATATCTGAATATATGTACATATGTATCTATGTGTGTGTGTGTGTGTGTGTGTGTGTGTATTACTTGTATACTGTGACATCTAATTGCTTTGTTACAATCACATTTAAGAACAATGATGTTCCTGACATGTGGTTTACTGATTAACAAAATAATTTAACAAATTGATTCCCCTGGACAGAAAAATTTCCTTTTATTGAAGAGTAGACTACCTTTGCTTAGAATTTGGAACTAAGGGGGGTAGCAGTGGACAAAAAGAAGGGAATGAGGAAGAGACAGAAAAATTCAAAAAGAGGGTTGAATCCATGGAGATTGGGCAACAGTACTCATAATCCTGGGCAAACTCATTTAACAGAACAAAACCCTTGAGAAAACATGGAATAGTTTATCAAACACAGGAAGAATTGAGCAAGATAATAGTTTTCTTGTATTCTTTACCCTCCTTTTTGTTTTCATTTCTGTATTAACTTTTTATTTCCTGTTTTGTTCCTCCGCCCCTTTATTTCTTCCCATTTATCCTATAATACTTTCTAGTCTACCCAACTTCCTCTTTTCCTCCTTCCCTCGCTCCCATGAAGAACTGGAGTCTGGTCCTGCCTCACCTGCAAGGGAGGGCAGTTAATGTCTGATGCAATGTTTTCTCTGCCATCAATCTGGTTACTTCCCTCTAAAGAAGACTTGAGGAAATAGCCTGATGTTGGGTAATTTAAGTAATTTTTAGAAGTATTTCTGAATTTATTTCTGAACTATTCAGAAAGAGATGATTAGAGAGCTACCCAAACTGTTGCTAGGGGTCAATAATGTGAAGTACAATGTATTAAGTCAACAAACTATTTTCCCCTACAAGGAGCAAATAATTTTTTTCCAATATCAAGAACTCTATGTGGGCCTCATATATATTTATCCAGTAATAATATGTTTTGGCTACAAAAATCTCCTTTCTTAATATTGCAGAATGCATCCTATTTTGTGTGCTATATTATTTCTGGCTTTGATAAGAGATTTTCTGAAAGCAAAATGTACTAATGGAGTGCATCTCACACCAACATCAAGAGCGGTATTACTTTAATAAAGAAATCAACTTGTGATTAGTATCTTGAGATGCTCGGAAAGGAAAACACCAAGGTCAGAAGGGAAGACAAGTGTCTGGATAATAATAGATTTCCCTTTATGTGTGAAGTTAGAAGGGGGAAAGTGGTTGTGTAAGGAAATAGAGGATCATCTGTTTTCCTTATCAGGGTTCTGCATATGAGTCAGAGCTAGTAAACATACTAATTCTCATTCAGATCTCCTCTTAAAGAGAGAGAAGAAAAATTGTAAAGGAGCAACAAAGAAGAAAAAAGAGCTGATAAATTATACAACAAAACAAGGCTATACTTTGGTTTAAGCAGAGATAAAACAATGTCTTATAAACCAAGAAGTATTAATGAACCCAGGTAGTGACACACGGTATATTTCTTTTCGGCTCTAAACTATTATATCTGGATTATATCACCTACTTTTGGAAGTTCTTCTAACTTATTCAAGCCTCAGAGAATATGTCTTTCACTATGCCAAATAGAAGTTTCTTCACTGAAAAACTCTAAGAAAAAATTTAGAATATTTAAAGTAATCTTTGCACTATATTCAAGAAATGAAAATATCCATAAAGGGGTGGAGAGGCTCCTTAGGAACAAGGAAAGGTTTTATCTTTTACTTTTCTGATTCATTTTTGGCGATGACAGGTTACATTGGCATAAAAATAGTGTAGTCTACATTTGTTTGATTTGTTTTGTTTGGTTTGATTTTGTCTGAGATGGAGTGTTGCTCTGTGGCCCAGCTTTGAGTGTGGTGGCCTGATATTGGCTCACTGCAACCTCTGCCTCCTGAGTTCAAGTGATTCTCATGCCTCAGTCACCCAAGTAGCTAGGACTACAGGCATGCACCACCATATATATGCCAGGCTAATTTTTGTATTTTTGTAGAGATGAGGTTTCACCATGTTGGCCAGACTGGTCTTGAACTCCTGACTTCAAGAAATCCATCGGCCTTCGCTTCCCAAAGTGCTGAGATTATAGGCATGAGCCACCACGCCTGGCCCAAATAATATATTTTAATGTTTAATTTGCAAAAATTTTTTTTATTTCTCAAGTCACAAGAGAAAGTATCAAAAATTATTTTTTAAAAGATTTAATATAAAATATGATGATCATTCAACAATGAGTTAATGTCATACACTTTTTTGAAGGCTACTTAAACTACCCACAAAAAGGAAGAAGATCATGTCCTTTACAGGGATATGGATGGAGCTGGAGTCCATTATTCTCAGCAAACTGAGGGAGGAACAGAAAACCAAATACCTCATGTTCTCACTTATAAATGGGAGCTAAATGATGAGAACACAGGAGGGGAACAACATACACTGGGGCCTGTCCGGGGTATGGGGGGAGTGAGAGTATCAGGAAGAATAGCTAATAAATGCTGGGATTAATACCTAGGTGATGGGTTGATCTGTGCAGCAAACCACCAACACACATGTTTACCTCTATAACAAACCTGCAACATCCTGCACATGTTCCCTGCAACTTAAAAGTTGATGAAAAAAAAAAATGACTGCAAGATACATGTTAGATTCTTGATATGTAATTGATTTCATTTAATAACTGTCTACAAAGAAAAAAATCCCATCTAATAAAAAAAATCAACCCAGGAATGTACAATAACAAAATCAAAGATTCAGTCGTCCTCACATGCATTTCTTTTCTGGAATTTTGGTTTGTAGGATATACTAGAACATTAGACAGTAGGGTTTATGTGACACAATAATTTTCGTGGAACATTAGATTTTACATATGTCATGTATACATACATGTACATACATATACATATATATGTAAAAACTGGTTCATTTTGTGTGTCAACTTGACTGGGCCATGGGGTACCCAGATATTTGATTAGACATTATTCTGGGTGTTTCTGTGAGGAAGATTTGGGAGGAAATTGACATTTCAATTGGTGGGCTTTGAGTAAAGCAGATTGCCCTCCATAATTTCAATGAATCTCCTCCCATCAGTTGAAGGCCTGAATCAAACAAAAAGATTGGCTTCTCAAGAGCAAGTAAGAATTCTCCATCACACTGCTTATCCTGCAGATTTAGGACTTGCAACCCTTGATGATTTGTTGAGCTAATTCTTTATGATATATCTATTTCTCTCTATATATACACATCCTATTGGGTCTGCTTTTCTGGAGAACTGTGACTAATACATAAAATATGTCAGTTCTTTTCTTATTTTATTTTATTTTATTTATTTACTGGTTGTTTTAAGGAGTGGAGAGTTTAATAGTCAAGAAAGAACTGGGGAAGCAGAAGGAAGAAGGAAACTGAAGGAAAAAGCTCCCCCATGCAAAGACAGAGGGGCTCCAAAGCTGAAAGAAAGAGGAGATCCTTTTTCTTTTGTTGTTGTTTTGTTTTGTTTTACAGTGTGGAGAGTTTAATAGGCAAGAAACAACTGGGAAGAAAGAAGAAAGCTTCCCCATACAGGAACAGAGGGAGGTGGGGACTTCTTGTTGGTTATAAAAATACTTCTGGATCTCAAAACTCTCTTAGCACCAGATACTACTTAACAATCAGAAAGCAACAATAATAATTTTTTTTCAAATGTAACTCACAGATTCCCCTTTCAATTCCTACAATGTAATGGAGCAATTAAGCCTGCTTCATTTATCTTATCTGTACATGACATGTACAGTCATTTACCCACCCCAGGCTGGGTGACAAATTATATATATGTATGTGTGTGTGTGTGTGTGTGTGTGTGTGTGTGTGTGTGTATGTGTGTGTATACATACACACATACACACACACACACACACACATATATTCATTTATAGCTTCAAAATGAAGATATTATCAGTTTTTGGAATATTCACCCTGATTAATTTTCTAGTCAGTTTTATTTATCATGTGCAATACCTTGATGACAATGAACTTTGCCTCAGCTTCTGAAACAATCATAACTATCTATACTTTATGTACCTCATATGTTCATCACTTTCTGTAAAGATCACAGAAGTCTTGAAAATATGAAATCTAATTCAACACTTCTAAAAATACATCTGTGATTGCAGAGTTGTCTTTAAGACATTTATCTCAAATTACAGCTTGACATTGCATTTAGCAAATGACAAATGATGATTCTAATCCTCTCAGGCTTGATTCCATAGTGCTTTGCACATCAAAATCTGTAAAACTTTAATCTAAATGAAGGCCAGTAGAACAAAGATCAAGGTTTCATGCAATGCAGTTTGAAAAAAAATACATTTAGGTAATAATTAAATTACATAATTTTTTATATGAACAAAGAATAGAAAGTTGTCATTTATACTTTGTAGATTAGATAATTTCTAAGAATGTCTTTCCTACCAATTTCTTTATACTAATTAGATCTGTCCTCTATCCAACTAAAGCAAAATTGTAAATGGGCTGTTTCATGTATGGAAAGCATAAATCATACACATTCAGCTGACTGGTTATAGACATATTTATTTTTTGAGCGAAACCCTAAGATTTAGCTTAAAGTAAAACTGACCTCTTTTAGGCCCAATGCTGACAAGGCATTGATTAGCAGCATCACAGCTGGAAAAACTGTTGTGAGGCCTTAAAGAGAACTTGGGAGATTTGAGAGAAGATTATGTAAAGATCAAAACCCCAAAAGAACAAGAAAACCAGGCCTGGAATTCTCCAATTTTGAGGAATCTGGAGATTTTATTTCTATTCTCAGTAACAGCAAACCCTTTGGGAGGATTTGGGAGGCTTTGGAAAATTTATATAAAGCCAAAGTAGAACAAGTTTTCCATATCTAAGTTTTCAGATTTGGATGAATCTGAACCTTTTAGCTCTATTTTCAGTTCCGTTAAGGAAGCTGCCTTCCTAGTCACACACCTAAATCACAGGTAGATGAGGACTTTTGTTTGACTATCAGGCTGACCTGGAAATCTTATGATTTGCGAGTCTGCTGCTCTTTTGTGTGTTTCTAGGTGGCTTTGCTGAAAACATTAAAATATGCATATTCACACGTACCTAAAATATCTCACTTCTGATTTTGGAAATCAACCATCTTTTCTCTCCTGGCATTAACACATTTCCAAAAATTCACATGTAATCTGACATGAATTCCCATTATGGAGATCAGCAACAAATTTCATTTATTAGGAATGGAAAAAGTATATTTAAACATAAAACATTTCGCCTCATATTTTAAGAAAAAACTCTTCACTTGTACAAAGATGGGTGATATGTATGCTTGTGCTCAGATTTCATATCAATTCATAGTTTACAGCCAATGTGGTATAACTTTAGAAACTTGTAGCAGTATAAATGGCTCATGTGTTTTATATAATTCATGTTTTAAGTCACTTGTAAGGTTACTCTTGTATGATTTTTTAAATTAGTTTTCCTCTCATTGGCAGTTTTCCTTAATAAAAACACAAATAACAACTGACCACTATTTTCTTCAGTAACCAGTTTACAATCAGTTTTAACAGCTATTAAAATATGCAGCTACCTAATGATTGTATTTTCTTTATCCAGGAAAAATAAGCTGGATACATTATTTTTTCACTGTAAAATGAGTTTGTATTTTATATTCCACACAGTGGTTTCTCCCTTTCATCATAAGACCCTATGAATTTTAAATTATAAAAATTAGGTATGGAATGACAGAGGGTCTTAGAAGAACAAATTAAGAAACAAGACAGGGATGACTCCTGTGTCTTTAACCAGATGCCTAACCTCAGTCTCATTTCTTCTTGCCTGCAAAGGAAACAGATGTTTGTTCCAAACTACTACTGATGTCCCGACAGCTGGCCCACCTAGGAGAGGCTGTGAATGGATATTTTGAAATTGAAGGGAAAAACATACAGGTACTTAGTCCTGGGAAAAAATAGAAGGATATAGGGTAGAAAGAGATGACAGATATAAGGATGCATCAGTGAATAAAAATGCAGGATTAAAATGACTTTCTGAGGTCAAGAATTACGTGACCTCAGAAGTATTTTTTTAAGCAGAATATAGTTTTCTTTTGTATGTCCTTATAGAGAGATACTGTTTTCTGCAAGAGTATTTAGCATGATGATTGATTTAGATCTAGGGCAATGTTGTACGCATGCAATCATTGTAATAAGATGCCTTATTGCTAAGGGGAATGTACAGATGAAGAAATTAAAGGATAAAAGGATCTGACATAAAATCACAGACTGAGAGAGGAGCCTGAGCAGTCTCCAGATGGTGGTAACAGCAGTGGGTCTCAAAAACCCCACATTCAGGGCACAAAGGAAGTTGAGTAACTCAATGGGCATAACTGTACAGCCATATAAGGACTGGGTATTGTTATATACAGTCTTGGTTCAGATTAATTAGGGAATTTTGAGGGAAAAGTATAATTTTTCCATGAACAGATACAAGTTATAATCTAATATATATATATTTACTTTATTTCCAAATTTCTCCAAATCAATCATTTTTTATCTATTTTCTATCTATGTATCTGATCTATATTATGTATCAATCTAATCTGTCTATCTCTTATTTTGGTTTACAATCATTTTCAGTGTTCAACAATTCATTCACTATTAACTATCTTATGAAAATAATACTTCATAAAGTATTATTCATTTATACACTATATATGTACTATTAAATATATACTATTTATTTATATAATACTTCATAAAGTATTATTTATTTATAAACTAAAGAGGATTTTCATAAAGTCCTCTTTTAAATTTGTCCCAGGATTAAGTAAATAGATTCACACTACCTTTCCAACTTTCTTACTACATAGTAAAAATTTTAAAAGGTGAGTCCCTTAGTTGACCATCAGCTAGACCATTATGTTATTGAAAACAAGTCTTTCTTTTGCAAAGTCTCTTGCTCTGCATAAACAAATTTAAACTAAAACTTTTATTTCACAGTTCTTTGTTATGTCACTACCTTCTTAGAAATATATAAAGGGGGTAAGAAATACTTCATACCAAGGAATACTAAGAAATGGCCAACAGACCTAAGGTTTTAAAAAATTATTTCAAAAAATGATTTGATTTGATAAAATGAATCTACTAATATAGAATAAGTAACAATTTTGTATGTCACTATGTTGAACACATTCAATACTACTCAAGAAATTTATAGCATAACTTTAACATTTTATCTTTATCTTTAGTTTTAATCAATCTGGTAATGATATGCTTTAGCTTTTTTCATTTTTTTCTAACTTGGGTTTTTGTTTTTTCTTTTTTTGAAATTTTTATATCTTTTGATAGTTTTCATCAAATTTGGAAATTTTTTACTCAATACTTCCTCAAACATTTCTTCTGCTTCTCCTCCCTTTTAGGACCCCAAGTTTCCCCATAGCTCACTGATGCTCTGCTAATTTTTTGTCAGTCTTTTTTTTTTCTCATTGTGTTTCCTTTTGAATAGTTTCTGTTGCTGTCTTCAACTTCACTCGTCTTCTACAATGTCTAAGCTGCCAACAGTCACAGCCTATGCAGTTTTTAATCTCTAGGATTTCAATTGAGGTCTCTTTTATGTCTCCCATACCTCTAATTGTCATGTCCACTCATCATTCTCACTTCTTGAATATATGGAATGCAATAGTGAAACAATGTTTTAATGTTCTTGTTTACTATTTTGATCATCAGTGTTATTTCTTGGTCAGTATTAATTGATTGTTTCGGATTTTTTTTTCTCCTCATCCTAGGTAATATTTTCCTGCTTATTCCATGCATAGCTATATTGGATTGGATGGCAGACACTGTGAATTTTACCTTGTCGGATCTGGACATTTCCAAGCTTTGTTTATGACACACTTAAGTTACTTGGAAACATTTTGGATCTTGCTTGAAAGCTTTGTTAGGTGGTATCAGAGCAGCATTTAGTCTAGGGTTAATTTTGCTTTACTACTGATGGAAACATTCATGAGGGCTTTATCCCATGCCCCATGAATGATGAGACTTCTCTCTGGCTGATGGGAACAGGCAGTAGGTAGTTCCAGCTCTATGTGAGCTTCAGGAGTTGCTCCTTTTAATCATTTCATTAATTCCTTACTTGCCTCAGGTAGTTTCCTCAAACACTCCAGAATCAGTTATCCCCTCAAGATTCCAGAGGGTTTCTTGTTAGATCTCTGGAGCACCCTTTCTGTGCAATGTTCTCCTCTCCACCATTCTTCTCTAAGGACTGTGGCCATCTTGGCCTTTCAAGGCTGCTCTGCCTCAACCCAGGGAGACAACTGACCACCTCCTGGACCTGCATGACATCCTGGAATCATTCTTTGCACCCAATGGCTGGGGCTATTGTAGGTCTCTTCTCATTGTTTCCAATCTATCAAAGATTACACTACTTTATTCATTACAGCTTTATAGAGTCATATTCCATGTCTTGCAAAATTACTATTTCATATTCTCTTTTCTCTGGGTTGATGTTTTCTTCAGAAGGGAGAGCAAATTTGGTCCCTGTGGAGGTTGCAGTGAGCTAAGATCCGGCTGCTGCACTCCAGCCTGGTGACAGAGTGAGACTTTGTCTCAAAACAAAAAACAAAAAAAAGAAACACAAGTATTAATGGCTGGGCGTGGTGGCTCACGCCTGTAATCCCAGCACTTTGGGAGCCCAAGGCAGGTGGATCACAGGAGGTCAGGAGTTCAAGACCAGCCTGACCAACATAAAGAAACCCCTTCTCTACTGAAAGTACAGAATTAGTTGGGTGTGGTGGTGCATGCCTGTAATCCCAGCTACTTGGAGGCTGAGGCAGGAGAATTGCTTGAACCTCGGAGGCAGAGGTGCAGTGAGCTAAGATCCTGCCATTGCACTCCAGCCTAGGCAACAAGAGCGAAACTCCGTCTCAAAACAAACATACAAACAAACAAACAAACACCTCTGTCATATTCTCTAAACAACATTATAAAGGCTCAGCTGCACTGACCAATTACAATTATTTAGGAATAAACAGATGTGCTATTAAAATAAGAGCATCTCTATTTACAAATTATGAAATAAGTAAACTCAGTCTACGTGAGGTGTTAAAGATTGAAAATTGCTTAAGTTACAAATTATTTGTAAAATTCCTGAGATTCAAAAATAAAGTTAATAAGTTAATTTTCCAAGAGGAAAAAAAATGGAAGATAATATCACAAAACAATATATTTTATTCCACATGTCTTTGGAAATAAAATTGGGTCTTTCCTGTCATCAAGTGAAGGAGTCTATCACTTTTCTCTTAAACCTGGACTGGCTCTGTGATTTGTTTTCACCAGTAAAGTATGGCAGTAAAATGTGGCTTCATTTAAGAGGATTTGTAGGGTTCCATTTTTGTGTGCTCTTAGAAGTCTGTTTCGAATCTTAAGGAAGAAAACAAAACTAACAAAGTAGAGAAGCCACATGGGGAAGTTAGGTGCCATATAAGTTAACAAAGTTTTCTGGGAAGTTTCATCCCAGTGACCAGCTTAATGCAGAAAATGAGTAAATCCTGCCCACACTTGTGGAATAGAAGAACTAATCGGCTTGGCCCTGACAGAATTCCATATTAATAAGTTTATAAGAAATAAATTATTGTCATTTAAAATCAGTCAGATTTGGGGTGTTTTTCTATGCAGCAATAGATAATTGAAACTGCCATAAGATATAAACACAAAATATTAATATATCTAAATATCATATTTTCTTTAAAATACAATACTGGCTTTAAGACAGTTCAAAATTCATGTTATTAATCATTAAAAGGAATAATGACTATTGCCTTTCTTTTTGTTTTATCTCCTTGGAAAAGAAGAGCTTTTTAAGAAAAGGTACAATGTAGAAACTGTGTTGATAAACACTTTGTAGAATGCCCATATTTAATAATGTAAGGATATACTGAGGAACAGCAGGAATGAGATTAAAACTGTGCTCTGTATGGAAAGAGTGGACTGATAACTATAACTAGGTAGACTGGATATCAGCGCTCCACAGAAATCAATTGGTGTGCACGTCACCAACAAAAGTAATCCTCATTCTCATGAATACAAGGAGCATGGTTCTGCACTGACAGGATAGTGCCGTCTCTCAATCATCACGCCGAAATATATAAAATCACAGGTTTTATATCGCTGTCAACTAAAACTTGTCATCATGCTAAAAGGAATATCAACCAGATTAATATTAGAGACATTCGTGAAATATGCAGAAATTTGTCTAAGATACCATCTTAAATGTCTTTTTAAGTGTATTTCCTTTCTTTCAATAATACCCAAGTATATTTCCTTTCTTTCGATGATACCCAATATTACATATGTATTTGTGTTATCAAAGGGCTAGCTAGGGCTACCAGTTTGATTCTAAGACGGTATACTATTCTTTATTCTTTCTGTTAATCGCAGCCCCAAATAATTGATACTCTAGATGAAACATGCATTAAAAAGACTCTGAAAAGAAGAGAAAAGATAGCCTCATTAGCGACAGAGGGACCTGAACATACATGGCAGTGAATTCCTAGGATTTTCTTTCTGCCTCATATATTTTCTTATAGAGAGAAACCAATAACCCAGAAATATCAACATGCACAGCAGGAAAAAAAGGGCCACAAATTACATAATATAATGGAAAAATACCAACGTTATGATAGCACAGAAGATGGAATTATCTAACACGGATTTTAAGGCAGCCATCTTAAAAATGTTTTAATAAGAAATGAACACTCTTGAAACCAACCAAATAAATTCTTAAAAATGAAATAGAAAATATAAAGAAGAACCAGATGGAAATCTTAGAACCGAAAAGTATAATAAGCAAAATAAGAAACTCAATAGGATACACTCAACAGTAAAATGATAGGGCAGAGGAAAGAATCAATTAAATTAGAAGATAGAATAATATAAATGGCCCAATCTGGGCAACACGAAAAAAAGACTGCAAATAAAAATGTACAGAGTCTTAGGGAGCTGTAGGACTGTAATAGAGGATTTAACCTTCATGTCATCAGAGTAACAGAAAAAAGAGATGTCAGAGGGTGGAGCTGGAATAATCAAAGGAATAGAAGCTGAAAAGGACTTAAAGGGAGTCAGGTTTTCTACATCCAGCAGACTGCCATAAGCTGTTATGTATGGGGATGATGGGTGGCTTTTTTTTTAACTATAAAGGTGTAGTGTGAAGGAAATTTTGTGTTTACAGAACAGTTCTATATCCCGATTGCAGTGATGATTATGTGTGATCGATATTACACAAACATCATACCAGCCTCCATTTGTTATACTGGCCTGGTAAGATAAAACCGTTAGAGGGAAGTAGCTGAAGAATGCATGGAGTCTCTGTACTATCTTTGCAACTTTCCATGGATCTAGAATTATTTTTAAATAGTTTTTAAAAACACTTACTGTAAAAATCCTATGTTATTTATCCTCCTTCTGAAACTACAGTGTATAAGGGAAATATTTTGAGCTGGAAGTCAGGAGATCCAATTCTAGTAGCCACTTTGTGGAATGACAAGCTGTTTCATCTTAGAAAATTCTCATTACTTTTCTATGCTTTAGTTTCCTTAAATGTGAATAAAATGATAAGAGTTGACTTCTGAGGCACTTCTTATGATTTGATAATTTTGTCAAAATTAACAGTTATTTCTCAATCATTAAATATATATCGGAATGGATAGCATTAAAATTTTTATTTACTCAGTAAATGCTATTTCAATATACATACTTCATGGGAATCTTGTGGATTAAATTAAGCATAAGACAAACCTTCCTGTTCAAAAAGTTAAGCTCTTAGAAACTCTATCTTATAATCATTCAATATGAGAAGCCAATTTTATTAACAATTAACAAATTGTTATACCCATTTTTTTGATGTGCATATTATGTAAATTCAAAACACTGATAATTAAGGAACAAATGCATATGGAACTTAAAGACGGAATTTTTTTATATGATTCAATTTCATTCCTCAGAGTAACAAGCAAACACCATTGATATTCTTTTATTGTATATAATCCATTTTAGGATGTTTATTAACAGTTTTCTGCTTGGCTTTTGAAACTATTAAAATAAATACTTCTGTGATTATTGCAATCTGAAATATTCATTCATCAAACTGTTATACCTGAATTTATAGTACAGATGTTAATAAAGCATGAAAACGTTTCCTGCCTGATTTGCAGTTGCAAGATGCTCATATTTTATAACAGGGCATTTTTTTGGTTTACATAATGTCAAAGAAAAGAATATTGTCTTTGTCAGCATATGCTCTGTGTTATAAAACTAATAAAAATGTAGGAAACAGTTTGAAAATTGTAAATTGGTTCTAAAATAAACATAATAAACTAGGTAAAACTAAAATATTATAGCCTTTAAAAGGGTCATTCACAATTTGGCAAACACTAATGCGTTGCTGACCCTTAACTTCAGAAATGCACATTTCTTTCTTTAGTATCAAATAAGAAAAGAGCTAGTTATTGAGACAATAAAATAACTTCTTTCTTTCACTGAAACCATATTCTTGGCATAACTATGCTGTGACATACACTCTTGATTAAGCAATAAAAGTTAAGCACAGAGCAGCATTTAAAATCATATTAATACATCCATTTGTTCCCCCAAATTTTAGATACAGCATAAATCTAACAGAAGTATATTAATATGAAATGTAACTTGAATAGCATAATATGACCTGTAGTCTTAGGCACGTTGACCAGCATTAATAAGACATTGTTTTGAATTTATTGCTTTATAACAGATGACTTTTAAAGCAAAATTAACAGTAAAATAAAAAAAAATCGATATTGCTATGCATTGAAATTATAGTCAATATAAACTGCTACTTTTTGAATACCTAAAAAGCCTAAAATTAATGTGTTGTATACAGAGCTGGACTAAGATACATTTTGTAAGCAGTGCGCTTCCATAGTCTGTCTTTTGGGCCTTTATATGAATATGAAACAATAAAAGCAATTGAATGTTTTGTTGAGGTGGGGCAGACCTCATAGGTGAGTGTACTGTATATTTCAAGTAGATTTCTCTCCAGGCATCTAAATAAGAACCTTCAAGAGTTGCTCAAGTGTTCTGTGCAATGCTAAATATTCAGAGTTGAAAATAAATCAGCATGTTACAAAACCCACCTGAGCGCTACCTTCACCAACTTCTCGC
The DNA here is from genome assembly GCF_009761245.1 of Sapajus apella. NCBI lineage: Eukaryota > Metazoa > Chordata > Mammalia > Primates > Cebidae > Sapajus > Sapajus apella. The sequence continues at coordinate 11,789,243 of NW_022436996.1, forward strand.
TCACTGTTTTAATGTCTCACATGTTTTGTTTCCGTTTTCCCCTAGAACCAATTGGTCTTTTTCTTAGCTCAGTGACCAGTGAGGCAAAGAATAATAGGAATTTGTTTTTAAGAATAAATGCTCACTGATGTGAATCTGACACCATAATGTTCTGAAGAAAGTGGTAGCCTGGTTACAAATATAATTTTTTTTTCTTTTGTTTTCTGCAACACCCACAGCCCCGGGCATTGAGGGAAGGGGTTTCTAGATTGTAGAATATGTAGAAGATTTTTCTAGATAACTTGGAGCTGAGTGTGATGTTAAAATAGCCACCATCCTCTAAATTGCTTTACTCCTTAATAACAGAATAGCAACTGTTACAAAAATTGTTTTCTAGCTTTCAATATATTTGCTTCATATTATGTCAACTATCATGATTATTATTAAAGCACAACATTTTTTATTTAAGCAATAGCCTTTACATTTATGTAATCCATGATTTCAAGTTAAATTCCTTCAGGCTATTTTGCCTTAACCAATCTTTGTCAATTTACATGTAAGACCAATTAATTTAGTAAGAATGATCTATGGTTCTTTTCTGCTCTAGAGCTAATGTGATTCTAATTTTTCAAAATGTAACAATCAGCAAGAAGAAACTTAGTCACTTTACCAAGATTAATCCCATCACCTGAAGGATAGTTTAGGGAATATATCTTCTTAGGGTTGCCCGTAATAAATTTCCTACCCAAGATACTAGAATTCTATTTAAAACAAACAGTAACAGATATTTGGTAGAATTTCAAGTTAACCTAGTATTTATAAGAATTCCTAATGTCAATGCTGCTATAAAGTAGGCTTATAGGAAATACTGTTCCCACTACCAATGCATTCTTTCTCCCTCCCTCGTCTTGCTCTACCACTTGCTATGTTTATTTAAAACAGATTTTAAAAATGCTTCTAAAATGAAAGTCAAATATTGGGAAAACATCTAGATAATGCAAGCACATAAACAGCAAGAAGAAATGAAACTGTAAAAAGATAAACACACAGTCTCTCTTCAGTTATTTGATTCTCTAATAGGGAAATGCTTTCTTGTCTTGAACAATTAAAATATTTCCCTCCATCCTGTACTTAAGTCTTCTAGTGATCTGATAAAACGCTGGGAACTCTTTTGTTACCTCATGTGAAATCACTTGCTCTAGGTTTCTATTATATAAGGCATTCTGTTTCAAAGATGGGAATGGTATCATGTCATAAGAAGAGGCAAGTATTTCCAGATGTTGAAAGGAATTTTGGGTCACAAGTAAATTTCGTTTTCTTTTTTTTTTTCAAAGTGATCAAGTATAGTTGCTTTGAAAAAAAACAAACAAAAAAGCTATTTTCTATAGCTGCTATAGAAAATAGCAGCTACTCAATCTATGATACTTGACTTGATTTTGTCCCATTTACAATTATAACCATGTCGGGCATAAAGAATAAAATCACAATATGTATTTCAGTATTTATTACAACAATCTCTTAACTTTTGCCACATGGAAAGGATTGGGTTGAGCATAGCCTGGTTTTATTTCTCTCCCTGAGTAAAAGCTTTGGTGACTCTGGTATAAAATCTGACCCTACCTGGAAACGGTACTAATATCTATTAGATGGAATTTGTTTATGAAATGATGTGAGCAGAATGTCCCTGGTATGGAAGCACTTAGGTAAAGACATTTAGAATCCATGGGCTGGGCACGGTGGCTCACACAGCTGGGCACAATGGCTCACACCTGTAATCCCAGCATTTTGAGAGGCCGAGGCAGGCAGATTACTTGAAGTCAGGAGTTCAGGACCAGCTAGGCCAACATGGTGAAACCCCATCTACACTAAAAACACAAAAGTTAGCCAGGTGTGGTGACAGGTGCCTATAATTCTAGCTACTAGGGAGGCTGAGGCAGGATAATTGCTTGAACCCAGGGGACAGAAGTTGCAATGGGCTGAGATTGTGCCATTGCACTCCAGCCTGGGCAACAGAATGAAACGCTGTCTGGAAAAAAAAAAAAAAAAGAATCAATGGATTTATGAAGCATGGACTCTTGGAAAATGTCATATAATCCCTGAATGACCTGAGTATTGAGTGGCAACATGTAATGATGATTCTCGCTATATGAGGTGAACAGCAACCTCCATTGTAATGGCTCATCTATGACTTTGGTCCAGTAGATGTATCCACTGCAGGGTGTATCTATCCATCCAGGATGTATCTTGGGTCCTTCAGGCCATGTTCCACTTGTATCTATGTATTACTTTCATCATTTAAATTATTAGTAAATATTTATACTGTACATGTTTCTGATTCATGTAAGTCAGTTCATTTATCCTGTGTTAAAAAAAAAAGTGATAGGCTGGGTATGGTGACTTTTACCTGTATTCCAGCACTTTGGGAAGCCAAGATGGGTGAATCACTTGAGGTCAGGAGTTTGAGACCAGCCTAACCAACATGGTGAAACCCCATTTCTACTAAAAATGTGAAAATTTGCTGGGTGTGGTGGTGGGTGCCTGTAGTCTCTGCTACTCAGAAGGCTGAGGTAGTAGAATTGCTTGAACCTGGGAGGTGGAGGTTGCAGGGAGACAAGATTGTGCCAATGCACTCCCTCCTGGACAGCAGAGCAAGATTCCATCTCAAAAAAAAAAAAAAAAAGATAAATACCAACTAATTATACAGTTAATTCTATTAAGAAAATGGGATACCAATTAATTTTCCAAAAACTGAAATTCAACTAATGTTTATGGAACCCTGTGATAATACTAGCCATATTCACAGGCAATAGTTATTTAGTTCTGCTTGATGCTCAAACCAGCTATGATAGGGCTTTATATTAATTAACAGAGGATGGAAGGTCAACACTATTGACAGCACTAGGATAGCAACTCTGTCTTTTGTTTCATAACCCAGATGTCTTCTTTTTAAAAACTGTTGAGAGGCAGACAAAACCTGTATATAAAATATGGTGGCTCTGCTATTTACTCAATTTTGGGTTTTTAATAATCTTCCAAATAGTCTTCATTATAAATTGATGATATTGTGGTCACTGATGTTATAAATAAGTTGTTAGGTGGATTAAATTATTTAACACAAAAAAAATTCATACAAATACTGGGACCAGTAAGAGTTATTACAGCTTTGTCCTAATTTTTCCTTCTTTTCACTCTGTATCTCAGTAGTAGCCCCCAGGTTTCTAAACAGGGAGGCCTGAAGATAGTGGTAGAATGGAAGGGGAGGGAAGAGCAGAGGCAGACCCTGGAGCTGTCTTTTATTCTAAATACGATTCTGCAATTTCCATTTAACCTTACAAGGAAAAGATGGTAGAAAACTATAATTATTTTTAGTCATGTCAGCATTCCCAAAACCTGACTGTGCTTTTAGTTTTAATGAAAACAAAACTTCAAAAGTACAAGCCATGGAGTATGAAAGAATCTTGGGAAATGCTGTGAAGTCTGGACCAAGAGAGGAAAAATGCTTAGAGCTTATATTCACCTCCTCACTCCTCAAGCTTCAAGTGCTAATGTTGGAATCCTGAAGGCTAATTCCACAGAAGAAGGATAGGTGTGCTGTGCAGGGTGAGTACGGCAACACAAAAATGTCAGGTGAGCAGGAGGGGACTAAAGGATAAATCATGCTCAATAGCTACTTCTGTTGTGAGAAGTTGTCCCCATTCAAGATGGACCACAGATGTTAGCTGGGCACCAGGCTCTCTTAAGAGGTACCAATGCAACAGAGAGTTTTTGCTCTATGGAGTTTTTGGTGAGGCAAAAGAACCTATAGGATTAAGATTTGGGGGAAGGTGTTTCACACACACTCACACATACATGCACATGCACGCACACCCACACACCTACATCCAAATGGATTCTGAGGATTTTCCCTAGTTACCTCTATTGCATTTGTACTATCTCACCACTAACACACATAACAGAATTAAAAACCTATACTTAGATGTATCGTAGTACATTTTAAGTAAAGGAAGTGCAAACATTCAAAAGGCTTCCAGAAACAAGGAATAAAAACCAGATGGACATAAGAAACCATGGATGCAAGCAGATAATGATGAACCTTTCTAAAGCATAAAAGAAAAATGACTTATGGCTCACAAGTTTATATATAGCTATTTCATCACTTGAAAGTGAGGTTGAAATATATATACTCTTGGGAATAGAAAACTTCAAAAGTTTTGCCACACACGGAAATATACAAAAACAGCATTTGAAAATTACTCAGAGAAAGTACTGTAGCAAGAGAAGAAATCATTCCAGAAGAATCAATAATAAGGTAGAAGACATGAAGGATGTGCAAATACATGACTGTACCTTTGTGTTTTGAAAGAGAATGATGCACTGTCAAGCTTACAAGAAAGGTACAAAAAATTAACATCTTTCTATGTTTTATCTTGTTTTCTGTTTCTTCCATGAGACTTCCTGGGAAGGAGATGATAGTGCAGAAACTAAAAATATCTGATCATATCTGGCTGAAGAAATAGGAGTGAAGGAAAGAGAGACAGCAGAAGGGATGAAAGGGATGATGCTGAGAAAAACTGCATGCCTCTTTCTCAGGTAGAGCTTTTGGGACTGGTGAAAACCCAGAGAGGAATACGAGATTCAAGAGTGAAGAGGACCTTCCTCAGCAGACTCTAGAGTATCAGCAAGAGGTCAAAGAAAAATGCTTGCTGGGTTTAGGCCAATGAACTCATCTTGTAGATGCTCACATCAATGGATGGAAACCAGAGAATGATCATGGCCATGCACGTAATCACCAGTAGAGAGGGCCACTTTAAATGAAGGGAGCAGGTGGAGAGAGAAGAGAATTGATGTGTATCTGTAATTGAGGGCCAAATAGGGAGACAGATCTTTCAGGGGACACCTGCATAGAGAGATGGCTTGAGGACAGCAGGCACATGAATTGTCTTGCAATATGAAAGCCCCTAAAACTTAGTTACAACCCCAAGGAAAAAAACATATTTTGCCAACCCAGAGGAATAGGGCTTAACAAAGATATTAAGTTGACTTTCAGAGAAAAGTTTTTGCACAGCTGAATTTTTGACCTGACAGTCATACTCACTGCATATGTTTATACTTTATTCTGAAGTTTTCCTACTGACAGGGTTTAAATAAAAGTTAAAAACATTATTGAATGTATCCTCTGATCATCTCTTTCATCTCTCCAAATTCTTCACTGTATAAGTAAGTGAAATACGCCTAAAATTCTGACAAAACTGACTCTTATTTTAGACATGTAGGACAAGTTGTCAATGTAACCTTTTGAGTTACGTCCAATGGGAACTAGAATGAATTGTGTGACATTCCAAATGTACAGTCAACAATCACTTTACATATTTGGTAATGAAGATACTGCTTACTGAACTGACATCTCCCTATCTTAAATTCTAATATTGACTTTTTTAGGTAACTAGACAAGATAATTATATAAAATAATACTTAGAATCAGAAATATGAATTGATGTACTTATATTACCATAAGTGAGGCATGGGTATGCTGGGGGTGTGGTATAAAACATTTGTGAAAAATACTAAACAGTACTAAGTAACTTCTCATCAGCAAACTTTAAAACAATGGACAGCTGTGAAATATTTACACAGATGCATTATTTTGGTGAAGAGCTAAGTAATAAATATCTCAAGATTCTGATTTTTTTAAAAAATGAAGATATATACACATCCAGTATAACCAGTGTGACTTTAAATTTTCACATCTTCTCTTTAGGTAGAGACATATCCAACCACTTCATTAAATGTCAGGCTATATTGCTATTTCACAGTCATTATCTTAAGGGCTTTCATTACACTCTTTGGATTTTAAATTGAATGTCAAATAGAATTTTGGTAAAAGAGAAATACATGATCTAGTTTCTTATGAGAAAAGTTAATGGATAAATTTCATCACTTTTCATACACTTAATTGAATGTTAGGTTTAATAAGTTTTAACTGACCACACTTTAAATTTTAAAAGTACTCATCTATATTTATTTTACTCCCTTAAGTTTCTTATTACTAAAGTCTATGTTTTCAAAACCAGTCCAAAAAGTAGAGCAACTGGTCTGTCAAATTTTTATATACTTATGTTAATATAGGACAGATTATTTATTTTCTTTTGTTTTGCTTTTGAGATGGAGTCACTCTCTGTTGCTGAGGTTCGAGTACAGTGGCACGATCTCAGCTCACTGCAACCTCCACCTCCCAGGTTTAAGCAATTCTCCTCCCTCAGTCTCTTGGGTAGCTGGGCTACAGATGTCTGCCACCATGGCCAACTAATTTTTGTATTTTTAGTAGAGACAGGGTTTTTTTCACCATGTTGGTCAGCCTGATCTCGAATTCCTGACCTCAGGCGATCCACCATCCTCAGTCTCCCAAAGTGCTGGGATTACAGGCATGAGCCACCACACCTGGCCCAGACAGATTATTTGAATGTGAGTTTGTTTCATAAATCCAGAACATATGCTAATTTTGCATACAATGTAAGGAAAGATGATATTTTAAATACTCCTCTAAAGTGCTTAATCAAGTTGGAATCTTTGTGACTAGGACAAGAGTCATTCTGCTTCCATATATATGAAAATAAGGATAAAGTTCTACCTTGTGGAAAGTTGTAGAAATTTAAGCTTCAATCATGTGGACGTAGATGGCATTTTGTTTAAAGATATCTGGAAATATGGGGTGAATTTATGAGTGATGATAGAAGAGTTAAATTTATGAGGATTATTACTAAAAAAAGTTATATTATTGGTAAAAAGTTTTAGGTGAAAATAGTGTAATATAACATTAATAACATTAGATTTTAAATTAGACCATTGGAATTTCAGATTTTATATACTCTTCCCACTAGCTATGTTGGCCAAACGCAAGTTAATTAACCCTTTGACCATGAGACTATCCCTTAAAATAACATCCATTGCCCTCATAGTAGAAATGTCTGGAAAGCAGAAACTTCATCTTCTATACCTTTTGATTTTCTGTATCAAATGAGGGCTCAGGGCTTCTGAGTTGCACAACGGAGAGGAAAGTTTGCATTGCAGTTTCTGTGAATTGCACCCTTTTGATTTGTGTATCACAAAGCCCTGCAGGGTGGCCCGGAATGAGTGCCTGTCACACCCAGGGGATTCAATAAATCCTACTGCAGTCCACTCTGAACTGCCACAAGTTTTTTATGTTTTCTTCCTCCCCGGGAATTAAGTATAGAACAATATATATTAAATTTCTAATTTACTACAAATCAATATACTATTATAATTTATATTGTTTTAACCCTCCCCAATATTGTTTTAATCCATTGCTGAAATAGTTAAGCAGAAACCACATAATTGTGCGGTTAGTATTAACAATACCATCTTTTGTTTTTGTAATCTAAACAAATTTTCATTCAGAATTTGAGTCAAAATTTCTTCACCACCTGCCTAAAAATTGTGTTCACACCTCTTCTGAAGTGTTTCATACCTTCAAACTCTGTTATCCACTATGTTTATAAAGAAACTTAGATTAGTGACACAAATGTTGATGGTTATGAAATTATAGTAACCTAAAGTATAAGCATAATTTTAATCCATGCTTGAAAGTTTCAGACTGCTGTGAAAATTAGCTTATGGATCCAGAGAGTCCCCTGATAACATGCATTCATGTTGGTGTAAAATCTGTGAAAGTACCATTAATGCTTTAGCTACACGAATAAATAAGAAAACTAATAAGATTGCCTCTTAGAAATTCTGTTGACTACATTGGCTCTTCTTTTTATGTTACTTTATTGAGTAAAACCAACCCAAATGTAACCTCACAGTGTAATTCTCTCATGAATAGCTCCTGCAGATTTAGATTGGAATGGTATCTGGCCATAAAAAAAGCAGTTTAATGCTCCAGTGAACACCATTCACTAATCCTCATGTATCATTTGTGAAATTCAGTCTGTTCGGCAAAAATAAATGCCTCTTTGCCCTTAAATACTCTGTAAAAATGCAGTCTGAAAACCATACCCAGGCAATGGTCACTTTTCTGGAAGAAAGTAAAGAAGGGCAATAGTCAAGATCATTATTTTCTTTCCAGCAAACGAATTCAAAATAAGTTTTTCAGCACTCCTAAGAGGAATTTTGAAAGGTGGAAGCTGTGTTTAGGTTTGCTGCTTATGGCTGTAAGACTGGAAATGATTACATTTGTGTACATGCAATCATTCAACTCAACATATCATGAGTGAGTCCTCATTTGCACCAGGCAGTGCATGGCTCAAGTCACAAAACTCTGCTCTCCACGTTTTCACAGCTGTCTGCTCATCACTCCACATCACAGCCGGATGAGGGAACATCTGTATAGAAAAACATTTTGCAACCTTTTTTGAACTCATGATTTCATGCCTGCTTTCTCGATCATCTTCCATATCCCTCTGCTAGATTATCTGTGGACTCTCTGGATCCACAGGCTAATTTTTATAGATGTCTGAAACTTTCTATATGTATGTATATATATATGCACTTTTGAGTTTACATTATGAAAAGTAGAAGTAAAGAGAATGCCTTTGCTACTCTGTATTTTCAATCACAACCCCATTATGGAAATTCTCCCACTGTGGATTTCGTTAAGGAGATTTGTCTCCTTGAGCTTTCCTGCTCTCCATTCACTGAGCATCACCTCTCAGGGGTCACTGAAATCGACTTCTGAATTACAAGGTGTGGACCTGACCCCAAACAAATTAAGTTAAAAGAGACCAACAGATAGTTTTTATGTTTTGAATTAATAATTTGATTTCTTTCTACATGCACAAAGTCCCCAGGGATCACCTGTAACAAATATGCTAAATTTAATTTAGTAGAGAGAACGTGGATATTGGGATCATTAATCACCCTGTGTTCTGGACCCCCCAAACACTTTGTAGTCCAAACAAAAGCAATTACAAGAGAGTACTGTTGGTTTGGAAATGCAAGACACTTCTTGGTTAGGGAGGAAGGATAATTCAGCTACTCCAGACACCATTGTTTGGGGGTTGAGCTGATTTTTGTTTTCACTAACTCTAGTCTCTTTCATTAGCTCCTTTCTGTGTAGAGAAAGGCTGAAGCCATAGAGTGGTGCTGATTTAATAAATCTACTTACACCTCATTAGTGCTCCAAAGTCAACTGGCATGAAGAATGCAGCCTTCGATTCTCATGATCCCAACACATCAACATAATAAACTGTATTAAACAGAGTACAGCTAATTTCAAGTAACTGTAGTTTTGGTTTTGCTCTTTACACTTTAAAAATAAAGAACAAACATCAATCATCTAAGAATGCAAGTAAATAACTAAATGAAACTTTGTAGCCACTTAACCCCATTCCTTTATTTTAACAAATGAGTAAAGAGGTGAATTAGTGACAGAGTGTGTTTAGAACCCACATTTTCTATCTGGCTAGCATTCCTTCCACTAGAACAGCCGTTCTCGAAATCACTTGAAAATGACTGATTTTCTTTGGATCGCCAAAGAGCTTTCTATATATGGTTGGTTCCATAGTTTCTAAATTTATTAGAGTTTCATAATGATAATTTATATTTAGAAGAAAATAAAAAATGCTACAGTTCTCAATGAACTACTAATACAGAATTCGATTTATTTATTTTACTGACTTTTCTAAGACAAGAAAGTAAAACATGTCTTAAACTTTATAGAATATAAAAATAGTGGGTATGACTCAAGAAAGTAGCAAGATGTTCTACCAAAAGAATATCATAGTAAGATGTTCTATTAAAAGACTATAAAAACATTCTTCTTTAATTAATAATTATTTAACAGGAAACACCTCATTCTTTGATTATTGATCATCTGATTCAAATGTTTTTTTCCTATTTCTACATCAATGAGTCAATTGAATCATCTGAGTTTGACCTTTCATTGTGACTGTTGAAATTAGTTTGTTTTGCTCATAATAATTTATTTACTGTCATTACTTTTTATAACAGTGTATTGGACAGAATTTCTTGTTCTTAATGACTTTTCAATAGGACTACAAGGTGGGAAAGAACTATCTTTGCCACCTTTAATGATTGAGCATTTATGTTTTATTCCTGTGTGTGAAATCTGAGAGAGCAAACAAATATATTTAATGTAATAGCATTTCTCAGATCCTAGGGAAGCTATTTTTTAAAAAGAACTTATAGCCAGAAGGATAATCCAATAACCAGGTATTTAATAAAGCACAAAATAAATGTGTTAGTCTAGAGCCAGGCTGTCTGAGTTTGAATTCAGGCTCCCTATTTAGCCGTAAGGCTTTGTTCCAACTATCAAATCTTCTTCTAACTCACTAACCAGCTGAGTGACTTTGGTGTGACTTTTGTCTATTAAACCTTATGATAACTCAACCTTCTCATTATGAAAATGGAAATAGTAATACAACGTAACTAATGGATACATTATAAAAATTATTGATTCACAGAAAGCATATAGAATTATGCCTGGCAAATAGTACACACTTCATAGGTTGGCTATAAATATGGCAGTCATAAACATAGAAATCATATCTTATGAAGGACAACTAAAGCAATTTTATGTACAAGATAAGATAGTTCTGAGCAGTTATTATAAAGGGCAAAGCCAAAAAATCAACAAACAGAAGTTGCAGGACCACAGACTTAAATGAGATCAATGGAAATGTTCTTTAATAATTACAATTGTTATTAACTATGAGCTCTGTACACGTTTAAAATATTTAAGAAAAGAATGCATGATAAACTTTCAAAGCTCTTAGAAGGCATTTCTTGCTGCTAAATGAATATAATGAATGTCATTCTGTTTCTATGGGGTTATATATTTTTTAAATGGAGAAAATCTTACTAGAATATATGTATTTCCTGGATTTTGCATTTCTCTAGACCCAGGTACTATCAGACCTATCTTCTGCTCAGCCTAACAAATTTTTACCTTCTCCTGTCAGATGGACAAATTTTTCTTAAAATTTTACATCTAAAACTGAGGATACTGTTACTTAACTAATATTGAAATAAGGACAGTTACAGCAGTTCTTTATATGTAGTCTAGAAAAACAGATATAGAATCCAGCTGAAATACTTCTAATATTTCAGATAGCTGAACAGAACATTTGCTGTGTTTCACAATGACAATGAATAGATAAACTGAACTGTTCAATTCCTTTGTTTTTAATGGAATTGTGTAATTGAACTATATTATTTCAGGTTCTTTATCATATGAAGCTCTAGTTTCATTATTAAAATCAAGGAAAATTAATCATTAATTTATACAAGCAGTTTAGTATTTAGAAACTCTCAAAACATGCAATTATTTGGTTGAAAAATAATTACAGTGGTAAAAGGATCAAGTAGATTGGTAATCATCCTGTATGTCTATTATAACAGTCAGTTACATGTTAGCTGTGTTAGCTGCAAAGGTATCTTGTAGTTAGAAGAACTGAGGTACAATCAGGCCATGCTGATTAATTGTTCTAAGACTTTGAATAAATTATATAACATCGCCGAATAGTAGTTACTGCGTCCATAAAATGAGGCGAATGTCTGCATTTGCTTATTTGTTCATTCATTCATTCATATCCTGGCTACTTCCATGAAAGATTTGATAAAGACTATCAAGTGAAAGGTAGAATATATTACAAATGGTATATAGTCTAAAATTGGTTTTATCTTAGGAAATATGTGTTCTGCTGTAAGATACTCTGGTTCCAGAAAAATATGATTTTTAAATATATAGATATACTTCCTGTGATTATTTGGACATGTGCATTATTAGTAGACTTCCTCCACTCACTAGAACTTCTTAATGCACTAAGACATGGAGTAGATCAAGGCAGAGATACAACAAAAAAATAAAAACCACAAGCCAATATCCTTGATAAACATCAGTGCAAATATCCTCCATAAAATACTGCCAAACTGAATCCAGCAGCACATCAAAAAACTTATCCAACACAATCAAGTTGGCTTCATATCTGGGATGCAGGGTTGGTTCAATATATGTAATTAATAAATGTGATTCATCACATAAACATAACTAAATATAAAAACTACATGATTAACTCAATAGATGCAAAAAAGGCCTTTGATAACATTCAACCTCCCTTCACGTTAAAAACTCTCAATAAACTAGATATTGAAGGAACATATCTCACAATATTAAAAGGCATCTATGACAAGCTCATGTCCAATATCTTACTGAATGGGGAAAAGCTGGAAGTATTTCCCTTGAAAACTGGCACAAGACAAGGATGCCCTCTCTCACCACTTCTATTCAACATAGCATTAAAAGTTCTGGCCAGAGCAATCAGGCAAGAGAAAGAAATAAAGGATATTCAAATAAGAAGAGAAGAAGTCAAATTATCTTTGTTTGCAGATCACATGATCCTATATATAGAAAATCCCATCCTCTCAGCCCAAAAGCTTCATAAGCTGATAAGCAACTTCAGCAAAGTCTCAGGATACAAAATCAACGTAAAAAAATTTCTAGCATTCCTATACACCAACAACAGGTAAGCAGAGAGACAAATCATAAATGAACTCCTATTCACAAACTGCCACAAAAATAATAAAATACCTAGGAATACAACTAACAAGGGAAGTAAGGGACTTCTTCAATTAAAACTATAAACCACTGCTCAAAGAAATCAGAGAAGACGCAAACAAATGGAAATGGAAAAACATTTCATGCTCATGAATAGGAAGAATCAATATGAAAATATCCATACTGCCCAAAGTAATTTGTAGAGTCAATGTTATTCCCATTAAACTACCATTGACTATCTTCACAGAATTAGAAAAAAAAATTTTTTTAAATTCATATGGTACCAAAAAAGAGCCCAAATAGCCAAGACAATCCCAAGCAAAAAGAACAAAGATGGAGGCATCATGCTACCTGGCTTCAAACTATACTACAAGGCTACAATTACCAAAACAGCATGGTACTGGTATGAGAACAGACACATAGACCAATGGAACAGAATAGAGAACTCAGAAATAAGACTGGACACCTACAACCATCTGATATTCAACAAACCTGGCAAAAAAAAGTAAAGGAGGAAAGATTTCCTATTTAATAATTTCCTATTTAAAAATTTCCTATTTAATATATGGTCCTGACTAGCCGTATGCAGAGAATTGAAACTCAACCCCTTATTTATACTACATATAAAAATTAACTCAAGGTAGATTAAAGACTTAAATGTTAAACCCCAAACTATAAAAACCCTAGAAGATAATCTAGGCAATACCATTCAGGACATAGTCACGGACATGGATTTCATGATGAAAATGACAAAAGCACTTGCAAAAAAAGCAAAAATTGACAAATGGAACCTAACTAAGCTAAAGAACTTTTGCACAGCAAAAGAAACTCTCATTAGAGTGAACAGATAACCTACAGAATGGGAGGAAATGTTTGCAACCTATCCATCTGACAAAGGTCTAATATACAGAGACTACAAGGAACTTAAACAAATTTACAAGAAAGAAAACACACAGTCCCATTAAAAAGCGGGTAACAGATATGAACAGACAGGCCTCCAGAGAAGATATACATGCAGCAACAAACATGAAAAAATGCTCAACATCACTGATCATTAAAGAAATGTAAATCAAAACCACAATGAGATGCCATCTCACAGCAGTCAGAATGTCTATTATTAAAAAGTCAAAAATCAACAGATGCTGGTGAGGTTTTGGAGAAAATGGAATACTTTTATGCTGTTGGTGGGGATGTAAATTAGTTCAACCACTTTATTTTCATACCTGCACACAGAAACACCCCAGAAACACACTGAGGCAAACATGAGCCTAAAACAGTAGCTCATGGCCTCGGCTAAAGTGGTGCTACTGCTTAAAGGTCTGCTCTGCTCCTGCAGTGAGTACTTAAGTAATGATACCTTGTCTCAGTTTCTTAATTTTTTTTTTTTTAAATAGGACAAAGTCCTACTCTGTAGTCCAGGCCAGAGCGTGATCTTTGCTCACTGTAACCTCTGCCTCTGGAGTGCAAGTGATTCTCCACTTCAGCTGCCTCAGACTCCTGTGTAGCTGGGATTACAGGCAGGTACCATTATGCCTGGCTAATTTTTATATTTTTAATAGAGATGGGACTTTAACATGTTAGCCAGCCTGTTCACAAATTCCTGACCTCAGGTGATCCACATACTTCAGCCTCCCAAAGTGCTGAGATTACAGACATGAGACACCATTCCCAACTTTTTTTTTTTTAACTTTTAATTTATCTAGTTTTGGTTTTATTGTTGTTGTTTGATTTTTGTAGTTTCTTCATCCTCAAAATGTGGAAGACAACAATCATAATAGTAAAAACCTACCACATAGGGTTCACTTAGAGAATGACAGGAGGTTACATACGTAAAGCACTTAGAACAGTCTGGCACATCTCATCCCTTAACAATGTTAGTCAATAACTATTCCTGCGGTGGTTGTTACTGCAGCATTTCAATTTCTTTGCCATCCACAAGAGTCTTCAGATATAAGAAAATACATTCTGTACCATATCTCCTTAGCTTAGGAAAGCAAAGTGCCCAGTATACTGAATATCTCACTCTATAAAAATAATCACTGATGTACTAAAATGTGTGGATGGTAGAGAAGGGGCCACAGCCTCAGAGCAATATTTCAGGTAATGAAGGCTTTTCTTCTCCAAAACAAGATTAGTTTTATCGTTATCAAAAAACACAAATGACATAATAGTAAACTATCCAAACAAACAGTATCAGGAAAGGGTTAGAAAAGGATGAGGATATTTTAATAACCAAAACTCAAATGAATAAAAACCTAGAGTAAAAACATCTTTTTGGAGTAAAGATGTTTTTAAATTATTTTTATTTGTTCTTTTTTTTTATAGTCTTTTAAATCCAGTGTTGTATTTATGGATGTAATGTTGGATATATCACAGTTCACCTGATGGATTTGTTTTTATTCCTAGTGATTGATAATTAAATGTGAGTGAATTGGAAATGTATTACATTGTGAACCACAGATAATTATAAAGCTTCATTCGAAAACTGTTTTTTTTTTTTCAATGTGTCAGAGAGATATACAGCAGTTGTTTATTGACAATGTTTTAATGACTACATAAGGTAGAACTAGTATTTAAATGACAGATTTGCTGTTCATGTTGGCTCTGCTCTGAGTCCTTCCCTTAAACTCTTTTCTGCTGTTGTTAGATGAAATCTACGGAGAAACAAATTAACATAGGAAGCTTGAGACGGTTATCCCTAGAATGGATGGCTTGCAAGATTAGCACTTGACTTTCAGTAACTTGAAGGGTAAACACCCCCCTCCGTGGAAATAAAGCTTCCTCTAAATGATCATAGGAGTCCATTGTGCCTAAACTGTTCGTAAAAATGATATAATTTATACTGAATACGTGGTTTTCTTCCTGAAATGCTAGAAATTTGGTATGTATTTGACAGAAGGTGCTTACTGAACCATGATAAAAATCCTAGACATCTAGTCTTAGGCAAGATTTCCTAGTAAACATTTCATATACGTTGTCACAACTCATTACTGGAAGAATTAAGTGTCTCCCGTCTGACTCCAGTAGAAGAAGCTTCTTGGAAGGTTGCACTGAGTTTTCTCTGCATATGGCTTTTCCCTTTGCTGATCTTGCTTTGTGTTCTTTTGCTGTAATCAATCATAGCCATTAGTTTGGCTATGTGCTGAATCCTGTGAGTTTTAGTGAATTATAGAAAGTGGGCCCGGGGGAGTATGAAGATCTCAAAAGCATAGTTCAATTAAACTTTACTGAGAATCCGATGCAGATGAATCCCACTAAGTACAGCTGTTCTGTCATTTTAGATTAAATTTGACATTGAATGTCTTCATTTTAACACCACAAATTGGGACCATCATGAAATTTCCCCCAAGTTCTCCTTGAGGATATTATGAAAAGAATTAACAGTTACTGAATATTTTGAGTAATTCATACATATTATCTCATTTAATACTCAAAAGAATTAACGGAGGAGGGTCATATCATCTTTCCAGCTCGCCTACATCAAAAAGCTCAGAAACATCACAGAAACTGTGTATTGTGATATAGTTAATACCTCCACTATCTGAATTTAAGATTTATCTGACTTTAAAACCTATCTTATAATTTTGTGTAATTTTTCCTGAAAATAAAAAAGATAAGATGTACTTTGATATATTCTAGAAATGTTTGCTGTAACTGTTTTTATGAATGGAAGTACTGCTGGGCAAAATGAATGCTTTGTATAAAGAAATGCCATGCCTAGAAGACCTGCTTGGAGACACAGAGAGGCCAATCAGCATAACATAGAGCATGTGGACAAGGCTTCTGGCCATTCCTCTCATAAGTCACTGTCACTAGTTGTCCCCTTGTGGGAGCTGAAAATCAGGTGGTTGCTAAAAATTAGAACACAAACACCCTAGTCTTTATCAGTGAGGTGCTCAAGATGGAAGGATAGAAATCAATCACTCATCTCTCTAACCCTGTTTTCCTTGCACACGCACTTCTAAAACTTCTGACATTTTCTTGCATGACATTTATCTGCACTTCTTTTCTCCAATTAATGGTAAAGTTATATCCATTTATCATAAAATTATTGAGGGGAAAAGCTGTAATATTCATTTTCAGAAAAATATGAACAAACCAGCTAAGGAAACACACACACAAAAATCTACTCATAGAATTTGATCTCTACTATAATTATAATATACACTAAATATTTAAAAGACACAAAGTTCAAAATGTTATTTTAGATATGACCATTCTTCCTTCCCAAGAGAAAATAAAGAAATGAAAACTGGAACTATAAAAAAAAGTTAAAATCAGCACACAAAGTACTGACAACTGCTTCATTTTCCTTTTCCTCATGTCTACAAATGCTTCTTGGATACCTCTGGGCTGCAGGAAGCTATGAAAAAGTTACTCAACAGAGCTCCATTTCTTCTTTTCCTAGAGGGTGGCCCAAAGGGAAAACAGTTCTGTCAATAACATATTTTCTTTTTTATATGGAGAAACTTTTGTAGACCTCATCTGTACATGGTGTACAGGATATAAAAAGTTCTTTACATTATTTTTCTTAAATCCATCTAATGTTTTGAAATTACTATGACAACATTTACCTTAAGATTTCCAGAGATACTCATCAAAATAATGAGGGGCATAAAATATGTAGACTTCAGTCATCTTTCAAAGAAGTTCAGTGTTCAGAATAACTGTGAGCAACCTGGTGGCAGGAATGTAAATACCGAGATATTTGCGTCTTTTGGATAGAAGCCGTATTAACAGGGGTTAGATATACCTCTTTGTAATTTTGATTTGCATTTTTTTGATGAACAATGCTGTTGAGCACCTTTTCGTATCTTTGCCATTTCTGTGTCTTCTTTTGAAAAATGTCTATTCAAATATTTTGCCCATTTACAATTGAATTTAATTAAAAAAAAAAAAAGAAATATAAAACTAAGATATTTCTGGTCACTTTTCTTGTCCTCTGATAATAACTAGAATTAAATGGCCAATCCACATAGGTATGAAACCTGTATTAGTTCCCTTAGGCTTCCATAAAAAAGTACCACAAACTGGGTGGTTTATACAACAAAAATCTATTGTCCTACATTCCAAATGTGATATGGTTTGGCTGTGTTCCCACCCAAATCTCATCTTGAATTGTTGCTCCCATAATTCCCATGTGCTGTGGGAGGTACCCAGTGGGAGATAATGGAATCATGGGTATGGTTCCACCCATACTGTTCTCATAGTAATAAGTCTCAGAAGATATGATGGATTTATAAGAGGTTTCTCCTTTTGCTTGGTTTTCATTCTCTTGTCTGATGCTGTGAAAGACGTGCCTTTCACCTTCCAACATGATCGTGAGGCCTTCCCAGCTATGTGGAACTGTGATTCCATTAAACCTCTTTTTTTTATATATATAAATTACCCAATCTCGGGTATGTCTTTATCAGCAGCATGAAAATGGACTAATACAAAAGGCTAGAAGTACAAAATCAAGGTGTCAACAAGGCTGGTTCCTTTACTGTGAAGGAGAATATTTCTACGTGTCTCTTATAGCTTCTGGTAGTTATAGGCATTGCTTGGCTTGTAGGTGGCCATCTTGTCCCTGTCTTCACTTTGTCTTCCTTCTGTACATGTCAGCCTCTTTGTCATTAGGATCAACCCCAATGACCTCATCTCAGATCGAACATCTATAAAGACTCTGTGCTGCAACATCCTTTAGGAGGAAACAATTCAAATAATTACAATATTTTGTAGAGGTTACTATAGTATTTTATATAACATTGGTTTCCTGGGATTGCAGGTAAGAGAAAGAAGGGTACTGAAGGAGGATTTTTCTGTTTATATTTTAGAATGTTTGAGTAGTTAATAATAAAAAATATTTATTATTTAATAATTTAAGAAAATTAACCAGTCAAAGAGTTGCAGAAATTTGTATTTTCTCTTTTAAAAACTATTTAGAAAATATATATAAAAAGGTAAAGCCAACAGTTGATAGTAATTTTCTCCAGGGAAACTTGCAAAAGAAGTACAGAGATTTCTTTTTAATTTTTCTCCTCTATTTAAAAATATTTATCATTTAATTTCATAATTTAAAAATTAGGCTGGGTGCAGTGGCTTACACCTGTAATCCCAGCACTTTGGGAGGCTGAGGCAGACAGATCACGAGGTCAGGAGTTCGAGACCAGCCTGGCCAAAATAGTGAAACCCCATCTCTGCTAAAAATTAGCCAGTCTTGGTGGCTGGTGCCTATAATCCCAACTACTCAGGAGGCTGGGGCAGGAGAATGGCTTGAACCTGGGAGACAGAGGTTGCAGTGAGCCGAGATTGCACTGTTGCACTCCAGCCAGAGTGACAGCGTGAGACTCTGTCTCAAAAACAAACAAACAACAACTGTCTTAGAGACCCTCACTGGGGTTATTTAAGAAAGGCTAAGTCATCAGTGCTGGGATGTGCCCTGCAACTTAGTCTGTAGCAGACTGAAATAGAGTTATGCAAGTCAGAGCAACTGAAGGAAACTGCAGGCTGAGATCACTCATGCACACAGAACTCAGTGCTTTGGACTCTAGCTAAAAACTGTGATGAGTTTTAGTGACATTTAAAACAAGTAAGTCACATATTCTCATTCCCTTTCACAGATGAGGAAGACTGTGTGAAGAGTTAAATGAGAATGAAAAATTAGACCAAAGTATGCATCCAGCTGTTCATGTGTTTGTGAGATTTCACACAGTCTGGTTCTCCAACTCATTCTCCTGTTGGTGCCTTTTCTATACCCCCCCAATGGAAGGTAAGCACTTCGAGAACAGTGCCTTGTGCATCTGGTAAACCATGGCAGGGCAGCTGACAGCCTAGTGTGCCATATGGTGCCTCATACACACTCAACATATACATATTAAATGAATGAGTAAGTGAAAACTTCTGGCAAAGATGTTTATGACGTATGTGATAATAGCCTGGTAGCTAGTAAATAACTACACAGTATATGTTAGTATATATGACTTTATATACTAAATCACCTGTTGAAACTACTTTTAAACTCCCTATCTTATTTTAGCCAATCATGAATTTTAAACATATACCTTTTAAGCCAACACCAAAACACACAAAATTTTAAAACTATGTAGTAAAAGAGAGATAATTAAAAATGATCACAGATTATCTTGCTAATACCTACAAAAAAATAAAGAAAGAAAAGAAAAAGAAAGAAGATAACTCCAATGGTAAGTAAACAGTCTTTATTTGACTTCAGACCAAGATCTAAAGTTCTCTTCATGTTTAACTTGGGTCTGCTTTAGAATTCCAATTTAATCACAAATGGTGGCATAAACATGCTGCTTTGGAGAGCTCTTCTTACCAGAGAAGTACTTAGCATGCAAATCTATGACATAAATTTAGATTACAAATGGCATGCAACAAAGATTGCTGCTACATCTCATTCTCCAGTCACAATAGATGTGAAAAAGATAACTAGTTAGTGAAATAACTATAATTCAAGTAGAAAACTGACATAAAGTCTCATAAGCTTTGCCAAGTAGCTTTACTTTTGACAGTGCAGAGCTCTTTACACAGATATATCTTTTGGTTCAGTGACAGTTTTACTAGAATAAAGGATGGGCAAGAATTAAAGTGCCTTAGGGTAGTTAAATAAGTGCAAATATAGTTAAGAATTCTTTCTCTTCTGCTGTCCCCTAATTTCTATCAAATGTCAAACCTATTGTATACATGGAGAGTGAGTCTACAGCATAACGTTTTAGGATAGAATCCAAGTTGTCCTCACTTAGCATTTCTAAAATCATGGGCTAGAAGGCCACAAAATATTTAAGAAATCATCAGTCTTCTCACTTGGGGGATTTTGTGAGTTGCACATTATTGCATCATATTTTTAGTGCATAGATGCTATGCATTTTAAACAGATGATGAAATTGAGTAATTGATTCATCTTTGTATTCATATCAAATATAAATGGTAAATGAAACATGATCAGAACTTAAAGTAGATATTTGAAATACCCCAGGAAGATAGTCATTTCCAGATAAAGGAACTCTGATAAGAAGTTGACCACAGTTAAACACCAGAGGAAAACTACAGAGCTCCAAGAAGTCCTTTTGCCTCTATAAAATGTTATGGTTTTAAGCTGAAGGGTTAGAAAGGTCTTTCTTTAGATAACAAGCTGCATATATTTAAAATATTAAATTAGAAATAAAATGTGCATGTGCCAGGTGTGGTGGCACACACCTCTAATTCTAATACTCAGGAGGCTGAGGGAAGGATCACTTCGGCCTGGGAGCTCCTGGCTCTAGTATAGTCCACCATGTTGATCATGTGTCTGTGCTATTTGGCATCAATGTGGTGACCCTCTCAGGAGCTGTGTATAATGAGGTTGCAAAAGAGAGGTGAACTGGCCACCGGTCGGAAATGGAGCAAGTCAAAATGTGGGTGTATATCCTTAACATTTATATTTTTGGCATTTTATACATTATATATATATATATATATACACATATATATATGTGTGTGTATATATATATGTATATATATATATATATATATATGTATTTAATATGTAGTGTTCTTCCAGTAATGAGTTGTGACAACTCATATGAAATGTATATGAAATGTTTACTAGGAAATCTTGCCTAAGACTAGATGTCTAGGATTTTTATCATGGTTCAGTAAGCACCTTCTGTCAAATACATACCAAATTTCTAGCATTTCAGGAAGAAAACCACGTATTCAGTATAAATTATATCATTTTTACGAACAGTTTAGGCACAATGGACTCCTATGATCATTTAGAGGAAGCTTTATTTCCACGGAGGGGGGTGTTGACAATACAATAACATTGTCAAATTTTGAAAACTTGGGATACACTGTCAGATCAACTCATTTATTTTTCATTTTACATGAAATTGAAATGAAGGTCCATTGAAATCTTATATATGAAAGGTTATGAAATTATCAATTTTCATGTAATGATAAACAGAAATATAAGTAATGTAGGGAATATTCTTCCATGGTTACCTTGTAATTAACTCAAATATTTTTATGTGATTTTAAATACATCCTTTAATTTATGAACTATCACAAAATGCCTATTCTTTAAAATACAATTTGATAAAGAGAGCCTTGGAATTATGATATTATTTATTGATATGAATGAATAGACATTGTTTTCAACTGAAAAACAATTTACATTGACTTCCCAAGAAATAAAAAAATTTAATTTTACAACTGTAGAATTTCCCCTCATTTTACATGTATAAATACCATTTGTAATTTTTTTAATTTATTGAAAATATCAAGAAAACTGGCATTAAAATAAGGGATAACAAGACTTCGATTGGTTGCAAAAATATTTTTCCTTTTTTTTTTTTTAACTTACAAGGAAAAGAAGAGGTAGAGATTTTCCTATGATTCTACAGTAGAAAGTGTTTTAATTATAGGTGTCTTAAACTATGTAGGACAAATACAATAGATACATTTAATGGAAATCAGAATGAGTTGCATTATGGCCAGAGTTATAATATTCAAAGAGTTCATTAAGCATCATAATTTTTCTTTTGGCAATAAAAGCCAATACAGTGTCATTTTACTAGCTGTACTATTTGTGTAAGTACAAATAAAGAATTTTTTGAAGTAAATTATTTTGAAGTAAAAACACAGTGTATTTGAAATTGATTCCTAATATTGTAACACAATGTGGTTTAATCAAAATGAGTACATTTTCAACTTGGCAATAACAGAAAAACACAAATAAAAAGAATTCATTTCAAAATTCACTACTCTTCTTCTTCCAGGAAAATGATCAGAGTGTGTGTGTTGGGGGTGGTGGGAGGTGGAATGTGTGTGTGTTTCTCCCTAATGCTGAGTGCTCAGCATGGCAGTTAATTTCTTCACGGACTCTGGTGCTTTCGTCCTTATGAACTGAAGCTGTCAACTGTGATTTTTCTAGTTGAACCACTGCTACAAGCTAACATGCTTCACTAGGCACATAGAACTTGCCATATAAACTGGATGGCGTTCTGCCCTTTTCTGACAATGTGCTCCTAAGTTACTTTTTACAAGTATTAGTCATGATAGGATACTTCAAAATATTTCCAAATAACGCTTCTTTTTCTCACCCTATTCCCCTCAAAAGAGACTGTACTTATTTTATTCTCTTTCAAATAGTATTTAGGAGCAGAATAAAGGCTTTTAAATGCACCCCACTCTGCCAA
Source organism: Sapajus apella (assembly GCF_009761245.1). Classification (NCBI taxonomy): domain Eukaryota; kingdom Metazoa; phylum Chordata; class Mammalia; order Primates; family Cebidae; genus Sapajus; species Sapajus apella. The sequence goes on from NW_022436996.1 coordinate 11,811,938, forward strand.
AAGGGGACTTTTCTCTCAAGCCTGTTATTCCACTCCCAGGTACTGGAAACTGTTTCCTAGTTTTTGTTGTTACAAATATCCTGTGTGCATATCAGGCTTAAGCAAGCTCATCAAGAGACCACTTACTTCCAAACCCAGCACTTTTGCTACAATTCCCCAAAACTGACCCCTATCCTAGTCTTTTTCCAAACTTCATCAGTCACTGCTTATTGATCTATGGGAATAGAAATTCAAAATAACAATAGGGTGATACCAGTACCATGCTGTTTTGATGACTGTAGCCTTGTAGTATAGTTTGAAGTCCAGTAGTGTGATGCCTGCCACTTTGTTCTTTTTGCTTAGAATTGACTTGGCTATGCGGGCTTTCTTTTGGTTCCATATGAGGTTTAAGGTGTTTTTTTCCAGTTCTATGAAGAAGGTCATTGGTAGCTTGATGGGGATAGTGTTGAATCTGTAAATTACTTTGGGCAATATGGCCATGTTCACGATATTGATTCTGCCTAACCATGAACATGGAATGTTTCTCCATCTGTTTGTGTCCTCTCTTATTTCATTGAGCAGTGGTTTGTAGTTCTTCTTGAAGAGATCCTTTACGTTCCTTGTTAGTTATATTCCTAGGTATTTTATTCTCTTTGTAGCAATTGTGAACGGCAGTTGGTTCTTGATTTGCCTCTCTTTAAGTGTTATTGGTGTATAGGAATGCTTGTGATTTTTGCACATTGATCTTGTACTGGTACCAAAACAGAGATATAGACCAATGGAACAGAACAGAGGCCTCGGAGGCAACACCACACATCTACAACCATCTGATCTTTGACAAACCTGACAAAAACAAGCAATGGGGAAAGGATTCCCTGTTTAATAAATGGTGTTGGGAAAACTGGAGAGCCATGTGCAGAAAGCAGAAACTGGACCCCTTCCTGACACTTTACACTAAAATTAACTCCAGATGGATTAAAGACTTAAACATAAGACCTAACAGCATAAAAACTCTAGAAGAAAATCTAGGCAAAACCATTCAGGACATAGGCATAGGCAAGGACTTCATGACTAAAACACCAAAAGCGTCAGCAACAAAAGCCAAAATAGATAAATGGGACCTAATCAAACTCCACAGCTTCTGCACAGCAAAAGAAACAGTCATTAGAGTGAATTAGCAACCAATAGAATGGGGAAAAAAAAATTGCAATCTACCCATCTGACAAAGGGCTAATATCCAGAATCTACAAAGAACTAAAACAGATTTATAAGAAAAAAACAAGCCCATTCAAAAGTGGGCAAAGGATATGAACCAACACTTTACAAAAGAAGACATCCATGAGGCCAACAAACATATGAAAAAATGCTCATCATCACTGGTCATTAGAGAAATGCAAATCAAAACTACATCGAGATACCATCTCACGCCAGCTAGAATGGCAATCATTAAAAAGTCTGGAGACAACAGGTGCTGGAGAGGATGTGGAGAAAAAGGAACACTTTTACACTGTTGGTAGGTGTGTAAATTAGTTCAACCATTGTGGAAGACAGTGTGGCGATTCCTCAAGGACCTAGAAATAGAAATTCCATTTGGCCCAGCAATCCCATTACTGGGTATATATCCAAAGGATTATAAATCATTCTACTATAAGGACACATGCACACGAATGTTCATTGCAGCACTGTTTACCATAGCAAAGACCTGGAACCAACCCAAACGCCCATCAATGATAGAGTGGACAGGGAAAATGTGGCACATATACACCATGGAATACTATGCAGCCATCAAAAATGATGAGTTCGTGTCCTTTGTAGGGACATGGATGAACCTGGAAAGCATCATTCTCAGCAAACTGACACAAGAACAGAAAATCAAACACCACATGTTCTCACTCACAGTTGGGTGTTAAACAATGAGAACACATGGACACAGGGAAGGGAGCATCACACACTGGGGTCTGTCGGGGGGAATAGGGGAGGGACAGTGGGGGGTGGGGAGTTGGGGAGAGATAGCATGGGGAGAAATGCCAGATATAGGTGATGGGGAGGAAGGCAGCAAATCACACTGCCATGTGTGTGCCTATGCAACAATCTTGCACGTTCTTCACATGTACCCCAAAACCTAAAATGCAATAAAAATAAAAATAAAATAAAACAATAGGGTAAGGCCAGAAAACAAATGAGTGAAGACTGGAGATAAAGCATTAGGTGTCTGCCAGGATGACAGAAAAATGGAGTCTCCACTGACTCAGGGTAGCAGCAAGTGTCACCTTCCAGGTGATGGCTGCTGCTGGGGAATGCAGCAGGTCTAGTCTTGTAAGACCAGATACTCATGGGGAACTTCTCAACTTCCAAAAGCAGAAACACAGCTAATTCTAATTTACAACAATCCTATGTGAGCTAAGCAAAACATATTTCTGTAATCTAGATTTGATCAGCAAAATTACAGGGTTAATGCCACCCTCTTCTTCCAATTATTTAAGCAGCTAGAACAGTGCTTTATATTTGAGAAACGCTGAGAATCATGAATAATTTTACATAATGTATACATACATGTAAATATATGCATATAAAATAGAAACATGTATATGTACACATAGATGCTTAGGTTTGCTCTTGTGCTTCAAACTTACTGTTTATGGAAACATAAGACAGGCAAGTTTAATGGACAGCATAGTTCACATGTCCAGCTTTTCTCTGAAGAAACAACTAAGTTTTCTTGTACCAATTTTTAACAACTTGACAAACTGTAAATGAGGCTACAAAGTGTCTGGTCTATAAGGTCATTAATACTCTAATATTTCCATTAATGCTGAGAAGAGTGGACGAACACCACTTCACCAGGAATGGTCTTATAAGCTCAACATTTTAAAAAGAAAGAAAGGAAAGAAAAATATAGGTAAAAGGTGCATTCCTTTAAAATGGCTTATTTGGAAAGTCCCCCAATCGCTGCCCCACTCAGGAAACTGATGAGTGTAATCCATGTGAGTAGCTGAAATCTCATATGCAGTGCAAATACAGAAGAGTATGAGAAGGAGGAACAGGAGAAAGAGAGGGAGAGGGTGAGAAAGAAAAGGAAGATAAAGGAAGAAAAGGAGAAGGAGGAAGAAGAGACAAAGGAAGAAAATTTAAAACGTGATGAAATCAGATCAGATATGCTAATCTTTTATAACTGAAGGTATTTTCAACGTGCGCGGATGATCTAGGGCTTTGTTTATATTGCTCTTTGCCTATAAATAGAGAATAACCTGTTTCCAGCTGTGTGCACTGTTTCCTTACTCAGCTTTTTACTTCGTCTTGCTCAAAAATACCTAAACTCCTTTATTTTCTTTTTGGGATCTTGGGACGTGCACAAGAGTACCTCCACACCAAATTGCAAGTGGAAAGTACAACCTGAAGTGAAATATGATCCAAACAGGATGGAGCAAGTGGCCCTCATGACATGCAGACCCTCTCCGCTCATGAGGCTGAACCATGTCTTTCGACCATGTTCTTTCTTGTATCCTTCACACGTGTTAAGCGCCAAGCTCAGCTAGTCAAGGGCCTTTTCATTTTATCAGCTAGAGAAGTCCCATGTCTTTACCATTATGTGGCTATATTTTGCTGCTTTTTCATTGCTTACAGTAAAAATTGTTCTTTTGTTTTTTGCTCTACAACCCAATTTGTGTTACTGTGATAGCCTGATTCACCAACAATCTACCATATTTTGTGGTCTAACTGAGGGGGTCTTCATTTTCATATGACAGGAATATAAGTCTATCTGACTAGGTAAAAATAAATGTATCCATTTTCATGAGGTGCAGTTAAAAGTGAAGCAGTCATCCCAGGAGTTTAGGTTTACTCTATGACTAAACTGAAACCTTTCATATTAAAACTTTCAAATTTTACAGTAATATTTGAGGAGCCAGAAAAAATTTGCCAGCTTTCTAAACTGGCAAACTCTACTTTTATGTCAGTTGAATGTAACTAGTGAATTAATTCTAAGCAAGATATCACAGCAACTTACATCTCCGCCTCATAGATAAGGCACCACAGCTTTAACATGCACCTAAAAGAAATTGCTGCAGTAACTTTAAACTTCCCTACCAGGCATCTTTAGCACTATGGAGGGAAGAATGCTACATAAATCTCACAAGTGGTAGAATGAACACATGGCCTGAGTAGTTATTATTCACAGCAGAAAGACAGTCACATATGTGCCCTGAAGAAACATCATCTAAGCTTGTTCTGGATTCTCTGACCTGATTTGACTAAATTAATTCAAACAAGGAATTTCTTTCCCTGAGACTCTTTGCTTGTCTGTAGCCCCAAATTAATAAGAACAAAGCACATCCACAAACCAAATCTTTTACTGGAAATATCTTTGCAGGCATTTATACACAGTCTTTCCTCTGATTTACAGATAAGAAAATTGCAGCTGTGAAGTATGTGGTGGCTTTGTCATTCATTTGTCCAGGTCCCTGGCTCCGGGTCAACAAGAGCTGAAGTACAGAGCTTCAGGGGAAAGGTAGCTGCTTTGTTCTATTCTCACATGAACATTTCAAAATAACAATGTTGGCCAGGTGTGGTGGCTTACGCCTGTAATCCCAGCACTTTGGGAGGCCAAGGTGAGTGGATCACTTGAGTTCAAGAGTTCAAGATCAGCCCGGCCAACATGGTGAAACCTCATCCCTGCTAAAAATACAAAAATTAGCTGGGCATGGTGACGCATGCCTGCAATTCCAGCTATTCGGGAGGTAGGAGAATCACTTGAAGCTGAGAAGCAGAGGTTGTAGTAAGCCGAGATCATAGCATTGCCCTCCAGCCCGGGCAACAGAGTAAAACACCATCTCAAAAAATAAAATAACTAAAATCAAAATAACAATGTTAAGCATGTTCCAAATACATTAAAAAAATGACATGCCAATCTCTTTAAAGCTTACTTTATATTATGCCACCCTTTATATGTGGTCATTTGTAATTTTTAATGATTGTGAATCTAGACACAACACGATTGGAACTATTATAACTATTTTAACACAAATTTAAAATTTTTAAATGACTGGTAAAATTAAACATATTCATCTTATACAATATGCATTGATATATGTATAGATTGTGGAATGGCTATATCAAGTTAATTAACATGTTAATTAGCATTACCTCACCTACTTGCCATTTTTTTTTTTTTTGGTGAGAACGTTTAAAATCTACTCTAATCACAATTTTCAAGTATATAGTATGTTGTTATTAATTATAGTCACCGTGATGTATAATAAATATCTTGAACTTATCTCCAGGTTCATTGCATTATTCACAATAGCCTAGATAGAAAATCAACGTAAGTGTCCTTCAGCAGATGAATGGATAAAGAGAATGCAACATCTATACAATGGAATACTATTCAGCCTTAAAAGAAGAAAATCTTGTCATTTGCAACCACATGAATAAACCTAAAGGACATTATGTTGTGTGAAATAAGCCACAAAATAACCCAGAAAAAGTCAAATATCACACTATCTCACTTATCTATGGAATCCTCAAAAGCTGAACTCAGAGAAGCAGAGACTAGAATGGTGGCTTTTTGGAGCTGGGTGGGGAGGGGAAGGATTGGGGAGATGTTGGTGAAGGACACAAAGTTTCACAAAGATAAAAATTATCTTATGAGAACACATGGGCACGCAGTTGGGTACAACACACACTCGGGTCTATCAGTGGGTAGAGGGTAGGAGGGACAGGATCAGGAAAAATAACTGTTACTAGGCTTAATACCTGGGTGATTAAATCATCTGTACCACAACCCCCCATGACAGAAGTTTACCTATATAACAAACCTGCAAATACACTCTTGCAATTAAAATAAATAAATAAATGCTATCTTGGCTGGGTGTGGTGGCTCACGCCTGTAATCCCAGCACTTTGGGAGGCTGGGATTACTTCAGGAGGTGGGCGGATAACCTGAGGTCAGGAGTTCAAGACCAGCCTGACCAACATGGAGAAACCCTGTCTCTACTAAAAATATAAAATTTTAGGGGGACATGGTGGTACATGCCTGTAATCCCAGCTACTTCAGAGGTCGAGGCAGGAGAGTCACTTGAACCCGGGAGGCAGAGGTTGCAGAGAGCTGAGATTACAGCATTGCACTCCAGCCTGTGCAACTGGAGGGAAACTCTGTCTCCAAAAAAAAAAAAAAAAAAAAAAGATATCTTATAGATAAAATATAAAATGCCCATTAGAGTTACAATAGTATCCTTTTATTTAATATCAATAATATCCATTGATATTAGTGATTACTGGTATTTGTTTTTGTTTCTGTGAGGCAGAGGTCAGCAAATGTTTTCTGTAAATAGCAAGATAGTAAAGATTTTAAACTTTGTGGCCATAGAGGTTCTGTCATAACTACTCAGTTTTTTCTATGTAGCATGGAAGCAGCCAGAGACAAGGGTAAACAATTGCATATGGTTGGGTTCCAATAAAATTTTATTTACAAAAACAGAAGGTTGAAAGGATGTGGCTGACAGACAGTAATTTGTCCAAGCTTGCTCTAGGGAATGGCATTCATGATGACATCAAAATCACTCTGAATGTTAACATCAAAATAAATATGGAAAAGTCCAGAGCAGAGAAGAGAGAAAAGTGAGACTAGTTGGACTAGACATTTTACTGCAAATATACCAGGTCCTTGATTCTTAGGTCCTGTCTAGCTCCAGCTTTCTCACTTATGGGGCGTTCTAAGTAATCATTACAGAGCATAGGCGACACACAGAAAGTCCAAGTCAGAAGGACCTTGAAAGTCATTGCGTCCACCCCACTGCCCTGCCTTCATGCTACTGAGACTTTGAACTGTTAAATGTCAAGGATGTAAAGAATTTGGAACTATAATTTCCTGTGCATTACTATTTTTTCTCTGTCACCCTTACCCAGGTGGTTTTTGAAGAGTGGTTTTTATAAAGGCTTTCTGGCTTTGTATCTGGAATAAAAAATCTTAGTGAAAGGGAAGAAAGCCTTTGGGGAGGAGGATGCAGTGGTTAATCTTGAATATAAGCATGATTTTACCTTTGGGAAGGTGAGAAAATTATAAAAGCTAACAAATTTAACATTTAAATATTCTCATTATGACCCAATTTTTGTGACACGTTTTATATATCATTTATATATCATATTGACATACCTGATATTTAAAAAACAAGATGTTCGAAAATTCTGATTTGTTGAATATTTTCTACTTTTTGAATTATATAACCATTTACTTATCCTGTGCTATATGGATAAGCATTGTCAACTAATAAACATTTCTAATTTATCTTTAAAACTAAAATAATTACTTAATTGCTACTAATATTTTCTTTAAAATGTGTTTTCTTTTTAAGTAATTTGCTTGTTTTTACATAATTTCAAGTGACTTGTTTTAAGCAATGGTTTTTTAAATCATAAATTACAAAAGGTATAATCTTATTTGCCCCTCAAAATGACATACCTTTAGATATTTAATATTGCATTGATTTTTCAGAAGAAAAAAAATACTGATTGGCTCAAAATTAAAATAACCTCTTGAATGACTTCATGGAATTTATTTATATTCCCCAAGTTCAGTTGTGATATGCAACATAATTTATTTATCATGGGTAAGAACATATAGAGTAAAATACAAAAAAAAATTAAACCCCTACAATATTCTAATTTGTAGGGTCATTGCAAGGATTAGATCATTATATATATAGTCATTGTTATGGCCATTCTACAGATAAGGAGGCTGGGTTCTGAAGCTAAACTGGCCAGTGAAGCCATGTGAATTGGGTGTGGATTTGATCACAGGCCTACATGAGTGCAAGGATCGTCCCTTATCTTGACTCTATTAGCTGTTCACCCCTTCAAGGAAATTGCCAAATTTTCGAACTAGCCTTAAGAATTTAAAGAGATGTCAGAGATCATTCCTTTTATGTTAAAGAGTGCACAAGTCCTGCTTGTTGTGTACATTTTTTCCAACCAGTTTATTTTACTAAATCATCCTTAACTCAAGGAAAGAGAAGTCCTATTTTTGTTAACATATTCTGTTAATAGTCTCTATAAAGTGTAATGGATTTCTTATTTTTAATGGTTAATTTTGCTTGAAACGATTAATACAGTTCAAAGTTTTATTCATCCGTTTTAGATTTGTGTGACTTCTTCCAGATAACATTTGACCTTTGAACAACATGGGAGTTGAGGTTCTGACTCCCCATACAGTTATGCCTGTAATCCCAGCACTTTGGGAGGCTGAGGCAGGTGAATCATGAGGTCAGGAGATCCAGACCATCCTAGCCAACATATTGAAACCCAATCTCTGCTAAAAATACAAAAAAATTAACCGGGCATGGTGGCAGGCACCTGTATTCCCAGCTACTTGGGAGGCTGAGGCAGGAGAATCACTTAAACCCAGGAGGCAGAGGTTGCACTGAGCCGAGATCACACCACTGCACTCCATCCTGGCGACGGAGTGAGATTCCATGTCAAAAAAAAAAAAAAAAAAAGAAAAGAAAAGAAAATCTGAAGGCAACTTTTGACTTTTAACTCTTCCAAAACTTAACTACTAATAGCCTATGTTGACCAGAAGCCTTGCTGATAATAGCCTATTAACATAGACTATTGACAACAGTCTACAGTGTATTACTGTAACAGTGAATTTAAGGTGTCTAGTCTTAAGATATTTATATTTTGAGTTGGCAAAATCATACATTTCAGGAGACTTGGATGTTTGCTTTATATGGAGACCAACACAGTAGTAACAACGGGACACGACCTACCTAATTATGTAATGATGATTCTCCCTGCACTTATCACCACACTTTTATTTCACTGTATTGAACTGATTACACTTTTTCTATAAGACACAAAACAACTTGAAATCAAGTACAAATACCAATTATTTTGGTATTTCTGGAAATATAAAGTTATTCATTTTGTCCTGACTCTTTGTAATGAAAACCTTAGGCAAAATTTGAAAAGCAGAGTTTTATTCTGAGTCTACTCTTGCTTCTTTCTATAGCCTTCCTTATATCATTCACGTCCTCTGCCATCAGGTAACCAAGGCACTATTTTGGCACCCAGTGCAGGCATGATATCGATCAAAACTATCATCCTATAATGTAGACCATGTTTACTTAGAAAGTGATCTATGCAAATAAGGCTTAACTCTGTGAGAGCTTTTTTTAAACACTTCTGACGTAAATGATGCATTGAAAAACAAACAATAGAATGATGAAAGCCTGTGGAAGATTCATTCACCTGGAAATTAGAAGCCATCAAAATCCTACAGCTTTCCATATTCTGTGCATGTGTAGTCATAACCCTTCAGACCTAAGGATGCTAGCCCTGAACCATTAGAGCAGCTGCTCTGGTTTTTCAGGTACCTTACTCAGATACAGAAGGCTCTGTGACTTTGACTCAAGGCAGTCACCGGAGGAGGAGGAGCAGTCCACCTTCTGTGATGTCAGGTTCAGCCCAAGCCTGAAACTCTTTGCTCTCCTGGCTGTTCTCCTTCATCTCCTCTTCTGACTGAGTATTTGACTAGGCATTTCAATGGTTAAGCCTTGCCAATGTCTCAGCTTTTCTGCACATCAGCCTCTCAAGATCTCAGCTCCTTATGCTATGTGCATTGATTTATTGTTTTAATAAACCAGACGAGGAAGAAGAAAATGTCCAGCTCTGTAACTGTCCTAGGTAAGAACACATGAAGTATCATGTTCAAAGATCCTCAACCATTATCTGAAGAGAAGCAATTCACATGCCTTTCTAAATAATCGGTTTATCATGAAATGTGCATGTATATTTCTCACACCTAAGGAGGACCATGCAATAAACCATTCATTAAAAAATAATTGCGGATTCCCATTTAAAAACTTATTTGCTAAAAAGTGCCCTATTCTAAGGTCACCACTGTATATTTATGAAGAGTTGGAAAATTTAATAAGTTGTTGACATGAGAGACAGAGAGAGATCTTTAAAGCATATCTTAATTATGAAGCATTTTTGTATTAATATCTAACTAAACATCCGCTTAGCTCTGAACCTCTGGTCCACACTTTAACAATTAGTGCTGTCATTCTCAGTGACAGGAATTGTGATTTGCTCATTTAAATTGGCTTTAAAAGATCTAGTGGGTTGATCACTGTTTTCAGTCAATGGTTCCTCACAGAAACTGTCAAATACTCCTCCAACTACTCACTCATGCTTTAAATATTATTTGCCCCCAGTTGTCATAGTGACAAAGGTTATTTGGGGATTTCTTACATAAGTCTGATTGTACTGGCACCATTCTGTCCTGAAAAGGTTAAACTTTTTTTTTTTTAACCCAGTATGTATAAATATGGTTTGTATATCTTACAGCTAAATGTTAAAATGATTTTCGTGAAGGAATCAGATTAAAATCCTTGTAGAAACCCGCCCTGATAATCCTGAATGTTTGTTTCAAACATAAAATAAATCTAATTTTTCCAAGTATCAAAACATTCACTAACTGGTTTAATTTTTATCTGTTATGTATTTGTTTTCTTAATCATGTTCTCACTATATGCATAATTCCAGATATTTACAGAGAAATAATACCTAAGTATAATTTTATCTTTAAATTCAGTGGCCCTTATATATCTTGGAAAATTTCTATTCAGATCACATCAAATTAAAGCATGATGATAGGCTATATCTACCAGAAAACTTAAAATTAATTGGTTATTGCATAACATGCATTCATTTTACAAGTCTTTGATAGGTATCAACTTCACTGAGCAAAGCAGACAAGATTCTGGCCCTCATGGACGTTACAATCTCATAACCTAAGGATATTTTCAGTCAGGGTTGTTATCCTTGCCAGTGAGGGACCCGAGTCAATCAGCTTAGAAATAAAAGTAGGATGTTTATTGACTTACAACATAAATGGCCATCAGGACAGAGATACAGGTGGCTTCAGGGACAACCACAAGGACCCTCAGACCGTCTCTACTTCTCTTATCTCCAACTTTATCTTTGTCGTCTTCGTGCACCAGGTAGGAAATATATCTCCTCTTTACTTCCAATTCCAAATACCTTGAGGAAAGTTTCTAATTGGTTCAGATTTGGTCATGTGCCAAGTCCTGTGCTCAGAGGCCAGTAACTCTGTACTTAGAAAGACATATCACCTAATCACTGATAAACACATCATTACGAATATGATAATGTAGAGGGCATCCTAAAAGCTACAATCAAAGATCAGAACTAATGTGGAGCAGAGGGGAAGACTGTTCAAGGGAACTGAAGTTTGAGTTGATATGTGAAGGATGAATAAAAATTAGCTAAGTAGAAAAGTTTGGAAGCCTTTGAAGCCCAAGGCCAAGTCCAGCAGAAGGCCAAGTAGGGAAGAAGCATGGCAAGCGGGCTGGAGTGATGCAAATAAGAAGGGAGGGGCTAAGAAGGGATGGCTGAGCAGTGAAGATGAGGCTTAACAGGTGTGCAGGGTCCAGATCCTACAGGCCCTTGTAGTTTTTATTCTCAGACCAATGGATAACTTATTGTGGCAAGCTGATTTGCATTTCAAAATCATCACTCTAGCTGATCATTTGAAATTGGATTAGAAGAGGAAATAGTGAGATGAAGCAATCAGTTAGGAGGTTATTAGAGTTGTCTAAGTAAGAAACTAAGCTTGAACTGGGGATACAGCACTGAGGATGTTGCAGGAGATGCCGCACCTGCTAAAAGACACAACTCAACAGGATGTGGACACGTTTCTCCATTCCATCATCCCATCCCAGGCCATGGTTTGTGGCCCAACCATGCAGCGTAACCTGGATATGCCCATCTGCTACTGGCTTCTCTGTATCCCTAACTGCTTCAGCATAATTGATTCCACAGCTACTTGTAAAACACTCATGCAAAAGAGAGAGAGAAAGAAAGAGCTCTTCAGTGAGCCATTTTTAATATTTTTATTTCCAAGTCACTAAAACCAAGAGGCTGCGTTTTCTGTTCTTTAAGTCAAAGTTCTGACTGAATCTTAGTTGAGTGAAACTGGTGATTCATGACTCTCCCAGTGGAGACAGTGCTAGTCTCTGTTCAAGACCTATGTCTGAAGCGTTTTTATATTGTCTTTTGTCCAATAATATTGTACATTATTGCTATTTATTAAGCAGAGCTTAAACTAGATTTAAACTATCTCATTTGGATTCTTACTATGTGAAGGTTTCTGTTGCTGTTGTTGTTGTTGTCATTTTAAGGTAACATTTGTTTTCCAAGATATATTTTATTAGGGCTAAAGACAATATTTCAGCTAATTATTGATCAACGTTCCCCTCCAAAAGTAAATACATTAAATAGAAACTGATGAAAATTAAAAAGAGTGAATTCACATAATCTCAAGTAGTGTGTTTCAGCTTTATTACAAATGGACAAAATCACAAAAGAAAAGAAATTTAAACCTAATATTCTATATATTCTATAAACTAACAAGTCACATAATTGTAATAAAATAAAAGGAAGCCACTCATTCATCAAATGACTAAAACTTTGTTAGTCTAAGTTATAATTTTGTCATCTGAGTATGATAGCAAGTGACTATTGATAGTTATGGGATTATCACTCAAGTCATTTCACAGATATTATTCTATGAATTTCACAATTAGTAACACTGAGGTTATAATTTTTGAAAAGGTATATGATTTAAAAATTAATGTGAATAAGCTAACCACTGTAACACTGTAACCAAAAATTATGAAATGCATATAGAGTGAATATGACCAGTTTGGGTATCAATTAGAATTTACTAAATTCTCAAAATTTTGTATGAATAACTACCATAAGATATACAAATATATATGTGAGTGTGTTATCAGGTCATTAATTGCACCATATAGTGTAACAAATCATAAAGGATTTCTTTAATAATTCAAATAAGGTGAAAGTACAAAAATACAATTATACAAGTATAAACTATAATTATGCAATCCAGAGCAGCATTTGATTAAGTTATTCAAAGTGAGTAATTCAACTGGAAGATTTGTATCTATGAAAACTTCATTGAAATTTATTATTAAATCTGCCAAACTTATAAATAAAACTTTTTGATGTAGTCAGCAATTATTTTGCCACTTACACTTATTTCTCTTATTTTTATGTTTATACAGGCTAATAAATAGGAACCTAGTTATATCTAAGGAATTTTTCAAATTCTGTGAGAACAATTCAAATACCTCATGGTATTCTGTACTTAAAGACCTATAATATTGTGTTATAATTATTTGCTTACTTTTTTTTGGCAAGTAGATACAATTAGAATGTTACTGTAAATAATTTATTTTATGAACTAAGTTTATCTGTAGTATGGTTAAGCTATACTTCTGGTTTTACATTTTATTTTAGAACAATAAAAAGAACAATGGCTGCTGATGGCTCTGAATAGAACCTACTGTCTTTCTGGTCCCTGAACCAAGCAGGAGACATTCTCTCTCATCTCTTTTGTATTGAGAAAAATATGGACTTACAAATAGACATAGATAGTAGATAGTACTTTAGTTCAAATACACAGAAAATAGCTGAGGCATAGGTTAATTCACACATTCATAATGATCTACAAAACACAGTATCAATAAAATAGTTGGTAATTTGAAGGTTTATTGCAGATATTAATAATATGAAATGAACATGTACTCTTCTATTAAGAATATAAGTGATATAGTTGTGCAGTGTAAATTTTATAAAATATCATTATATATGAACATATTTATGAAAGATCTTCAACATCTGAGGAAAATTCATCTCTACATATAATACTTATATTTATTTATTTCATGCCCTTAGCTGAAAATAAAATATTTTCATATTTTACATTTTATGCTTTTTACATTATAGTTATAAGTATGAGAAATATATTTCCTAAATACCAACTTTACACTGTGACCAATTAGGATATGAAATATGTTTTTCACAAAACAGACTGTAGATGTATACTTGGCAGTGATGTAATAAACTTTTGTTGGAGAAGATTTTTAAGAAAAGTAGCTAATAAATTACACTGTTTTGCCTAAATTGCTTTTCACTGAGTAGAAATTCACATGCACTTAAAAGAGAACATATCTTGCAAAATTTCATGGAATGAAAATGAAGGCGAAGGAAAATGCAAAACACATGTGGCAGATGTAAATTATTCATCAGGACAAGCAAAATGTCCTCAGAAGCTGTTAGTCAGAAAGTAAACCATAACGATACTATTTGAACACAGAATTTATACATGTGAGAAATAAGCATGCAATACCTTACAAAATCAACAATAGTACATGTGTTCCAAAGAGCAGATTTATGGGGTATCAAATAAATGTCAAATCACAAAATATTATACCAGGGAAAAAAATGAGGGAACATAGAAGCCTCCTCCTGTCAAGTTCATTAACCTGCTCTTGCTGCCTATGTTCTTTTCCATTTCTCCCTAATCTGCCTTTTTTAAAAAACTATTTTTTATTTTTCTCTGCCACCAGCTCTGTTAATTCCCTAGTTGCTGGGCATATCGACTGAAAAATGAGATGCTGATTTTTAGCCTCTGCCTGCCCTACTGTCTCGGAAATAAATACAATCCCTTTCCCTTTTATTCTACAAAGTGATTTCTAGCTGTTAGCTGAGCAGCAGGGAGTATGTATAGAAAACATTAGGAAAGTTATATAGACTCAAGAAAACTGCAAAGTAGTATTTTTCATAGTCCTAGGTGTGCAATGAAATCTAAATAGTGCTGTTTGTTCTTCATCTATCGCCCTTTTCTTGACTTCTTTTCTTAAATGTGTTCTTGAAGGCTTTCTGGTTTGCTTGTTAATAATCACCATCAAACAATACCAAGTCACTAATATTACTATATAGATTGGTTGAGTTTTGGTTTGCTGTTGGTTCCAAAAAAATACTCCGTTTTTAACAATTGGTGTGTTATCTTCTGCAAAGAGAGAATTTCCTTATTAATCCAAAAATGTTCAGATTATTTCTGCAAAGTTATTCAGATGCCTGTCCCCAAAGGTTCCAAAGTTTTCAACCCATGCTACTCCTTGTCTACCATTAAGTCATTTTTCTATGTCCCACTAAGTTTTCCCAGGACACAACCAACAGCTAATAGTTAAAAACCTGATTCTATGCATACATGATGTTTAAATTATTATCAGTCAAAGCTAGTTATGTCACACACTTAAAGAAAACAACCCAATCTCACTCGGTATGTCTTATGCAGACTTTTGCTCACCATTCTCAGCAGTTGCGCAAAGATAGAAATTTCCTTTCCGAAGACCACACCCTGTCCCTTCTCACACTAACTTTCACTTTCCAGTTATGTGACAGCCTTACTTCTCAATTCTTTTGCTGATAAGAAATAACTAAAACAACTTGAATGTGATGACTACCTATGCTTTCTTTTGCATCAAGTTCTCATGCCTGTCTAGTTACTCCACCTGAATATATTTTACTATAGCAGAAACAAGGTCGAGAAGAATACCTACCAGTAAAGAAAATGCTAATTCAAAGAAGTTTTGCTGTCTTTCAACCTCTTTTTTTAATATCTTTTTTACTAGCATTATTTTCTCCAGTTAACTTATTACACAAATTCAGGATTTTCCTTCTAGAAGTTTCCATGAATCGTTAAGAGTCACTCATAGCATTATGGAACATGACAGACTGAGAAAATTGTTGGTTCGCTATGGTAACAGGGAGGAAAGGCATAAGGTTTGCCTCCGGAACCATACCCAGCCCAGGGGTGGTAATAAGGCAAGATGGTTCTCTTACCAAAACTGGACTTTTTCTTCTCGTCTTTCCCGAACTGCAGTTAACCACCTAGTGCAGTTTTCCCAGAAAGATACCATGAGTGTCATCAGCCATGTTACTTAAACAAAATTCGAATAATAATTGTGGGAACATCCAAAAATAAGCAATGAGAAAATTTATTCATTTTCTTAGTTAAGGAACCTGAAGTAGAAATAATAAAATTAAGATGAAAACGAGTGTTGCAAGAATGTGGCGAAGGGGGAGTCCTTGCACACTGTTAATGGAAATATAAATTACTATAGCCTTTACAGAAAACAATATGGAGCCATCTTAAACAATTAAAAATAGAACTACCATATGGTACTGCAATCACACTTCTGGGTATACAGTCAAAGAAACTGACATCAGTATGTTGAAGCTATATCCTACACCCCTGTATTTATCAGCGTATTTACAATAGGCAACTTACAGAATTAACCTAAGTGTCCATCAACAAATAAACAGATGGAGAAATTGTGGTGTAAATACAGAGTGGAATAATCTTCAGACTTAAAAAGAAGGAAATTATGTCATTTCCAGATACATCGGTGAAGCTGGAGATCATTATGTGAGGTGAAATAAGTCTGGCACAGAAAGACAATATGGCATGATCTCATGTATAAGTGGAGTCAAACTAACAGAATCAGAAAGTAGAATGCTATATACCAGAGACTGGAGGGAAGGGACGGAGGGCAGGGGGTAGGGGCAAGATGTTAGTCAAAGGATATAAAATTTCAGTTAGACAGTGGGAATAAGTTCAAGAGCTTGATTTTATATCATGGTAATTATAGTTAATAAAAATATGTACTTGCAAATTGCTAAGAAAGCAGACTTTAAGTGTTCTCCTTACCAAAAAAAAAATTATGTGAGGTAATACATATGACAATTAGCTTTATTTATCCATTCTATAATGTAAACATATTAAAATACTATGTTGTATACCACAAATATATATATATATATATATATATATATAAAATTTTATTTGTCAATTAAAAAGTTCTTAAAGAAAATGTATTCTGTTATACAAAAATAACTATCAGCAAACAAGTGAGTAAAAACATGTATATTTCACAGAGGAAAAAGTAAATTCGCGGTAATTCTACCTGAATATATTTTGACAGGATAGAATATAGAAATCCCATATATTTTTATTAAATATTATTTTAAGAAGAAATAAGTTTTCTAAGATTTTAAATTCATAAGAAAAATATTAATTTCCAGCCTCTCCCTGCCCTGGCAGGCCTTAAATTTATACAGACCAAATAAATACTTTTTTTTAGAGTAGGCAGGGATGACTTTTCACAGAGAGACCTAACTAGTTTATTATCAAGAGACAGATTTCAAAGACCAGAGAATATAAAACATATTTAAACCCAGTTTAGCCTTACTCCGAAGATGAGCTATTTTTCACCTACAAGATATTTATCAAAGCAGTGTTTAGCTTCATGATTTAAAATTCAGAATAAAATACAAGATTCTGTTGATGTGGTTTCGCTGTGTCCCCCCTACCCCCCAAATCTCATCTTGAATTGTAGTTCCCATAATCCCCGAGTGTTGTGGGAGGGACCAAGTGGGAGATAATCGAGGATTTCCCCTGTGCTATTTACATGATAATAAGTTCTCATGAGATCTGATGGTTTTATAAGGGGTTTCCCCCTTTGCTGTTGTCTCATTCTTCCTGCCACCACATGAAGAAGGACGTGCTTCCTTTCCCCTCCACCATGATTGTAAGTTTCCTGAGGCCTTCCCAGCCCTGTGGAATTGTGAGTCAATTAAATTTCTTTCTTCTATAAGTTACCCAGTCTTGGGTATGTCCCTATAGCAGAGGGAGAACAAACTAATATACTGGTATGCTAAATAATAGTAATAATAATAATAATAAATTTTAATTGGGGACCTGGTTTAGGGGCTCACACCTATAGTCCCTTGAGCCCAGGAGTTCAAGACAAGCCTGGGCAACATGGCAAAATGCCTTCTACAAAAAATGCAAAAATTAGTCAGGTATGGTGGTTTGCACCTGTAGTCCTGGCTACTGGGGAGGCTGAGGTGGGAGCATTGCTTGAGCCCCAGTGTTTGAGGCTACAGTGAAATGAGATCACACCACTGCACCACTCCAGCCTATACAATAGAGCAAGATCATGTCTCAAAAAAAAATGTAAAACTTAGGTATACAAAATTAATATTGACATAGCTCTGGATAAAATATCTTAGCTATTCCAATCTGCCCTCAAATTTTGTTATCTTTTGGGGCTTGTATAACAATGGATTATTCCTACTCTTATACTGGCATGGTGAAAGTAATATAAACTGGTATTAGGTATAAATTTGGAGGCATGTGTATTTCCAGATATTCTGAAAACCATTATTTCAAAATCACTTAAACTATTGAAAACATGGGGAGTAAAGATAAATTGAAAAAAACAAATAAGTCAAACTCCACAGGTCATTCATAACAACTTCCTTTCTCATTATCTTTCATGGTAACTTTCATAAGTAATATCTGCAACTTTCATTTGAACCTGACTCATTATGTGGGCCTGTTAGGTTAATTGACCTTAGTGTACAAATTCTCATACATTAAAATAATGAATAGCCCTTTGAATGACATCTAGGCAGTAGAAATGACAAGCAATCAACAATAGTCTCCGGAATGGCATGTAACTACAGCATGTGAAATAACCAAGGATCATTGCTGTCATGAGCAAATGTGGTAAATGTGGTCTCTGGGAGATGTATTTATGTAAATCTGCAAATGAATCTACTTACAAGGAGCAGAAAAGTCAAGACCTTTACCATTATATGTGGAAGTAGATATGTCAATCAAGAGAAAATGGACCCAGAATCAGTTAAAAATGTTATTAAAGCCACCGGGTCTAAAATTTTCAGAGAGAATAAAGCCACAATGGTAACCTACAAGTAGTAGTCCATCCATTCATTCTAGTAGGAAAGTAAAATATGGAGGTCAAATACAGTTTCCAAGGCAAGATTATTGGAAGTCCATTATAAATTGTGAGAAATAATGTACTGCATTAATTAAAGGATGCAATAAATATATAAGCTTCTTAAAAGTAGATTGCTATGTTTCTCATATAAGAAAATTTATCTTCTTATTTATGAATGTATCAAAGGAATATTTTACAAGTTAAGTATTATCGCTCTAGATTAAGCAAATAAAACCCTTTATTTTGTATCAGTTACTAACATATATTAAAAAATAAAATATTTAGCATGCTAGTACTGATCTAAGAGGAAAGGTCTATATTTTGCAGAATATTGATATATATATATAGATAGATAGATATACACACACACATACACACAAACATACACACACACATACACACATACACATATATAACATTCTCCAAACTAATAGATCCACAATAAAGAAATAATTTCCAAAATTTAGCAAAATGTTTGTGTAATAATAATGCTACATTTAATTCTGCAGCATTGCTATTAGCATATTACTGCCACAAAACATCTTAATTGACATCATTGTTGACACACACACACACAAATTCATTATTTTAGTAATTGCCTAATCAAGTAAACTCTAATCGCAATCTACAGTATCTTTGAAAATGCTTTATAATTCTGACCTAGAAATAGTTATTTAGTAATACTAATTGAAATAATAAAATAAAAAACACAATATTCATTTAAAAATACAATAGATTTTGTGTTTTCTTGCTCAATATCTTATTTTAAAATATCACATGATTAAATTTAAAATTTAGATTTTATGAAACATTAGAAAAATGAAGTATGCAAGTTAGAAAAGTTGTTGAAATGTTGTGATTAAAATTATACATTTTTTGCTGAAAGAAAAAAACACATTTATGAAATATGTTTTTTAAAGTCTTAACAAAACTTAGAAATTAACTAAACACTATTTCCCTAGAAACCTGAGCAGTAGAAATATTATTTAATACATACTGTAGTATACTTTAAGAAATGATCTATTGTGTCAGGGCAGGAACAAAAGGAAAAAAGTATGTTAATCGAAGATAATGAGCATTTATGCTGCCCCAAGAACATTCAGGAAAGTGAACTCATCTGAAACTTGCAACAGTACTATAAGTGATAATATTCTCCAATTTACAGAATGATGCAACTTAAAATCTTAATGTTCCCTAAATCTGCCTTTCTGAGATACTCATTTTGGCCTTTGCTTGTAACTGAAACTGCAATCCTATCCATCCTATCTATCTATCTATCTATCTATCCATCCATCCATCCATCCATCCCCCCAGACACCCACCCATCCATCCATCTCCATCATCTATCTATCTAGGTCATTATTTCATTTTACTTTATTTTCTGCTCCTATAATAGAATTCATAATGTGATGCTATTATTTATGAACTTGTCAATGTAATTATTTATACTGAATGCAGCTTTTAACTGTCTTGATACATACTGGCATTAATCTAAGGTGATGTAGAATATTGGCACTGAAGGTAAGCACATGATTCGTTCAATTCAATTTCTATAACAATAGTTTTAAACTGTGATCTGTGCACTCTTTAGTGATTATTTCTAGGGATGAGAAATACTGGGGGAGGAGGCCTCATATACTCCTCATCATGAAAAGGGATTCAACGAAAGAATGATTTACAACTGTTATGTGTTGAGCATATAATGTGTATGCAGTACCGCCTGTAAACTACCGCTTATTTGAAATCAAGAATAATAAAACACCTCCCCTTCCCTCTGCCTGTGGTGAAGAAGTCAAGACTCTGGCATTGGACTCCTGGGTTTGAATCTCATGCCCACCACTTACTAGCTCTGAGCCTCAGATTCCTTAGCTGTTAAACAGAGGTGATAAAATGTTTTTATAAAAGATACCTGAACTCATATGTGTATCGCAGTACTATTCACAATGACAAAGATATGAAATCAACCTACGTGTCCATCAGTGGATGATGGGATAAAGAAAATGTGGTATATGTGTATATAGGTCATGAAATGTTACTCAACCATAAAAGAGAAATAAATCATTTTTTATGGTAATATGGATAGAACTGAACCTCATTATTTAGGTGAACTAACTTAAAAATGCAAAATCAAATACCACATGCTCTCACTTATAAGTGGTAACAAAATAACGTGTACACATGATCACAGAGAGTGGAAAAATAGACAATGGAGACTCAAACAGGTGGTAGGATAGAAGGGGAGTGAGAGATGAGAAATTACTCAATGGGTACAATGTACACTATTCTGGGTTGTTTATATTAAAGCCCACACTTCAACATTAGCAATATGTGCATAAAACAAAACTGCACTTGTACCTCAGAATGTATTTAAAAAAAAGAAATTCGACCATATTAATGTTAGGTGTTAAAGCACTTAGAACATTTTCTAATACATACAATAAATGATATTTTTATTATTGATGGGGAGGTAACACATAAACTACAAATATAAGAAGTAAAATTTGATTAAATACTCTCAGTTTGTCTCCTTTAACCTCCGTTCACTTAACCTCTCATGAAAGTATATACAGGCCAAGGACATAATGAACCTGTAAACGGTAGTAAAAAATAAAAATAAAACATTCTTTCCAAATTTCAGTCTCCAAAAAGGACTCTATGTTAATAAAACGTGGAAAGTATTCTTATGCTCTGGGTTGCGTAATAAAGGATAGATTGAGATTCTTCCTTACAACCTGATCCAACTGCTAGCAAACTCTTCGGCCTGTTTTATCTTCTATGTATCTTTTAAGTCTGATACACCATTATTTAAAAACTAGCATTTAGTTACCCACCTCCCCGCTAGCACTCCTTCATTTCATGACTATTTCCATAGCAGGTCTCTACTTTTCTTTCCTTTAGTCAGGTAACCCAGATGCAATTTCAGATAAGCTTATCTACACCTAACTAATGCTCATGCCAATCCACATGGTGTGCTAACCCTGGCTCTAAATCTCATTCTCCCAAACACAAATTGCCATGGGTCAGCCAGAACTGTTCATACACATCTATCAACTCTTTTGAATAAAGCAATGAAAAGCAGGCTTTGAACAGATCTGAAGAAAACTAGTTACTGACTGGATGACTGGACAACTGTGTCATAGATTACCTGTTAACAATACAATTTTGCTCCTTTGTCAATATGAAATTTATGTTTTACTGGATGTTTATACAGCTTTGAACAAAATATAGAGACTACATGCAGATACACTTAGGTTTATGCCTCTTTTTTATTATACTTTAAGTTCTGGGTACATTGCAGAACACGCAGGTTTGTTACATAAGTATAGGGGTGCCATGGTGGTTTGCTGCACTCATCAACCCATCATCTACATTAGGTATTTCTCCTAATGCTATCCCTCCCCTAACCCTCCATCCTCCCACAGGCCCTAGTGTGTGATGTTCTGCTTCTTGTGTCCATGTGTTCTGATTGATCAACTCCCACTTATGAGTGAGAACATACAGTATTAGATTTTCTGTTCTTGTGTTAGTTTCCAGCTTCATCCATGTCCCTGCAAAGGACACGAACTCATCCTTTCTTATGGCTGCACAGCATTCCATGGTATATATGTGCCACATTTTCTTTATCCAGTCTATCATTGATGGGCATTTAGATTGGTTGTCGTTGCTCATGTGAACAGTGCCACAATAAACATACGTATGCATCTTTTAAATTACCCTATTTTTAAATGATTATATTTAGCAAACTTTTATGTATTCATTATCCAAAAAAAAAAAAAAAAAAAGAAACATTTTCTATAACGCTAACCAGGAAAAAAAATGTTAAGTGGCATCGCCTGTCTGCCACATCTATGAAGACATTCCAGAGAATTAAGCAAGTATCAATAGACAAGAAACTAAACAAATGAGGCCCCAACAGGAGGCTTTCAGCTTCACTGGAGGATCTACCCATCCTCTTGAGTTAAGGAGGCTCCATTAGATAATTCCCAGAGGAAGTAGATATGCGGTTTCAGGTCTATGTCAGCAATTTAGGAATAAAATGATACAAAGGTGAACCATAATTCATCACCATTGATTGGCCCTATTAATCTCACAATGCCAGACACCATCACGGCTACGTTAAGTTGCTTTATCAAGGTCTCTACTGTCAAAGAAAAAAATCTCCTAAAACCAGTATAAATGTCTCTCTCAGGCTGAGACACTTATTTATTTAGCAACTCTTAGCTAGAATGAGGGATCTATTATGTCATATCTAATACTATTCTGGGGGTGAAAACTGTGAATATGTCATTATGTTTCCAGGTGGGAAGAATATTAAAAAAAAACTTTGTCACCGGAACAGCACTGCAGTAGAAAAATTTATTAGCACCTCAGTCTTCTCAGTACAAGGGCTGTTAGCCTAATTATATCACTTAAACCTTTTTGTGGAACAATGCAAACAGTGTATGCACGCTACCAGTTAGAAGATAATTGCAAAAAGCACTATTTTCTTCATTTCCCTGATGCCCTGTCATTTGAAGGCTGTGAAGGTGAACTCAGGGACTCACTTGCTGTCATTGGTCTGGGTATCACGGTTGCCAGTAGCATTGCTTTCTTCTTTCCCCCTTTCTTTAACTAAATCTCAAACATTTCGCAAAACTTTGAGTGCAAATGATTACTCAGCAGTCACTTTCTTTCCAAGGAAGATTTGAAG
Source organism: Sapajus apella (assembly GCF_009761245.1). Classification (NCBI taxonomy): domain Eukaryota; kingdom Metazoa; phylum Chordata; class Mammalia; order Primates; family Cebidae; genus Sapajus; species Sapajus apella. Next base: position 11,835,302 of record NW_022436996.1, read on the forward strand.
ATGATTGGAAATATGAGCCCGAGGACGTTTTCTAAGAGTCTTTATATGAAGGCACAGTGAGTCTTTCCCACACCTCAACGCTTCCTAAACTCACTCCTTCTTCAGTGGGTAATATCGTTACCTCAAACCATGTTTTTGTGGGAATGTTAAGAAATGTCCCAAAGTCAGGGACAAAAGCAGAAGAAAAAATATATTGTTGTGTGATGTTTAAGGTTTTATTAGGAAAGAGAAATGTTAATCATACAAAGAAGGATGCAGTTACCAGAACGAGTATTCGGCATTCCCCAGTGTCACCCAAATTCCTAATATTTCCACAAACATCTGAAATTTCCACTTTCTTTCTCTGTGCTTTCAACTGAGAAACAGAGATTTTATCTGAAGGAGAAATAGAAATTCTGATTTGGTCAAATATTTAGAGGAGTATTTGTAATTAATGTTGATTCATCCTTCTTTACACGTTACATCATTATAATGCATATTCCACTTTTTGGTTTTGTTTATTTGTTTGTGAAACATCTCTACTTTTTGATATTTCTTAATGATGTAGTAATGAAGATAATTATAGCAATAGTAAAAATTAATAATGTCACAAGTCATTAGCAAGTTTTATTCCTCAAAAAATACCAGGAAATATTTATAATTAGTATTAATACCATTTAAAAATTGGAAAAGTGAAGCTTAAGGCATACACTAATCTCCAAGGTAGACCATAACCAAAGTACTAATTTCTAGGTTATTCTAACTAACCTAACTACAAGTATTTAACAATCATCATATGAGTACATATGATTTCTCAATACTACTCACAAAAATTAATTAAAAGCAATTAAATTGATATGAATTTCCTTTTAGCTTTTAAGTTCGGGAGTATAAGTGCAGCTTTGTTATAGAGGTAAACTTGTTTCATCGGGGTTTGTTGTGCAGATTGCTCCATCACCCAGGTATTAAGCCAGTACCCACTCATTTTTTTTTCTGCCCCTCTCCTTCCTTCAGCCCTCTATCCTCCAAACGTTCCCAGTGTTTGTTGTTCCCCTGTGTGTGTCCATGGGTTCTCATCGTTTAACCATAAAATATTACTTTTTTAATTACTAAAAATTATTAGGCAAGTGTATGGTGAGGCCAGAATATAGTATGAAATGCAGAGACCAAAACTAAAGAAATATGGGGCTGGGTGCGGTGGCTCACACCTAATCTTAGCACTTTGGGAGGTCAAGGTGGGAGGATCACTTGAGGTCAGGACTTTGAGACCAGTCTGGCCAACATGGTGAAATCCCGTCTCTACTAAAAACGCAGAAATTAGTCGGGCATGGTGGCAGGCACCTGTAATCCCAGCTACTCAGGAGGCTGAGGCAGGGAGAAAAGCTTGGACTCAGGAGGCAGACGTTGCAGTGAGCTGAGATCTTGCTACTGTACTCCAGCCTAGGCAACAGAGTGAAACTCTGTCTCAAAGAAAAAAAAGAGAGAAAAAGAAAAAAGAAATATGGCACAGAAAAAGGACAATGCAGGGATCATAAAAATATTAAAACCTTCAATAGTGCCAAAGAGATGTAAAAAGACTACATTTATAAAAATAGTACAGCTGCTATAGAATAAGGAAGGGAAGAAAATAAACAAAAAATGCTATTCTTTTAAAATGAAAGCTATCATATTTAAAATTAAAAATAAAAGTTGATATGTATGGGACAAAATTGGAGGAAAATTTCCAGAAAGAATAACAAAAAGACAAAGACAGAAAAAATAGGAGAAAGTAGTTCCAGGATTTCCAAAATTAATTGAGACAATAGTAGAGATAAGAAGAGAGAGAAAAATCCAGAAAATTTTCTAGAACTTAAGAACATCAGTTTTTAGTTTTGAAGCAAAACTAGAACACCCATGTCCTCTTTCAGACAATCCTCTTTAGGTTTATATAGAGAATAAAATTGGATGTGTATGTGTGTGTGTGTGTATGCGTGTGTGTGTGCGTGTGTGTGTGTGTGTGTGTGTATGCATGTGTGAATATTTCCTACAGTGTGCTCCATCGTAAAATCAATGTTGTGCCTGATTTTTGCTATATTGATGTCTGAAACTGAGTCATGCCTTTTGTGAATTTATAATCATATGACAAAGATACTGTTATTTGACCACAGACAGGCTAAGTAAACTTAGAAATTATATAGTTTTTGTTGTTTTGTTTTGGCCTTTCAACACTTGTGCTGTTCATTTGTCTAGGAAGCCATTTCTTCTGAAGTCTGGCTCCCCTGCACACTGTGTGGCTTTTCTCTCCTCTCTAGATACTTGCCTTTGCCTCTTCTTTTGACAACAGATTGAAAGGAGCCACACCAAGATCTACAATCAAGCCAGGCATAGAAAGACAAACATCACATGTTTTCTCTTATTTGTGAGATCTAAAAATCAAAACAATTGAACCCAGGGCATAGAGAGTAGAATGAGGGTTACCAGATGCTGGGGCTGGCAAGGAACTGGAGATGGTTAACAGCAACAAACAAGTAATAGGAAGAATGAATAAGACATACAATTTGATAGCACAATAGGGTGACTATAGTCAGTGATAACCTAACTGTACGTTTTTAAATAGTGTGTGATTGGATTGTTTGTAACTCAAAGGACAAATGCTTGAAGGGAAGGATGCCCCATCCCGCATGATGTGCTTATTTCACATTGCATGTCTGTATCAAAATATCTCATGTACCTCATACATATATACACCTACTATATGCCCACAAAAATTATTATTTTAAGACAGGATCTCACTCTGTCACCCTGGCTGGAGTACAATGGCACAGTCATGGCTCGTTGCAGCTTTAACCTCCTGAGCTCAGGTGATCTGCCCACCTCATACTGTCTTATGTAGCTGGGACTACAGGCATGCGCCACAATGCTGAGCTAATTTTTATATTTCTTTTTGTAGAAACAGGGTTTTGCCATGTGGCTCACGCTGGTCTCAAACTCCTGGGCTCACTGGGCTCAAGGGATCCTCCTGCCTTGCCTCCCAAAGTGCTAGAATTACAGTCGTAAGACATCATGCCCAGGCAAACACATTCCCAAGAATAAAAAATATATAACAAATGTTAAAAATTTTAAAAATTAAAAATATAAAAAATAAATCAACAGAAGATACCAAAAGCTTTTAGAAAATTCAAATAAAGAATACACACACACACGCAAACACACACTCATGCACACACACGCACACACACACTCATGCACACACATGATATAAAACAATCAGAACTCAGAATAGGTCATCTTAAAAATAAGATGATAGAAAACTGCAAAATAAATACCATTAGCATCCTGAAGAAAAATTATTTTTCCCTAGATATGTAGATATATGGAGAGGAAAGGTAAACTAAAAGCATTCTTTGGCAAACGAGTCTCAGAATTTTGTCTCCTGTGTGCACCCTTTTTTAGAAAGCTGGTGGAACTTCTAAATGAAACTCCACTAGCTTTCTAAGTGCTTCACCAAAAGGAAAAATAACCAGAAGCATAGATGCCAATGCACAAGGTGGAAAAGAAGATTGACAGCCTGGTAGAAATATTAGGTCCCATCAACTATGCCGTGGGTTTGGGCACAAGAAGTCTATTTTTGAACACACAAGATAAGCCTTAAGGAATCATCTCCTCATAAAACAAGAAATCAAGAAAATACATATTACTTCATGAAACTGACCATGTGTCCTACCAAGATGAAAAATTACTAGGAATACTTGCATCCTTTTCCAAAGTCTGCCCATCCAGAAGAAGTAGAGAAGAAATAAATGAAAGGAAATAATGAATATATAAACTGTGAGAGGCTTCTAGGGCTGAAGGGGAGTCACCTGGGGCAGGCAGCAGCTGACAAGGATTTTGAATGTCTGCTCTTGTCCTCCCTCGTGGTTTTAGGTAGACTAGTTCCTGCTGTAACTATGACTCCAGTGCAGGTGTTCTGGAAGTTAAATCAGGAAAGCTCGAAAGCCCCAAGCCTCACTTGGAAAGTAAGAAAAACACATGGGCATCATTCACATCTCATCTTCCTCAAAGATGAAGGGCTATTAAATTACAGCTTAAAAGATGTTTTCCCAAATTCCGCTTCCTAAATGAGGCCTTGACTTGGGAGTTTTTTTTTTTGTTTGTTTGTTTTTTTTTTTTTTTTTTTTTTTTTTTTTTTTTTTTTTTTTTTTTTTTGACTTCTTATGTATTTAATTCTCGCCTCAGGAAGACAGGTTGTTACAGGGCTGGGCACACCTACAAATCATTAATCTCCCTTTTAGATTCTTAACCAAATGGGAACAAGGATATATATGAAGATGAAAGTATAACATTGGAACCATCACCCCCAAGGAAGTTTGTGCTTTTTATATATCATGTTGGAAGAAACAGCTTGGATCTAGGTCAAGTGAGACTTCACACTATGTCATCAAAACCTTCCCCAAATTAGTTGAGAACTTGAGGTCTATGTAGATACGCAGAGGGTTTTTTTTTGTTGTTGTTTGTTTGTTTTTAGGGTGGAGCTGAGGACTGTGGTTTGGTTTTGGGTGGGGTTAGTCTTTGCCATCTTTTTTTAGGGACATTCTCCCTTCACTCGGTGAGTTCTTCAAAGCAAACAAGAACTTGAGTCCAGCCTTCCCACTATCTCAAGCCATAGCCTTGAAAGAAAATGTCAAGATATCTGAGGGACACACTATTTCAGAGGAAATAACATACTAGATTACAGATTGTATGAATTAGATCATTCTCTGGAGCATTTTATGATTCTGCTAAAATTTTTAGAAACGAACTAATTATATATAGAAAATATGGCCAATGTGAAAATGAGTCAATTATTAACAATAATAGCAAGTTATATACAACAGAATGTCGGCGAGGAACGGTGGCTCACGCCTGTAATTTCCACAATTTGGGAGTCCCAGGCGAGCAGATAACCTGAGATCAGGAGTTTGAGAGCAGTCTCCAACATAGTAAAGCCCCATCTCTACTAAAATACAATAATTAGCCAGGCATGGTGGCAGGTACAAGTAATCCCATCTACTCAGGAGGCTGAGGCACGGGAATCACTTAAACCCGTGCGGCGGAGGTTGCAGTGAGCTAAGATCATGCTACTGCACTCCAGCTGGGAGACAAAGCCAGACTCTGTCTCAAAAACATAAATAAATAAAAAGAAAAAAAGAAAAAGAATGTAAATTTACAGTATTCCATGTTATGTAATTTTAAACAGTAGCTACATAACCAAAACAATGTGAGCAGCGAACATTGCTTTAATTCAAACTTTTTATATATTCTGTAATGGGACAAATATCGGGGAGGATGGATGAGCTTGGGAGTGGAGGCATTGGAGGTTAGAAAATAAGTACATATATAAAATATATTCAGAAATACTAGTAAATACATTTTATTTATGAATATAAGAGTAAACACCAGAAGAAACAGCTAAGAATGTGAAAGCTATTGACCCATGGAGCAGGATAGCAAGTTGTCCTGCTGGGGATAAGACCAGCAGGGAATGAGGCCAGAGAGTCTGCTGTTTTCACTGTAAGCTTGATTTAGTGCTCTCTGATTTTAAATTACCTGTAAGTGATATGCTTATGAAAATAACAATTCAATAATGAAAACACATTGTTAGCCATTTACTACCTGGAAGGTGATTTACTTTTTTCTATCTTTTAAAACAGCTGTGATATGACAGCTTACTATAGAAACCTCATCCAGGGAAGGAGAGAGTCAAAAACGCATTACTATAAGCATTTAAAAACATATATCTTGGCAACAGAATGAAAATTATTTTAACTCTTATATGATGAGAAAGCAGGCTGCTATGAAACCCCAAGCTACAGCTGAGGGTTGCTTGGCAGGCTGTCCTCTGAGACCTATCTCGGTCCCCTTACCTGGAGAAGTCCAAGCAGGAGTAGCAGGACACCCAGTCTGAAGTCTGGCTCCATCTGGAATCCCCGAGATTCCTTTAAAACAAGGTACCTGTTTTAAAACTGGTTACTGAAATCCTAGTAAGGAGTGGATCTCCAGCCGTTTAGTTCTCCAGTGAGTAGAGAGCAGAAAAGCAAGATATCCCTAATTATAAATAGAATTTAGGTGAGAAGACCAAATAAATTTCATCCAATTAAAGTACAAGACAGATTACTTGGCTTGAGTTTAAATGATCTTCTGTTTCATATTTTGAAATGATTGCACTTAATCATGAGGCATGATGTGAATTAACCATTCTTAGCTCAGTTATAAACAAACCTTTGTATGTATCACTTTAATGGTATGTGTGGATATTCTTTTCATTTTGTTTGTTTGTTTGTTGTGTTTGTTTAGCTACCAATTTTAAAACCAAGATAAACCCAGGATTATTCCCGGGCCATAACTCTGTACAGGTGGGAATACTGTAGGGAAGTAACTTTAATCCCTAGGCAAGTCCTGTAGGACTTCTCTAGCTCTGGAAGAGCAACAAGATTCCATGCAAGAGGAGCTAGGAATACTTTATGTCAGTAGAATTAAGAAATTTTAGAGCCAGAAGGAAACCTGGGGGTGGAAAAAAAATGGAATATGGTGATTTGATACAATGGTAGCGTGAAGCAGAAATTAGATCAGTGAAAAGTTGAGTTCAGCTTAACTCGTATATGCTTGATTTACAATGTCTAGTCTAGTGACTGAAGAAATACTTATTCATTCACCAAATATACTGAAGAACAACTATGTTTCTGGCTTTCTCCAAACGCTGATGAGAAAATACTGAACCAGATCATGCCATTTACTGCCCTTAGTTATTATTATGCTCAATCAGGCAAGTAAACAAACTATTAAAGTGTGATGAGATTACGGTAGGGGAAGTAATGATTACATTGAAGAGAGACTAACACAATCAAGGAGTCGAAAGGTCTTTTAGTACACAAAAGGCATAGTCCCTACTTAAAACCCAATTACATTTCTTGACCAAGGAATATGTGTATATGTACCATTTTTTAAAAAAAGACATTATTCTTGGCTGTCTGTTGTCAGAAACAATATGCTTACTAATCAACAAACTGATCAGTTATGAAGAACTCTTTCTCTACCTAGGATTGTAAAATGGTAATTCAAAAAGATACAGGGAACAAAGACATTTTGGTTTATTTGCAAATATTTAAGGACTAACAAATTTAATACAGAGGAAATAGTAGCTTGAAATAAAATCTGAAATTTTATATGATAAATTATAACCTATAATTCTATTAATAAGTATTTGTCTTTGATGATTCAGAAAAGGCTAAAATCACCAAACTCCTTCAGCATGATTTATACTTCTCATTTTATGACATGCTGGATATCTTCACTGCTTGATCAAATGTTTCAAGCTAGGAGTCTTGTGCTCCATTGAGCTTTATATTTTAATAAGTGGAAATAATTTCTGTACAATGATAGTTCTAACAATATGATTGGGTTTAGAATGGCATTAACTGTGCTAATTATTCTGGGAAGAGGAGCACACAATTCACTTTACAAATCATATTTGCATTAGTTTATTTTTACTTTCTGATGTATTTCCTTGGATATTTCCTAAGATGCTCTGTGACTTTCAGAAATTTCTGTTTGTTCCTTTCTCCACAGGAGACTTTGGATGCTCAGAGCCTTGCTTGGCCCATCTGTCCAAGCCATCTGAGCATGAGCCAAAGCTCTCTATCAAATCAGTGATGCCTTTTTCCATTATAGCTAACAAACAGGTTGAGGGTAAGATTTTTCCATTCTTTAAGAAAAAAGTAGCTTAATTCACTGATACTTATTATGCTGCCAAAACTCTTGCTGAGGCGAACACATAAAAAAGCCAGGGATATACTGACTCTAGTTATGATAACTCTTCCAAAAAAGACATTCCACCTTCACAGTAATATTTAACATAAAAATGAAAACAAGACTATTTTCCAAATGATATATTGTGCTTTTATTCAAAATGTCTCTGTTCAGAATTTATCAAAGGAGATCAAAATTGCGAAAACACAACAAACAAACAAACAAAAAACAGGGGAAATAAGAAACATGCTAATTTCCTACCAGTAAACAGTGGGAAATGTATAAGCATACAGTTTGAAACTAGTACTCTGAAAGATAGGTTTCACGTTTGTAACACTAAAAAAAAATGAATCTATATTAAATCACATCCTACAATTTAGAAATTATAGGGTACTTAAAATCATGTAGTTGAATTTTTTATGAAATAAATAATTTGTAAATGCAGAAAAGTACTCCAAACTTTCCACCAGATAATTTTTATCAGAAATACAGTTGAAAAGCAGCTACCTGACTCCTTCATTGAGGATCTTTCCAGTGTGCCATTCTACTTGTGAAGTGATATACTGTATGTGAAACTGCATTGAAGACCTACTGTTTATAGACATTCCAATCCAGTTTATAATTTTTATTAATTGGATTGAAATTGATTGGAAGAGCACATTTTAGCAGTCAAGGCTACACAGAATTAATCAGTCTATGCTACTCATGGCTTCCTTAAAATCAGCATGTATGTGCAGCATATTATTTTTACATTTCAGAATAAAATACACCAACTTATCTCACAACCTGCAGTTATATCACACAGATTCTCATTGTTTCCACAACACTGAATTAATCAATGGGTTCAGTGAAAATGCCAGCTAAGCCAGAAGCCTTTATAGCTATAATGGGATTTCAAAAGAATGAAAGAGATTTTGGGACAAAATTATCAGTGAAGGGGGAAAATCATATGTTTTAATTAAAAATAAACTCATAGGTTACTTTGGGAGTTAAATTTCAAAGATTGTATATAGTCGTTTTAAATTTTTCATCTATGCTTTGATGTTTTAAAATTTTTTTCTGATTCTGTTTGGCTACCGCATACATCTTTCTAGGTTAATCATGGCAGCACAGTTCTAAAAGCATCTAAGTACAGTTCACAGCACTAATGAGAACTGCTAACTTTATTTATTTAAGCAGATCCTGATATGGAGATTGGACTGCCACCTCTCTGACTTATTAAATGAATTATCCCATTTACAGAATTCTATGTATTTCCATAGCCAGATTGGTTTCCAAAATTTTAAGTGTTATTTATATATTTTATTTGTTAAATTGCTAGATGGAGCTACCTGAAAGGTAATTATATCTACTTTATAAAGTAATTATGCAATTTTATTAATGGTTAGATTGGTGCAGCCTAGTGAACATTGACATAGTTTTCAGAAAGCATCAGAAATTACGTTGTTTACAAGGAAACTTCTCTATCAAAAATTAGATAAAAATGAAATAGCATAGGAAATCATTCAGAAAGTCAATACATTTCCCACTTACTCCTTTTCCTGCCATATCATGAAAATTATTTTATCCCTTTCATCTCTTCAAGTAGATTATCACCTTCCTTTTTCTATGCACCATTCTTTCTTGTTTTTCTGCTTGGTTGCACCTGATCCTGCAAAGTTAAGATATAAACAGCCAGAAGCCTAGGTGACATCTACTTGTTTCCCATCGTATCCTCCCAGTTCTTGCCTCAAATTCTTTCAGTCTATCCTTTATATCGTGCTTTATTTTGTCATAAGTTTCCAGTAGGTTTAACCTGACAATACTTTGCTCAAGCTATCCAGAAAAATATCTTGATATTTTCAATAGACTGTCTTTAATACACCACAAGGACAACCTGAAGAAACCCAACCACAACATCCTTTATTAACAACATGCAAGTTCCAAAGAAGTTATGAACATAAGGGGGCAAACATTAATCAGGGATGGATGAGAGATCATTTATAAATGCTGCTTTCCGATTTTCTCTGGGACAGATAGTTCTAAGGCGCTGTCTACAGAGCCCTAGGCAGGCTCAAGCCCAGCGGACCAGCAGTAAAAAACATGGTTGTACCTTTGTTTCCCTTCTTCTTTATCTATCTAGTCCTTTACTTCTGTCCCTGATGTCTTCCCAAAATAAAATGAATCTTATAAGCCCTTATCTTTAGCCCTTCTTTCTGCTACCTGACTCTGTATGTAACTGATACAGGTCTTTGAACTTTTACAAAGAGCTTGTTCTCATAAAGCCCTTGTGTCTAATCCTTGTCTGTTTATTTGACAAATACTACATTTACGTACCCCATATTGTATTCTAAGCACTGTAAAATATTAATTCGTTTAGTTCCCCATAAAACACCTTACACAGTAGGTATTGTTATTATCAACATTTTACAAATTAAGAAGCAGGCATCAGTTTACATGACTTGCCCAAGGTCTCATATCTGGAAAGAGAAGGAGACAGATTTCCAAATTTAGCATTCTTTCTCTAGGATACATGGTCTCATCAAATTTAAAAAAGAAGTTAATATATTTTTGATTAATGTTGTAACTCTATTATGATAATTCTTCAATAAGATCCTTATAGATTTGTTCTCAAATTAGTGAACAAAACCCTATTAGATTTGATATTTCCTATCTGGCAATCTCAGGTCAATGATTAAAATAGCATGTCCCAGTGTGCAAAAACTCAATGAATCTCTGCTTGTGACATGTACACTGATTTCCCATGGGCTAAAGCAACATGGTCAAGCCCAGAGTCACTGTAGGAGGTGAATATATAAGAACACATATAGGAAGCAAGACATATTTTTAAATTTTCTTCTTTGAAGCTAGTAATATACATACTTATGTGTAAATACAATAAAAAAATGATACAAACAAAGAATAATTTTTCACTAGTTGCCAATAAGTAGAATAACAGGAAATGTAAAACAACGAACAGAAAAAATATTTTAAAGATGTTTTGGTATGTTTACAAAATATATTTACAAAATATTCAAAACAACTAATTGAAAAAAAATATTTTAAAGATATTTGGTATGTTTACACCAGAAATTTTTTATAATGGTTAAAGATAAGATCAGTTACTATGATGGCCAAGATCTTCAAAACATCTTTGGTAATTGTGCCAAGAATAATGAACAGACAAATGTTAATGATAATTTCATTTCAATGATAATTTTATTCTTCTCCTTTCTAAAAGGACAACCCAAGTTACTTTTATGGGAAAAAAAATCACTTCTAGTTTTGAAATTCTTATTTAACCAATCTCCATTACTACATTTTTATTTAAGTTCTTCATAAAAATATGAGACATAACTAACACTTTGAAATACTGAAATAAAAAAGCACTGCTAAATAGTAATTAAGTGTACTGTATCATTACCTTTTATGGTAGCTATGGGCAATTTGAGTGTATTTTTTTTGTAGTACACAGGGATATGCTCAGTTAAAATGCAAAATCATTATGAGACTGATTGTTCTCAACATTTTCTAAGCAGAAAATTAATATTTTTTATTCTCATTTAAGAAGTCAGCATTCTTGTAAAGCACATTAAGTTCAACATATTCAGCTGTTTTTAAGTTACCTGAAAAGGAAAGAGAATTCACTTTCTTGTTCTAGAAAAAATAATTGCGGAAAGTCTGTACGTAATTTTAAAACAGCTTACATTTATAACTTCAGGCTCTGTAAGTGTTGATTATTCAGTAAGAAACAAATGCTTAGCTAAATTTGAAAGCTACAAAAAAAATCCTATTATGGAAGTGTTCTTTTTTTTTCTTTTACAAGGCTGACTCCTCTTTGCACTTTCAAAATTTATTCAAAATCTCAAGATGTGACCTAAATTATTGTCCCAAGTGCCTGTAGAAAGAAGAATCCCAAGTGATTCTCAGCAGATTCCTTTGTCAACCTCTAGGTCAAACAGAGTTGGAGGAGGCAGAGGAGGCTTCTTTAGTGAGAATGTAATATCCAGAAGAAGACCAACTGCAGTATCGGTTCTTCTCCTAATAGGGGAAGAGTAAAAAACGGAAGCCCCCTTTCTATCTTACGGCAACTTAAAATGAGCAGCGTTCCTTACTGCCAAATTCCTCAAGGAGTCTGAGAATGGAATAGGGAAGAAATTGCCATTGATCAAACATCCTAAGATAATAGAGTATTTCTAGAGTCTCATCTTCAATTCAAGATTTACCCTTCACTTTCTCAAGATTAACTCCTCAACCTTATCTCTAGTATTAGAATTTGACCTCAGATGCACCTTAAGGTGAGAACACAAGTGGATGGCCAAGGTCTGAACTCCATTTTCCCCCTGATAACATCCCTCAAATACATATGCCAAATAAGCCTCTTAAGCACACACACAAATTAGTCCCCAATTGATTGGTCCAAATTACAATTACCCCTCCTTTCAACAATTACCTTTACTCTTCACTGAAAAAACATACCCAAGAAAGGAAAGAGTCACTCATTCTGCAAAAATCTCAAGATCCTGGGTACTAAGAGCATTGGTTTAAAAGAACTGTGTGGAGGCACAGGCTCAAGGTAGGCAGGTCTCCTAGGTCCACATAGGCTGTGCTCTGTGGGATGCAGACAAAGGAGAGCCAGAGAGGACCAGAATAATCCCTGTGAGAGCAGGGTTCACGTCTGTTGCTCTGCTCGTTCAAACCAAGGACAGTAGTTCTTCAGTTATTGATCCTTCATTTTGTCCTTGTATTTTCATCTGTCTCTCTGCTTTCTTGATTTCCCTAAAATGATTACTTTGGGACATAAAATGATGACTTTGCTTCGGCAAATATGTAAATAGTCCCAAAGTAATCATTTCAGGGAAATCAAGAAAGTTTACTCCTTCCTTTCCCAAATTTGAGTATTGTGTTTCATATTGTTTGGATGAGTGATATGTTAGAAATGACAATAAATACAATTTTGTTTCCCAGTGCTTGTAACATGTATGCTGTCATCATAAATCAATGGTTAAGAGTAGAGAGTTGGATTGCCTTGGTTTACATAGTGGTTTAAATACTGGCATCGTGATGTATAAGTTGGTTGAAATTAAGGAAATTATATACCATCTCTACATCTCAATTTCCTCATTTCTACCATAACCATAACAGTATCTACTTCATAAGATTCTTATAGTAAGAATATAAGGTAATGCACATAAAGCACTTGAAATATTTCCAAGCAAGCAGCAAAGTGGATGGTAGCTTTGTTATTGTCATCATCGTCCCCTTCATCATCATCATCATCATCATCATCATCATCATAAGGCAGAGCTTCTTAACTTTGCTGACATATTAGAGTTAGCTTGGGAAGCTCGGCAAAAAGCCACATTTCACACCAATGAATACAGAATTTGGGGAGTGAAACTCAAACATCAGTCGTTTGTAATCTGGCAACCAAGAGTACAAAATTCAGTTTCATGGCACTGCACTCTCATCTACATCTATTGCTCACCTGTTATTGTTTCCTGTATTACCCTCCGTAACATTCTGTTATAAACGTTTATAAAACACCTACCCTCCAAGCACTGAGCTGGGTCTGATGTAGCGATAAGTAAGAAACACAGAATGTGTGCCCTTACAGGGGGAAAGGCAGACAATTAACAAGGATAACAGATAAGTAAGTACAGATAAGTATTTTGAAATTCCAATTAAGAAAATAAGTAGCATAGTGACATAGGGATTGTGAATGAGGTAGGAGGTACTGAAAGCACAATGGTCAAAGATGGCTTTGATGTTTTTGCCTCTCATTACCTGGTAGCTTGTTTGAAGTGCAGCATCTGGGACCCAGCTTAGGCCTATTAAATCAGAACTTGCATGTTATATTACCCATAATCCAACTTCAACAATTAATAACTGATGGTGAATGTTTCTTTTATAGCCCCTGCCCTAATCATTATAAAGCAAATCTTAGAAATCATATAAGTTTATCTGTAAATATATTAGTATATATCATTAAAGATAAAGACTCTTATTCTAGGCTTTTAATTTGAGCAACTGGGTAGACAGAGGTAATGTTTATTGAGATAGAGAAGTTGGCAAGATAAAAAGTTAACCAAGTGGCTGTGGAGAGTGGCTGGTAGTGCCTGGGAGGGAACTAGAGTTATTCCTTGGACACGGGGCATTTCAGATTCCCATTAGGCAATCCAGTAGAACTGCCAAGTATGCTTTTGGATATATGACTCAAGAGACTGAGGGAGTCATCAGGGCCAGAGATATACTCTTAATAGTCACCAATATATAAGTGGTATTTAAAATAAGAGAGTAAATAGAAATTGAAAGGAGCCTAATCCTAGGCACTCAGGCAGGTAGATGGCAGAAGAAGGCAAAAGAGGACCTCAAGAAGGCTATGTAAATAAGAATGGAAGAAAATGAGAAGAGTGTGGAGCACTTGGGCTAAGATGGAAAAATTTTTGTAGGAGAGAATGTTCCATGGTATTGTGTGTTTCAAAGTTAAAAGAGCGCACTTTGCTCTGTGTTGAATTTGGCAACTGGTGGCATCAATAAAAAGCAGTTTAAGTGAGGAAGCCAAAATGGAATGGAAGTTAGACTGAGTGGAGAATCCAGAAGTTTTCCCGAATTTCATTACATTGCCAATGTGTGTATCAGTCCATTTGTGCTGCTAAAACAAAATACCTGAGACTGGATAATTTATATAAGAATTTAAATTTATTTTCTCACATTTCTGGAGGCTGAGAAGAACAAGATCAAGGAACCTTCAGGTTTAGTGTCTGGGGAGAAACAATCTCTGTTTCTAAGATGATGCTTTGAATTCTGTGGCCTCCAGAGGGGACTAACGCTATATCCTGACATGGTGGAAAGGGCAGAAGGGCAAAAGGGCTTAGCTAGTTCCATTGAGCCCTATTATAAGGATTTTAATCCTATTCATGAGGGCAGATGGAGTCCTCACCATATAATCACTTCCTAAAGTCCCTACCTCTTAATATTAATAGTATCTAATTGGGTCATGGGTTACAACAATATAGATTTGGGTGAGACATATGCATTCATACCATAACAATGTGTTCAGATAGGTCATAGGGCATGAGAAATACACCAAAGTCTGTAGATTATTTCTTTTTTAAAATATAAGCTGCAAAAAACAGTACGAATAAATACAGATGAAATAACAGAAAATAAAAATAGCCAATATAGACCAGGCATGATGGCTCACATCTGTAATTCCAGCGCTTTGGGAGGCTGAGACAGTTGGATCACCTGAGGTTGGGAGTTCAAGACCAGCCTGACCAACACGGAGAAACCCCATCTACTAAAAATACAAAATTAGCCAGGCGTGGTAGCACATGCCTGTAATCCCAGCTACTCGGGAGGCTGAGGCAGGAGAATGGCTTAAACCCAGGAGGTCAAGGTTGCAGTGAGCCAAGATCGTGCATGGCAGCAAGAGCAAAACTCTGTCTCAAAAATAACAATAATACAATAATAATAATAATAATAAAAATAGTTAATATAGACAACTCTTATAAGAAGTTTTGATAGGTAGAAAGACAAAAAAATGAGGGAAGCTGAAAACCTTTATGGTGTCAAGTGAAGTTTGTTTTATTAATGTTTCTTTTTTTGTTTCTATGTTTGCTTTGGATGAGAAATAGCATGTTGTATTCTGAATATTCTGAAGAGAATGATTATGTAGAAGAGAGATGAGCAGCGAAGAAAAAGAACAGAGGTAATGAATAGATTAAATCTTCAAGACTCCAAGAGAGTAAGGGATTCAGAACACAAGCAGAACAATTAAACTTAAAAAAAAGAAGCTACAATGTTTTCCCAATGTAATTCAGAGGTAAGAAACAAAGATTATGGATATGTGTACTGGAAAATTTGTAAATTGGGTTATGGGAAGTTTAAGGTGGCTCTCTCTTATAGTTTTGTTTTTACTGAAACATCAGGCAAGCAGCCAACAAAGAGAGTGGGAACCCCATCTTATTGGGGAGAGGTAGAAAGATTACCCTACAGTGCCAAGTGTCAATTTGCTGGCAGTTACATGCTCATGATTTTAAAGTAAAACCAGTCAACCTGGTTGTGTGACTTTCTTCAGCAAACTTTTTTTCTGTTAGGATAAATGCAAAGAGAAGGTGAAGGTTTAACCTATGGGAGATTTTCCCACACATCTGTCGTAAAATGGTGAAGGGGAAGTTTAAGGAAATTTACAAAGAAGTAAGTTATAGGAGATCATAAGAATTTCTCATCAAGGGACCTTGCTTAACATCATTCAGAACTGTACACTAGGTCACAAATAATATTGAATCTACATCTACATAATCAAGTATGTTTAAATAACTGACTTAAATGGGAAAAATATTTCATTGTTCGGTTTCCTTTTTAAAGCAATCAGAGTTATTCATGACACATGCCACAAATCTCACAAAATTTTGCATAAGAAACTATAAGCTGTAATAATAACTAATTATAATTTGGAGAATAAGAAATGTTAGATTCTTTATACCTACAATTTTTTTTTAATTCTTTTATCTGAGGACCGTAAGACTAGGATTCAATCCAGCCTCCTATTAGATGAATGTAATTCACACCACAGACAGCAAAAGGCACTCACTAATCCCTTTTCTGACAGGACTGGTGCAGAAGCTCAGTGTGTGGTTTTAGCCTGAAGAAGATTATCTGTGATTATTTGGGTGAGTATGCTCTTGACTCCACGTGTCTCTGCAGATGTCACAGGGGTTTATTCTGGCTGGAGTCCGTACTCCTACAATATGAGTGATGAGACCAGCGCAGAGAAAAATGAAAGCATTTCTTTTGAACGAGGAAAGTAAAAGCAATGGTTGAAATAATTGTTGAGAGATAGTCTTGTAACAGAGAAACAATGAACTAGTTAGTAAATGTACTGTTTATTGAAACGGTGAAATGAGGGGAATGACATCGCTTTAAGAGTTTTGTTTTTTTGTGAACACAAGTCAAGTTTAAAACTAATATTTCTAGTGTATTTTTTTTTTTTTTTTGAGACGGAGTTTCACTCATGTTACCCAGGCTGGAGTGCAATGGCGCGATCTCGGCTCACCGCAACCTCCGCCTCCTGGGTTCAGGCAATTCTCCTGCCTCAGCCTCCTGAGTAGCTGGGATTACAGGCACGCACCACCATGCCCAGCTAATTTTTTTTTTGTATTTTTGGTAGAGACGGGGTTTCACCATGTTGACCAGGATGGTCTCGATCTCTTGACCTCGTGATCCACCTGCCTCGGCCTCCCAAAGTGCTGGGATTACAGGCTTGAGCCACCGCGCCCGGCCTCTAGTGTATTTTTAAAGGCAATATGTAATGTGTTTCTTTGTGGTTCTATCAGCAGTTGAAATAATATCTGAATGACCATTTAATATATTTTCTTTAGGGAAATATATATGAACTAGCATATCAGCATAAATATCTTCATAAGATTTGAAACAAATTCTGTAGTTTCACATTCACATTCTCAGTTGTAAATTCCATTTACAATATCATAAAATTGTTGAAAAGACCTTTAAAATACACCAAAACCACATATATTCAAGTATTATCTATTTTAATCCATATGAATGGCATCACTCACAAATAGGTTTTAAAAGATGCCTCTGTTTGATTATCTTTATATGCTTTAGAAAAAGCTAAAACACAATATTTAATTTTCCATATCCCATCTGACCTGGATGAGGAGCCCAGAAGATTTGCTTTCATTGTGTAAGTGTCAATTAAAAAGGTTCTGGTCACAAGCGTTACATCTTATTCAGCTACATCAAAGGCCTCCTACTAAGAACACGCTCTTTCCTTAAATACTTCCTCACAGCTAAAGTGCATTTTTAATGATAATGTGGCCTCTTGTGAATAACTTTCTAGTCATTCCGTTTCTATTAACTTTTGTAGCATATTTATGTAAGTATAAGGATAATTTGATCTTTTAACAGTGAGGATATATAGAACAGTTAGTGAGAAGATATTAAATATCTCTATGACTATCAATATTGCTAAGATTTGTGAGTGAATTTCTGGTAAAATCTGTGCACATCATAAATGCTTTAAGTTTGGAAGTTCTTTATCATTGGTGATTTTAGACTTTTTAATTAACTTCTTTATGAATTAGAAGTTTTTTTTTTTTTTTTTTTTTTTTGAGATGGGTGCCTCACTCTGTTGCCTGGCTGGAGTGCAGTCATGTGATCTCAGCTCACTGCAACCTCTGCCTCCTGGGTTGGAGTGATTCTTCTGCCTCAGCGTCCCGAGTAGCTGGGATTGCAGGTGGGTGCCACTACGCCCAGCTAATTTTTTGTATTTTCAGTAGAGATGGGTTTTCTCCATGTTAAAGCTACTTTTATTTTTTCATAATCACATATACAACTTTAAAAGTCAAATATGATTTAAAATATAAACAAAAAACCAAAGCAAGCTCTAGTTGTGTAACCATTATCTTTCCTGTCTCTTGTGCTTCCCAAAGGCAAACACTTCTACTATTTTATATACCTTCCTTTCTTGGTTGATACCCCTGTTTAAATGAAATACATCTTTGGACCAGAAAAAGCATATACACATACATTTTGAAAAACTACATGATTGAAAGTGTTTTAATACATTCTCAAACATGTTTATGAATGTGATTAAATACTATTTTCCTTCAACGCTTTGAAAGATTTTATCGAGTTACTTCAAATTTCCAGAATGGTGTTTCTGATGCAATCCCAGATAATGTGAATGGGATGTTTTATTTCTGGAAGCCTTGTGGGTCTTCCCAACATTTCCCTATTCTATAAAATTTCTTAATTATGTTTTACATCTGGACACGTGTATCTGTCAATCTTGGGGATATTTTCTCTTTTATATTTATGATAATTTCTTACCACCATTTTTTCTGCTTTATTCTTCCAAGAATCTTATTTCTAGGATTTTGGACCTTCTGAGTCTATACTCCATATACTTATCCCTTTATCTTTCTGGTGTATTTTATGGGAGATTACCTCCCTTTTTTTTTTAACATATTTCTAAAATTTTTAAAAAAGAAAATTCTGCTTTCATAAAGACATCATATCTTCTTTCACTTTGCTTCCTTCCATGCTTTGACCTCATGCCTAAATACATGTGTGTGTGTGCATGTGTGTGCGATAAGTTCCTTTTATTTTTTTGTATATAGTTTCTATCTCTCCTTTTATGTCTGAAGATTTCTTCAAATGCCTGGAGATGCTTAGAAGTCTTTTTCTGGCTTGCAATGAGGCACCAAATAGCTAAATACGGATTCTGTGATACTGAAGAGAATGGTGGCTACTTCATGGTTTTGTGGTTGTGAAGATCAGTTATCTAGATGTCTGTGACAAATCTCCAAATGTCTACAGTTAAATGTCCTTTCTTCAAGGTGGATCTATTTACCCTGAGAAGGATTTTTCAATGTCTGCCATGTTTCTGAAGTACAGTGAGGTGGACAATCTTACCATTCAATGTGCTCACTTTCTCTTAATGTTTTAATTTTCTTGTACAAGTCTCAGCCCTTCTTATTATCATATGCCTCTATCTGGAGCTCCTCATACAATTTTCTCAGGTAATATACAATCTGTCTCATAGACAGCTGGAAGATGGGTAGTCATCTGAATGAGCAAGATTTGTGTTGAGAACCTGGGGAACTATTGTCTCTTACATAAACTTGAGGGTAAAAAGTCTTTCTGCACCTCCGCTTCTTTCCGAGCGCCTTCTTTTTGGTGCCTTCTGTGTCTTCACATCCTTAG
Source organism: Sapajus apella (assembly GCF_009761245.1). Classification (NCBI taxonomy): domain Eukaryota; kingdom Metazoa; phylum Chordata; class Mammalia; order Primates; family Cebidae; genus Sapajus; species Sapajus apella. The sequence continues at coordinate 11,854,760 of NW_022436996.1, forward strand.
CATTCTTCAAATGATCTTCTGAGCTTACCTCCTTTGGAAAATCGTGAAGTAGATCTTCCTCAACTCTGCTAAGTAAGTTATCAACCTTCCCTCACTCCTGGTCTTCCCGTAGGATTCTTCTAGTTTTATAAACAATAGAGCTTATATTCCTTCTTACTCTCCTCTTAATTTGTAGTGACCATTTGGGAACATTGAAAATACCATTACTTCATTGAAACTAAAAATCAGTTTCAGATGCTTTTAAAATATGTGGAAAACTTTTCAATAAACTTTTCTTTGTTCATGTAAATTGAGGAATATAATACAGGTAATCAAATAAATTAAAAAGTAGACCAGTGCCAGTGTTTTATTTGTTTATTTTTTGTTTGTTATCTTTTTGTGTCCATTTAAGTGTTAGTAAATGTGCTATTCTGAAAACCATTTATAATACATAAAAGTTATTCTATGGCATTGACTGAAAAATTAGAAATTTATGAAACCTCTTTAGCATGTCTGCATAGGTAATTATTCTACTTCTTATTAGTTACTCAAAGTAAAGATATGATCAGTGTAACACTGAGTACCAAGAGCATTATAAATGGACCTTAAGGGTGCTTCTTAATTAAGATAAATTTTAACATCTGTTCTTTCCACTTATTCTGTCCCCAACTAATATCCTATCCATTATTCTACTTTGTAAATACAGGGTCCTATTTACAAATATTTTTATTTCTCTCTGACTCCCCTAATTAAGACAATAACATATGTTAAAAATTTTATATATGCAATTTTTTTTGTGTGTGAGATGGAGTCATGCTCTGTCACCCAGACTGGAGTGTAGTGGTGAGTAGCTGGACTTACAGGCATGTGCCACTATGCCTGGCTAATTTTTGTATTTTTTTAGTAGAGACAGTGTTTCACCATGTTGATCAGGCTGGTCTTAAACTCCTGACATCTGATGATCCGCCCACCTCGGCCTCTCAAAGTGCTGGGATTACAGCCATGAGGCCACTGCACCTAGCCGGCAAAATATTTTTAAATGGCATAAAAGTACTAATGCAGGCATATATTATATTGCAAAATAACTTATATAAGTTAAAAAATGAAAGATATGTAAATATACACATAGAACGAGAGAGTTACATTTTAGCATTGTGTGTTGTTAAAGAAGCAAACGCCTTGCTATTGAGGTTTCCAATCACCACTGTTATTTTAACATTTTGCAAGGGTAATGCATAGGCAAAAATGATGAAATAGGAGATGTACACCAGAAAAATGAATGGAGCAGAATTATAATGTTATAACAATAATTACAGTATAATTGGCTATACAAAAAATTGAAAATAAAGGAAATCATTATTACATCTTATATAATAATTCAGCTCAAATACTTAATATAAATTGAAATTTTTAATATTCTCAGCTATCATATACAAACAACATTTAGTATTGAAACATAATTCAGGAAAATGCAATTTACAGTATAGCTAGACTATCAAGTTTTTAAATTAACAATAAATTTGATATCTCTCAATAAACAAATCTTAAAACTTTATTAAGGTATGTATAAAAGTGGACTTTTGCACATTTAGGATAAGAATCCATATTATAAACAATATTAATCACCAAATTATTCTATAAATACACACATTTGCCATACAAATAATAGAAAGTTCTTTCATTTGTCTTTGTCTTTATTATTTTGGGAATTCTTTTGGAACAAGGGATACTGATATTAAAATTTACATAAAAATTTAGTATTCAAAATAAAAGAATATTAATGAGTGATGGCTAGTGCTACAAAATGTTTCAGCATATTTTAAGGCTATATTAATTCACAGTTGGGTGCTGGTGTCTCAATAGACAAACAAATAATACAAAGTCTCAAAATCTGGTAAAATGCACAAATATTTAGTTAATAATAATTGTGACAGTGAAAATCATTAAGAAAACATGTTTTTTTCTTCTTTTTCTTCTTCTTCTTTTGGGGGGGGAAGGAGTCTCACTTTGTTCCCCAGGCTGAAGTACAATGGCATAATTTTGGCTTACTGCAACCTCCGCATCCTGGGTTCATATGAATCTCCTGCCTCAGCCTCCGAAGTAGCTGGGATTACAGGCACTGTCACGCCCAGCTAATTTTTTTTTTTTGTTTGTTTGTTTGTTTGTTTTTGTTTTTAAAACACATTTTAATGAAAACACTTTCTCACTATCTTTAAATAAAAACAATTTGGATTCTACAATTGGAAGCTGGTCAGGCACTAGGCCTCATCTGCTTTCTGCTCCACAGGTTTCAGATGCCATTGCACTACTAATTCCCCAGTGCTTTTGAGGCATGTGTTAGACATGTTCTCCTCTGTTGGAAGTCCTTGTGGCAACTTCAAGGGCTTGATTCTTATCAAATGCTTAACCACTTTCAATTTTGCATTCACTGAAGGGATATTCTTGTGAACTTGAGGGGTATGTGCTTTTTCTAATTTAAGCATCTTTATTATATCTTTTTCCCAATATGGACGTCTTCTTGTACTTTTTATTCTGGTAACAATATGCAGTTTATGAGGGTTCGGTGGATCCCCACCATATTTTTCATGATCTTCAGGTGAGGCCTGAAACACTTTATCTGGAATTCTTGATTTGGTGAATTTGTGACGAATCCAATCTGTACAAATAAGAGACTCCACATCTTTTGCCACGGTCTGTAGTCTGCCTGTGGGCCTCTGAGCAACTAAGCGCAAAATCCCAGCCATAAGTGTAGTGATTGCTCTCTTTAGAGGCAGCACCTACTAAACGTTCATCCCTGAAGTTTTCCACCAAAGGGAAGCAGAGCCTTTTTTTTTTTTTTTTTTTTTTAGTAGAGACAGAGTTTCACCATATAGGCCAGGCTGGTCTGGAAATCCTGACCTCAAGTGATCCACCCTCCTTGGCCTTCCAAAGTGCTGGGATTATAGGTGTAAACCACCGCACCCAGCAAGAAAAAAATGTGTTTTTTTTTCAACCATTGGCTTTTATACAGCTAGATAACAAATCTAGAAGAAAAACAGTAATAACAACAAAACAAAATAAAAATAAAATTAGAGCTCTACTTCACTTCTTACTCCAGAATAAATCCCAGATTTAGCAATGATTTAAACATGAAAATAAATAAAAAGTATACAAGTCTTTGTTTCCAGGAACTAGCAAAGACAATACTGATAAAAAGAATAAATACTAGCAATTTGTGTATGTCAAAATTCAATAAGAAAAGCCAAAGATAAACAGTAACTTGTGATAAATGTGATATATTACAAAGATCTCATTTTCCAAACAAGAAAGAGGCATCAAATCAATAAAAAATAACCAATAGCCAATAAAGAAAATGAGTAAAGCACAGATTGCAGATTTTAAAAATGCAAGCAGCTTTTAAAGATACACTCAGTGCTCCACTGTATACATGCGAAGGTAAATACAAATTTAATATAGAGCTTACTATTTTTCAGCATTCAGATGGATAGAAATCAAAAGTCCTTTCTGTTAAAGCATGTGAATAAACAAGAACTGTTATACATTTTAGTCGAAAACATAAATTCCTATGACTTATTAGAAGACAATACTGCAGCATCTATCAAAGAATGCCCGCATCATCAATTAAAGAACAAAAAATGCACTTTACATTTTTTATAACATATTTCACAGATGTACTTGCAAAATGTGTGTGCTTGTTTCTTGCAACTTGAATTACTGTATAAATCAAAACATTCCTAAATGTCCATCAAAAAGAGAATAACTTTGTAATATTATTAGATCCACAAGATGACTTCCTGTGGGATAGAAAACCAAAATTTAGGGTTCACATTTAGGAGAGAGACTTCTTGCTGTTTTCCTCTTATGGCCCTTTTAAAACACACACACACATATGCACACACACACACAAACACATAAATACACGCACACATACACACATACACACACACACACACCCCTAAAGAAAAGTAATGCTGGTAAAGGAAAATGATCTAAAAGAAAAAGTAAAGATTTGGAAGTACAATAAAACAAGAATGAGACTGACTGACAAAAATGAATGAAGAGTTATGACTATATATATATATATATACACACATATATATAATCTTTTATTCCAAATTTTATTTAATAAAATTAAAAATACATTTTATAGGGAAGTACAATGGTTAATTTCAAGCTTTTTGACCTCCTGGCTTAATTCAACAATACAAGTTATGGTGTCTAAAAGTATGGAAGAATGGCATATCGTGTAGGCAAGCATCCATATATATGTGGCAAAAAGAAGAAACAATATTGATTAAAAGAATATATATATAACTTTTCTCCACTGAAGAATCAAGTAGTAATGATATTTGATATCATACTCCTCAACAATTACTTAGAATATAGCAATTCTTATTCTAGGTAAATGCGGAGCTGCACAAATAAACAAACCTGGGGATAGGAAATGACTTTATGAAAATTGAAGAATCACTAGGACACTTATCTCATTGAAAGGTGGTGCCATATTACTTTGTGTCATGTAAGGTTCATACCGTTTATCAAGGTCTCTATCATAATTTAACATACTATTTTTGACTGGAACAGCAACTCTGAGTAACAAGAGAAGTCTTTATTACAGATGAAGAAACTAATTTTGTATGACTTGATCAGCATCAAAGGGAGAGATGACTGGCAGAGCCAGCTCTAAACGCTAGATCTTGTGGTACCATATGATACCATACCATACCTACCATTCATAGCACAGCACAGTATACCATACCATACCATACCATGCCATACCATACCAGACCAGACCATGCCATATCATACCATACCATGCCATACCATGCCATGCCATGCCATACCAGACCAGACCATGCCATACATACCATACCATGCCATACCATGCCATACCATACCAGACCAGACCATGCCATACCATACCATGCCATACCATGCCATGTAAATCTGAGCTGTTTTTCTCATCTGCTAATTCACTGACTTCATTGCATATATTTCCAGTTATTTAACTTATTTGTTTTATATGTGTGTGTGTGTGTGTGTGACAGAGAAAATATATACAGTACTTTGAGCTGATTAATTCACTTATGTTATGTTGTTTCTTGCAACTTGAATTACTGTACAAATCAAAACATTCCTAAATGTGCATCAAAAAGAGAATAACTTTGTAATATCATTAGATCCACAAGATGACTTCCTATGGGAAAGAAAACCAAAATTTAGGGTTCACATTTAAGAGAGAGACTTCTTGCTGTTTTCCTCTTATGGCCCTTTTAAAACACACACACACACATACACACACACACACCCCTAAAGAAAAGTAATGCTGGCAAAGGAAAATGATCCAAAAGAAAAAGTGAAGATTTGGAAGTACAATAAAACAAGAATGTACAAATATTGTATTTGGCTGGGATTTTGAATATAAAGAAAGCAATAGCTGAAGAGGTATATGTGACCAAGGGAGAAAACACACACACACACAAAGGTGTGTCAGGACAGAGCATCAGGTATGCTGATGAGGGAAAAGGGAATTGGGGATGCAGAGGAGCAGGTGATATATAGATGTACCTGAAAACTCAAAGCAAGAGAGAATTCAGGGATGAAATGGAAGGTTCAACTTTTGATGAAATGGAGTCTTTTCTTACTTCTATGAGAGAAAAGAAGGTGGGCAGAAGAGATGGTAGGGGACACTGGTCAGGGAGTCTTCACTCTGCTTTCTTTAAAAGACCTGTGCCTAGTTAATGTTTAGATGGCACGGAATCATAGTTTTGTGAAAAATTTATTTTACATTCTCATATATTAATATTGAAATAGTCATCTAGATACATATTCATATACATAGTATATAAATTTTTATTAGTAGTAAGGAGGAAGCTGTAATTACAATGTCTGTTAATTTAAATTTTTAATGGGTTTCTCTGTTAGCAAGAGAAAAGTCAATGGAATTATGTATAGTATAGACTGAAAGGAATAGATAACTTCGACATGAAAAATCTGAAACAATAAAATTAAATTAAAGTCTCTCAAAGGACTCTGTAAAATGTTCAGTCTATATAGAGATGTGGAATATATGTGCTTGTTTTATCCCCATTATTTGATTGCAAGCTTCCTAATAGTAACAAATTTCCTTTCAATCTATTTTCATATCACTTTGTTTTATCTACGGTTAAGTATTACATACAGCTTTTTAAACTCTTATATTAAAGAAATTGGTTTTTGATATATAAGTACACCAAAGGCTTACATGTTTTTTGTTTTATTTTTCTGAATCATGCAGGCATAGAATGAAATGTACAACAGCATCAGCTTTGCTGCTCACAAGATAAGTGAGTAGGTTACTTAACTTAAAATATGTTTGATAATAATTACCCCATGGCATTTTTATGAGGATTAAATTAGATGATTTGTATAAAGCAGGTAGTACAATGTGTGTCAGCACGGCACTTTCCATAAACATGAGCATCCATGATATTACTCATCAACAATGAATTACCTTGGCTAAAGGAAGAAATCATGCACTCTCCTAGAAAATTTTGGCAGAGACGACAATGTTGTTTGTTCTCCGGTTCTCATACAATGCTGGAGTTTAACTGATGTTTCTCAAAGTGGCTGTTTTCATATGCTGTCTATTTTGAAATTAACCATAGTCTTTCAAGGAAAGATACAATTGAGAAAACGCATATAAGATTTTGTTTCATAACTTGACCCAACAAAATGTTGAGATCTGTCTAAAAATGGATCAGGGGATTATCTGTGAAATTTATATCATTTTCCAAAAGTGGATCTGAGCTGCAAGGCTCCAAGATGCCTGCGAAGTACAATTTCTCTTTTCAGAAAAAGGATGTATCTTAGCTCCAAAATGTTTTCCACGATTCTTGTATTCAGTACATGGCTGAAATGAGGATAAATTCGGACTCTAGTCTCTCTGCACATAAATAAATGATGGACAATATCTCCAAGACAGGGGGAGATGTCGATGGATGCACAAGTCGAATACATAAACATACATGAAAGACCAGTTTTGAGCACACATCCTATTGGTCTTCCTGGGCCCATTGTCTGATTCCAAAAATACTTTTTGTGAAGAAATTTTTTTGAAGTTTTAATGGTGTTTGTACGTTTACTTCTTATTATTGTTGTCTGAATAGTAATGTGATATACAATTTATTCCCTGCAGATTCAAAGCAATTGACATACCTTGTCCAGATAAATGGTGTTTAATAACTTATACTTCTTAAAGTGTTTAATACTCTAATAACTTACACTTGATTCGAAAAATATTATTGTCAGAAGTACATCACAAAAAATCAAAATATATTTACAATTTGTGCATTTTAAAAAATCTAGACTAATGAATAAAAATTATTTTAAGAAAAAATTATCAGCTCTAAATTTTCACAACATCACAGAACTATGAGAACATGCTTAAGTCTAGTAGAATATACATTATCACTTTTTATACACACAAATCACCATCAGTATGCAAATAACTCTGTGTGTATATAAAATATACCTATACATGTCTATCAATATCCATATCTACATCCCTCTTTACCTCATCTGAGTCTGACATAGAAAATTATATGATGAATAGAAAACTGAAGTAAAAATGAGGATACTCCCATTATAATAGCCTCTATTAGTGCCAATACTCCTTTTTAATGTATAGCATTGTTATAGATCATAAGATTTCTTCCATTTAGTATAATTGCAATTAGGCATAGTACCACTGGTTGTTTAACACAGGAAAAGGCACATAGAGATGTTTACTAGGTAGTATTGAACAATGATTAATTTGTTCCCAGTTTATATTTATTATTAGCCCAACTTCAGTTACTTTGCACACTTACTCATTTCCACTTTCAATTAAAGCAGCACCTTTGATTTATTTCTGGCTTATTAAATTAATAGACTTGTTTTCATATCTAATGGTAGATATCAAAAAGGGATTGCCGCAGGCTCTTTTGTAAATTTCAATTGACCATGTGATTGATTTAAACAAAGCACAACTGCCTCATTACCGTATTATAGTTCACTTTTTTTATTTTTGCATATTGAGTTAAATTCTAATATTTTAAATAATGTAAAAGATTTGTTTCATAAAATCACAAACCTAGACAAGTAGATGTAAACAACACTAACATAAAAGTCTCTGTGTGCGTCTGTGAATGTTTTGATAAAGTAAGATTCGTTTTGACACTTGGATACGAAAAGGAAAGACACAGGTATCTGCTCTTTATGCTTCTGCAGGTAGAAATTTAATTACCGTCAGTGTTTGAGCCTGGGTCAAGTGCTTAGTTTATTTGGGATTGCCATCCTGGAGAGCATGTGTGAGGAATGAAGGAATGAAAAGGAAAAAGAAAAACCAACACAAGTAGTATTATCAATTTGGCCACCGTTTTGAGGGACAGGGGCTCAAGCCTGTGGGCTCTGCTGAGGATCCTTAGAGAGAAGCAAAGTCTGCAGGATCTGAGCGGACGTGCTGTGGGGTTGCACCTGTATTAAGCTATTTGAACTCTGGGTAGAAATGGTTATGATAACTCACAATGGCTGGAGTAAAACATGTGCGTATGAAGTGGTGTATTGGAGGCAGTTGGATAAAAGAAAGAAAACAAAACAAAAAAGTCTGCAGGCTGCTGCATTTGCATAATTAGAGTGAAAGTATACAACGAATAAGATTGAATAAAAACCATATAGTTTTCACATGAAATTTAAAAGTTCTCTTGGGATTTTAGAGTAAGAGCTTATAAATTTGACAACCGTTTATAAGAAAAAAAATTAAAGATTAAAAAACTATTATATTGGGAATAAATATTTAACAAACACACACGCATAACTTTTGAAAAATTGCCACTGCTATTTTTAATCGGATTTATTAACAGAAGGATTAAACTTCCTCTACATTGCATGCTCAAAGGATCCTATGGAGTTATGTGTGTTCCAAAAAGCAGAATGCTGTCCTTCATTGTGTTTTTCCATACATAAACAGGCTGTGTCTAATTACTTTAGTGTTCTGATTAAAAGTTAATAAAGCACTTGGAAAATTCTTTTTTTAAGCTAATTGTATATACTTGGTGTTCTCACTAGGAGAATTTATAGTAGTCATACAGAGTCCTTTAACTTATTTTTTTTCTCTCTTGAAAACCAATTATATTTGATTCTCATAATTTCGATCATTACAATTTCCTCTCCAAATTACCACTATATTTTTAGTGAATAAAGTTTATAATCAATACTCAAATATTTTACTTTAAAATGTATCCTGCCTTTAAAGCAATGGAAAAAATAGATAAGTACAGTGAAAAGGATCCTAGAGTAGGAGTCAAGAAAATTGTATTCTAAACCAAACCCTGTCATCAGCAGTGAGGTGCATATACTCTGTAAGGCAGCCTTAATTCTCTGGGCTTCAAACTGACTGGTCAGTAACTAAGTAAAATTTTAGCTCTCCGATTAGGCTTTGGAGTGATGCTGATTGCCTTCATTTTTCAGCTTCAGTAATTAGTGGATTTGAAATTTGGTGTATATCATTTAATTCTTCTGAGCCTAAGTTCCACTGCCTGTTAATTAAAAGTTTAAAAAATAACGATTTAAAATTTTGAAAGAATTAATTGAAATAGCATATGTAAAACATTTAGCACAGAGTGTGGTTCCTTACAAACAGTCCCAGAGCTTACTCATGAGTCACTGTTTTCCATTCTTATCACCCCTGAGAGCCTCTTTTTGTGTCTTGTATGATGATCTAGGAATGTCCCTCTTCCATGAAAAGCTGAACCTTCCATTTTTTTTCTTGGAATTCTCTCTTGCTTTGTCCCTTCAAGAAGGTCTACACATCCAACATGTTCATTAGCATTTTCTCTTCTGCATCTGTAGTGGCTCCCTGTTCTCCCTCCACCCACTATTCTTCTCCAGCTGTTTTTCCCTTTTATTCCAACAGCAAATTCTGAAGAGCTGCCTACCTATTCTACCTCAGCATTCTCTCTCATTCACCCTTGATCCTGTATGTCAACTTCCTACTTCATGGAAACCCTTCTCAGGGTCATGGACACTTCCCACAATACAATCTAGCAGATGTTCTCATGTCATTCGACTCAACTCTCAGCAGCATTGACCTCTGATTTTGTCTTAGGACTCTCCCCTATCTTAGCTCCTTGCCACCTCTTCCTCCTGAGTTTCCTCTTATTACTGGTTACTAATTTTAATTTCTTTTGATGGTTTCATTGTTCTACCCAGTCTCGACTCTTAGGGTCACTCAGGGCTCAGTCCTAAGTGTTCTAATAACTATTTCTCTGAAAAATATAATCTATTCCCATGACTGTAAATGCCATTTTATGGTGCTTATGCACATCTTTTCACAGATAAATTATTGATGCAGGTAGATTGGTTAATAGAGATGGTAGATAGATGATAGAGACAGATCCATAGAACCATAGCTACTGCATTGGTAAGTGACTGCCCAGGCTTGAATCCTGGTTCTGCAACATCCTAGCTCCACAACTTTATGGAAATCATGTAATTTCTCTGAGCTTTAGTCCTGTTTCATAAGGTTATTGGAAAAAATCAGTGCATGTTGAATCCTTAGAAAAATCTCTGGCTTATTATAAATGCTATGTGAATATTTAACATCTTTGCTATTTTCTGATATATAATAAGTGCTATCTGAATATTTAATATCATTGCTATTTTTGCTATAATTCAGATTATGTCACTCCCCTACCTAAAACCCTTCCTCCACTTTACTTAGAATAGAATTCAGCTTCTTTATTTTAGCTTACAAGGCCTTACGTGACCTGACACCAACTTTCCCCTCCGTCTGAACTTATACTACCCTCGCTGTTCCAGTCACATGGGTCTTTTTGAAGTTCCTCAGATACAAAAACATCTTTCTTGCCTCAGGGGATTTTGTATATATTCACTCCACCCCACTCTGCTGTTGACAGGCTGCTTCCTCACATTCTTCGGCACTAAGCGTGTCTTCTTATAAAGCAGGTGCTCACTGGTGGCTTCATCTGTGGCCACTCCCCACCTCACTGACCCCAGTTGCTGTCTACCTTGGACCTCATACCTTACCTGTTTTCCTCATTGCACTTTTCACAATGCAATAATTTACGTTAGTAGCTTTGTTTCTACTCTTCTCTGTTAGAATATAAAGCTCAAGAAGGCAGGATTCCAGACTTAGTGTCTCACACCTAACAGGCACTCAAAACTATTTGTACATTAATGAGAAAATAAAATATAGCAAAGTAGTTTTTACTTCAAAATAAAGTAAAATTTCCTAAGAGTAAAATCCATAGAAAAAACATTGTATGAAATCAGTGAGAGTATTTAAGCAATACACACAAATCCATGCATAAAGAGGACATGAGAGTAAAAGTCTTCAGCATTTCTAGATATCTATATATTTTATAATGAATGAAGAGAGGAACGAATACTACCTGTGATTTTGTGGAGCAACACAAATAGTCTATGCTTCTTAGTAAAGATATAAACCTCCAGCTAATGATAAAATACAAATCTTATGTAATCACTTGCTTACCTAACTTTAAATGTGCAATACTGTCCAATATTCTGTTTCATGTCTTCATATTTATTTACTGTATTTTTGAGCTTCCATAACCAACATTTATGTCTTCAATAGGCTTATCGTGCCTATTGTATGACACACTTCAGAAGCTTTACCTTGTCAATCAGACGAAATCTAATTTCCCACTTGAAAATGGATCCTGACCTATAAAGAACCATTGGGAGTAATCTACTCTCTACCAGAGAGAGTAACATAACCATTTGAGGCAGAATCAGTCTTCTGAAAGCTGTGGGGTACCATCTAGTAATTTACCTCCTCTGTGGCATTAATTGCTACCCTAGAGCACTGGAAGAGTTAATTTACCTCATACAGTGAACACTTGAATCCTGAAGAAGTATACTTAGTTTAGTTTAAAACAGGATTAAGACAGAAAACAAAAGTAGCTTAAATCATGTACTATGACATGTATTCAAGTGAAGGAAATATAGCCCCTCAGTGTACCTGGGGGATTGGTTACAGAACCCCTAGGTCTGCCCAAATCTGCACATACTCAAGTCCAGCAGTCAGCCTTACATAACACATATTAACAGAAAGTATGCCCTATGAATATGCAAATTTTGCATCCTGAGAAGACTGTATATCCAAATGGCGTTTGGTTGAAAAATCAGCTGTGTATATGTAGGCCTGCAGAGTTCAGACCTGTGGAGTTCATGGGTCAGTCGTACTGTAATTAAGATGTCATTTTTCTTCCACAGTTATTTCAGGAATTTGTCATTCTTAAGTTCAATATCCTTTTCTCCTGCTTAAAAACCCAAAATTCTTGCTACAAAATATTGACATGTTTGCAATTTAACATAGGGTACTGAGCTGTTCTTAAACATCACAATGCTATATGTTATTTCTGATAAATACTAATAAAAGAATGCACGTGACAAGTATATAGTGCCTTGAGTTACCTCAGTATCATTTATGGCCATGAACTGATGACTCACTATTTCATGTCAGTTACTTGGGAAATAAGTGCAGTTTTAAGAGGATACATTTGTTATACATCAATTTTCCTGAAAGTGAAAAACACCTTGAGAATATCCATTAATGTCATAATATACCATTATTCCAGTCAAAACATCAGTGGTTTTCAAAATTTAAGCCACAGAATAAAGTGGAGCTACTCGAAATGAACTGGAATTTGGGGATCTAAGACCTCCTTATTTGATCTTTGGCCAATCACCCAAGGGTAGCCTGAGAGGTACCTTTCAGAGCTAAAGTTCTTTGGGGCCAATACAGCTTGCAAACTTTAAACATGATAATATCAAAATAAATTGCTTCCTAAATTTAACAAAATGTAACTCCCTCTATTCTAAACCTTCATAGCATTTGGATTTCACACGTGATATTCTATAATATTAATGTGTGTGTTTTCCACATTTCTTTCTTTAACAAGGGTTTATATCTTGTTCCTATTTATGTTTCCTTGTGTCACTTTTACACAGTGGTAGTAGATGCTCCATAATTATCAATTAGTTAATTAATTAACTAATTAATTAATTAGAATCTTCAGTCTGCCTTTGTGGTCAGATGCAGAACCGATATTGTGAAAGAATTATAATCCCCTTCATTGAAAATCAAATGTATCTAGCTGACACCTGAATGCAAAGGAGTTCACGGGAAAGGAGGCAAGGGAAGGATACTTCTGCCAAAGGAGACCGACCCTGAAAAGGCTTAACACTGGAAAGAAAATAGAAAATTCAGGCATTTAAAAGTAGGTCAGAATAGCTGGATCTTAGATTGTATCAGATAGAGGAACAGTGGACATAAAGCTTATACAGGCTAACAAATTCTGGTATTGAGGTGTATTTTATGTTAAGAAGTTTGTACTTTATACTAAGGTAATTTGAAACTCTTAAGCAAATAGAAATATTATCAGATTTATAAATCAAAGAGATCCCTCAGACCACAATACTTTACTCTGGATTAAAAGGGAAGAATATGAAAGTCACTGAATTTATTTGTGGTATCATCACAACTTCTATTGCTGTTGGGAAACTTCATACGTTCATATGTGCATTTGCAGACACACACACACACATAAATTCGCATAGAATTTCTCTTACAATGTCACTTGGGATTCTTTTGCATTTAAGCTCAAAAAATATACTATTACCTTATAATAAGGTTAATGTTAACATATTATTTATCAAAACCAATAAGCTCAAAATATTTTAGCAAAATAAATAGTGAAATGTTCATAGAAACATTATGTTTCCCTACAACTCTACCATAAACAAATACAACCCTATATCCATATTAACATTTGAGTGAATGGCAGCTGCAATTAGACATGTCAATCTGCCAGTTAGCAAGAGTTTCACCTAAGGTAATGAGCGACAATATGCTGTTTCTTCATTAGAATGTTCTGTGGTTACCAAAAATTTCAAGGGTTAGAATTACAGCATGATTGAGTTAGATAGGACTTTAGAAATCATGGAACCCAGGCGCCTGATTTCCACGGGTGAGATGACTCCAATCTCAGGAATGAAAGTAACTTACTCATGTCTTCATATCTATTTATTGAGCACAGAAGAGAAAGCTTTGACAGCCTTGAGAGGTTTTACTCAACTTCCCAGACTCATAAAAAAAAAGTATATGTACTTCCAAGTGGCATGTCCCTGCCTTAGGTATAATTACAATGGCGTTGTGCCCAGTCTCACACATTCACTTCTGAAAATTCCTATTCTCCGTAAATGATAGAGTTAACCCTCTGATTTTAGAGCTTCTCATGTAGTACAATCAAAATAAATGGGACTACAGCTTCTTCCTGCCATAAAATAGTCTTTCTAATTGAGGTCAACCACAACAAAGGAAAAATAACAGCAGCAGCTGCTTTGCAGACAATATTTAGGACGAACAGCCTTTGTTAGCATCATCCTAGTAAGGAGATGTATTAAGCCCCTGATTTTCTCCACCTATGGCAACAGAATCCAAGACTTCCTTTCCTCCCAGCCTCATAACCCAACAAAGAAGGAGGATAAACTACTGGCTTTCTTTCTCATTTGTAGATTCTGTTTCTTTTTATTTATTTATTTATATTTTTTTAAAAGAAAAAAAAAGAATGAAGAAGAGAAAGAAAGAGGAAGAGGAAGAGGGAGAGAGAACGGGAGTGTTGCTTTATTGCCCAGGCTAGAATGTAGTCTAAAAATGGGTATTGAAAACCTCTTTTATGCCAATGATTGTGCTTAATAATGGAGACAGGAATAAATGAGGGAAGAAAATAAAAAACAGGCAGTCAACCAATATTTCATTTAAACCTGTAAGTAAGTGTGATGTGGTACTGATGAGAGTGTATATTTTGTATATTTAAAGTGGAGAGTTCTATAAATGTTTATTAAATTTACTTGTTCTAGATCTGAGTTCAAGTCCTGGATATCCTTGTTAATTTTCTGTCTCGTTGATCTGTCTAATATTGATGTTGAAGTCTCCCACTATTATTGTGTGGGAGTCTAAGTCTCTTTATAAGTCTTATGTACCTGGGTGTTCCTGTATTGGGTGCGTATATATTTAGGATCGTTAGCTGCATTGATCCTTTTACTGTTATGTAATGTCCTTTGCCTCTTTTGATCTTTGCTGCTTTAAAGTCTATTTTATCAGAGGTGAGAATTGCAACTCCTGCTTTTTATTTATTTATTTATCTTTGATCTCCATTTGATTAGATTCCGTTTCTTAACCTAAAATCACCGCAAGCTCAGTTTATTTTAAACTTAGTGATTAACTGAAGCATCATTAATTTAGACTGCTTTCGGTTGTTAGGGTTTTTTGAAATTATGAAAAGAAAAAGACCACTCTTTAAACTGGTTAACACTCTCTAGAATAATGAGTTCTAATCAACAATCTTTAGCCTGCTGTTATTGAAACTCTATACATATTAATACTGTCTTTCCTCAACCTTCATAATCCAGCTGGAGTAATTTCCTTTGGTCTCTCTTTCATTAGTCACCATGGATCTGTGTTGACTGCAAGAAAATTAGGTTTTTAAGAACTGAAGTGAGTTTTATTTAGAAGTTTTCTTTAGGATTATAGACCAAAGACTACAGTCCAGAAAAATCTTTTAGAGAGATTTTTTTCAGACTCTCTTGACATAATGTTTTACTTTATATCTATATCTGATGCCTACGGATCATAAATCAAGCTGCCCAGAAAATAGAATGGCATCTGAGTTTGCAGAACTCTTTAATGTGTGGTTTAATGCACTCCTGTGTGTGTGGGGGTGGGGTGGGGTGCATGTTTTTATGTGTATATTTCTTATTTGTTTCCCTGATGAAGACTTTTAGCTAGAGATTGTTGTTTTCTTGTTTAAATCTTCAGTTAAGTCAAGACATCAATTTTTGATTCTGCTGTAGACAGAATATAGTTTACATATAGGTAGTGGAGGGTAAGTACATATAAAATTACATTAAAGCTTGGATATAAGAGTATATCTGATTATAGATTATAGAAACATAATTTTTAATCCTATCAGACATTATTTTATGTGTAGGAAAAAGCAATGATTAAGATCACTTATTTTTATTTTTTATTTTTTTGGGGGACGGAGTTTCACTCTTGTTACCCAGGCTGGAGTGCAATGGCGCGATCTCGGCTCACCGCAACCTCCGCCTCCTGGGTTCAGGCAATTCTCTTGCCTCAGCCTCCTGAGTAGCTGGGATTACAGGCACGTGCCACCATGCCCAGCTGATTTTTTGTATTTTTAGTAGAGACGGGGTTTCACCATGTTGACCAGGATGGTCTCGATCTCTTGACCTCGTGATCCACCCGCCTCAGCCTCCCAAAGTGCTGGGATTACAGGCTTGAGCCACCGCGCCCGGCAAGATCACTTATTTTTTAAAAAATACTGACTCATGCAAGAGATATAGTGGTGTATGTTTTATTTTGTTTCGGCCTCTTTTTTTTTTTTTTTTTTTTTTTTTTTTTTTTTTTTTTTTTTTTTTTCTGGAGCGCGGCATGTTTCCACAGAGCCAAGTGCTTTGGGAAATTATGGTGGCAAGCAGAAATGGGCAAAGGTGGCCTCTTATGTTTGCTATTTTGTCCCTTCAATATCATTTCTTTCACAATCTGAGCCTGAGCATCTGACCTTTAGGCAAACAATGTTCTAAGGAACTCAGTTGTGCTAACATTGAACGAGATGTTATAATAACTCCAGTCATTGCATGTTGGATGCTGTTGTTTTTGCAGAAAGGAAGCTGTGCTTGATGAAATGAGGGAAATCCTGGCAAAATTGTTTTCTGTGTAGAAGCTGTAACCAAAAGCAGTGACCTGGAGAAAAGTCATTTACAGTGGGCTCCCAAGTTGTCATGCTTAGGAGCTTAAAGGAAAATGAAAAGTAAAATGTTTAAAGAAAGTGTGTGTGTGTGTTTAAAGGGAGAAGGAAAGACTTGCCAAGATCTAGTAAAGCTGAAAACCATGTGAATCAATATTCTACATGAAACCATGATTCCACTTCCCCATCCAAACACTAGAAAGCCTCTAACTGCTCCGTTAGGATGAACTGAATAAAATAATAAAATGAAATGGTCACATTTATCCATTTTGCATAATTTTCTTTCTTAATAAAGATTACTTAATCTTATTTCATAGTCAGTTTGAGGTGAAAAATATACTTTGTATTGACTTTAATTAGCTTATTGATTTAAAAGCAGTTGCTATTTAGGTTTTCAAACACCTAAAGATAAGACAGTAAATTCTTCAAACCCTCAATTCATAGTTTCTAATTCAATAGTTGTAACCATTTTAGGCTAGCATAAGAATATTTAAAATCCCATCCTGACCAACATGGTGAAACCCAGTCTCTACTAAAAATACAAAAATTAGCTGGGCGTGGTAGTGCCTGCCTGTAATCCCAGCTACTCGGGAGGCTGAGGCAGGTGAACAGCTTGAACCAGGGAGTTGGAGGTTGCAGTGAGCTGAGATCACACCACTGCACTGTAGCCTGTGGACAAAGTGAGACTCCAAATCAAAAAAAAAAAAAAGAATATTTAATGTCTTTTATTATCATACTTAGTTGGGCTTTATATTCATTTCCCTCTCTTACATTGTTTTGTTCTCATTTTAGTGTTTGAGAGAGGATGTTCCTGTAGCTGGAATTAAGAACAGGATGTACACACCTCCCACGCCCTCAAATGAAGAATCTATCCAGAAGCTCTGTTCAGTTAAACCTTGAAGCTATTAGTTCATGAGCAATAGGGATATGAAATGGGAAGTACAACTTCAGGACCCAATCAGCAACCCTCTGAAGGGTTAAAACCAACCTCTTAAAGGCTAGCTGTCTAGACCTTCCATTCTAATTACAAAGATTGTTAGAATTATGAACACATGTTAAAAAGCCTAGGATCTTTTGTTTGCGAACTTTCAACAACAATGTAGAATTTGAGGATGCATCTGATGTCTACGGATAGACTTCCCCAGAAAATAGAATGCCATTTGAGATTGCCGAACTCTGTAATGTGTGATTGTATACTCCCGTGTGTGTGTGTGTGTGTGTGTGTGTATGTGTGTTCATATGTATACTTCTTATATGTTTCCTTGATGAGGATGTTTAGCTAAAGGGGATTATTTTTCTTGATATTTTCAGTTAAGTCAGGGGAAAAGCTGTATGGGTAAAGATATGCATACCCCTTATCAGTACAGTGTGTAAAGGTGAGATAAATGCTTACAAAACATAGGGTACTTAAGACACTCAAGGAGAGAATCAAAAAAAGTGTGAAAAATACCAGTTGGGTGAATAGATATTTCTCTCTTTTAGTCACTCTTATATCCAGCAACACATCCAAAATTTAAAACTATGTGAATAAGATAAGAGCAACAATAATAATAAAATGAAAGCATATTTCACAAAAGTATTATCGACTATGTAGATTAATGAGCTTTTAATATCTAATTGTATTTAAGTAGGAATTAAGCAGGGAGTAGAACACCTCTGCACTATTTTCTTATGGAATCTCTAAATATCATCTGCATGAGCTTTATAGAGACTTATTGTTACAACGAAAGACAAATAGCTCATTGCCAGAGACCACTTTGAAAGGTATCCAACACCCATGAGTAACATGATTAACTGATTTTAAATATGCACTGCTGTGACCACAGGGAACTTTATGGACTTGGGTGAAATAAAACCTAGAAGGTTGGCCTTGTATTCTCCTGTGTTACTGGAACCCCATGCTGTGAAATAATTTACTTCAGTTATCTGACACTATTAGCATCACCCCCTGTTGGTCAGCTAATTAGACATAAAGCTACTAAACAAAAATGAATTTGTATGTACTTGCTATGGCTTAAATCAAGTTTTTCATATTTAAATTATCATTAAAGTTTATCTTATATATGGGCATGGAAGAAGAACATATAAAGAAAAACAACAGTCCACGTGAATAATTTGATTGGATGAAACAAAGGAGGACAAATATCTGAAACTGCAAGCTCATTTTTACCCTACTTAATTTTAGAAATCACAGTGTCCTCTGAGACTCCTTTTATAGTATACACTTGAATACGTAACAAAACTGACACATACAGCCAACTGTGTTGACTTGTACCACTGCCAAGTAGGACACACCTGGATCTAGAGCCAATCCTTTGGCCAACTATACCATTCAAAATACAAATATTTATGCCATTGATATGCTTCATATTTTCTCTTTACCCCACTGAATTTCATTTCATGAGACTATGCCCAAAGGCACAGCTCAATTTCTTTCCCCTCCTTCATGATTGGAAATCGAATCTGTAGAGAAAGAGACCTGGTTGCCCGCTACATATATGATCATAGGATCCCTTAAAAGATTAACAAACAGGGGCTGGGCACAGTGGCTCACTCCTGTAATCCTCGCACTTTTGGAGGCCGAGGTGGGCAATCACCTGAAGCTAGGAATTCGATTCTAGCCTGGCCAACACAGTGAAACCTCATCTTTACTAAAAATACAAAAACTAGCCTGGTGTGGTGGCAGGCACCTGTCATCCCAGCTACTTGGGAGGCTGAGGTAGAAGATTTACTTGAACCCAGGAGGTGGCAATTGCAGTGGGCCAAGATGGTGCCACTGCACTCCAGCCTGGGTGACAGAGCAAGAGTCTGTCTCAAAAAAAAAAAAAAAAAAAAAAAGACTAACAAAGTAGGAACTGAAGAATAAAATACACCTGTGTCTACAATAATATTTAGACTGCATTTACAGCAATAACTACAATGTCTCATGTTTAGGTGTTTTGAAGTTTAATTTTATTTATATTTTATAAAAACCTTGCAAAACAGACCATGCTGGCAACAGTATGTCTATTTCCACATTTAGAATCTAAAATTCACAGTGAATCGTGGCTGTATCAAAGTTGCATAACAGGTAAGAAGCAAAAAATGAAAAGAATAGATTTTTCTGACTCCTAGTGTTGAATTTTCTTTACAAGAGTAGTTATCTAAATGTGCAGCCCAGAGTTCTGTAGGGCTGCAGATTATTGAGTGTAAAGCAGAAGTCTTATTAATAGTTTTCTTGGTTTAAATTAGCTATATGTGTAAAGGGCCTAGGGCAACTTAACCACATTAATAAATATTATCTATTATATACCTAGCAATGTTTTTTAACAAATGCAGTATTTATTGTAATAAATGCATTACAAATTTAAATCGTAAATGAATTTAAGTAAATGTTTGTTGGTATATATTATCTCATTCATAGAAATCAATTATTATAACTCTATCCTACAGAGGGGTCTATTATTATTATTATTTTTTAATGGACCCTAGTAATCTACGAGGTTGCAAATCCCAATGAAGCTATTACCTTTTTCAGGTGTATGAGCATATAACATACTTTCCAGGTAAAGTTTCCCAAGAAGCTTGACTGTTACGCTTAGTTCTTATTTAAGAGGATTTCAAACTACCCTAGAGGATTTGAACATTTTTATCACTCTGATGCCTATTAGTCTACAATGTCACATAAGCAGTTGGGATACAAGTCTGAGACTTTCAAGAGAAGACAGATTTGGAGATATAAATGTGAGAATCATCATTGAATGAGTGATTTTTAAAAGCTTGAAACACTATGCAATCCATAAATGTAGATAAAGAGATCCAAGCATTAAGGGTGGCATGTCAACAACTGGAGTTCAAGAACACTGAGAGAAGAGGAAAATGTGATCCATAATGTAAAAGGAAAATCAAAATCAAGTAATGTGTGAAGCCAAGTGCAGATGGTGTTTTAAGAAAGAAAATAGTTCGGCCATGTCAAGTACCATTGATGAGTCAAGAAAGATGAGGACTAAGCAAGGGACTCAAGGAGGAGGAGACATTAATATTTATGGCATTGACAAGAATAGTTTTTGTAGAAAGTTGGAGACAAAAGCCTAATCAGAATAAATTATTAAAAATAAATTATTAAAAATTATTAAAAATTATTAAAAATAAGAAAAATTAAAACCATAGTAGTAACATGTCTTTTTAAGAGTTTCATTGTAAAATTTGCAGAGAAATAAGATATCTTCGGTAAGATTGCTTCAATTCCTGAGACCTTGGGTTGTTGTTATTTTGAAGACAAGATTATAAAATATGTGGGTCTGCTGATGAAAATCTTCATTTGAGATAAATTGAGAGGAGAGACTTGAAGAACTATATTCTTGGATAGTGAGAGAAGCTAATTGTATTAGCTGAGCACAGGGATGTTCTTTAATAGCAAGTAGAAAAAATGTCAAACTAGAGACAAAAGGACGAATAAATGGGTGATGTGGTAATAATTGTGAAAGTTTTCTGCTGGTTGCTTTTGGGGTAGAAGATGCAAGAATATCAGTTGAACATAAAAATTATAGAAGTAAGTTTAAGTGAAAGAAACAATACTATATTTGTGTGAAGTCAATTTCTTCTAATGGAAGGTGCATACCCAAACCCACATAAAGCTTAAAAAGAAAAAAATAAGTCAACAATATTTGACTAGCAAAAAAAAAAAAAATTAAGAAGACAGGGAAGATCTCCTTGATTATATATGAAGTGATGATGATTCAAAAAAAAACAATAACATGTTTGAAAGGGTCTGTTATTTGATTCATTAAAATAAATTATTGGGTTAAGAATGGTGGCTGATAATTAAATTTAAATAAAAACACTAATCCCAAAGAAAACTTGAACATGAATAATATTTATAAAACACATCTGTCTCACAATTTGAGAATTAGTAAATTAGACATTCCTCTCAATCTCCCAAAAATTGGGGGGAAAATGAATTTGAGGAAAGCATAATGATGAAATAGGTACTTCACAAAAGATTTGAAACTAAAGTAAAAGCATCATGACCTATTAAAATATTTCTCAGTTTTAAGAATTATGCTAATTGAAGTTTTAAGAGAAGACCATATAGTATCATTTTTTACCTCAGTTGTCATTGTTTATAATAAATCTCCCAAAGATGAGGATGATTTCATATAAATGTTTTAAATTTGACATACCGTGGTATCAAAAGATTAAGTCATGGGCCC
This sequence comes from Sapajus apella, assembly GCF_009761245.1. Taxonomy (NCBI): domain Eukaryota; kingdom Metazoa; phylum Chordata; class Mammalia; order Primates; family Cebidae; genus Sapajus; species Sapajus apella. The sequence continues at coordinate 11,876,766 of NW_022436996.1, forward strand.
ATTAATAATTATGAAATGGTTTTGAGGAAAAATAAAGAAATGTATTATTCAGGTTGGTTATGTATTTTATCTACCAGTCTGTTTTCTGTAACAAGTCTGTTGTCTATGACGACTGTTCTCTATAACTTTTAGACTTATTTCCAAAAGAATTGAATCTAATATCCAACAATGGAAATCTTACATGCTTAAAATAATAAAAGGCATATGACAAATTAAAAAGATAATTGTTCAGGAAATAGCTTCGATTATTTTTTAATCAATGATATCATTGTTAGAATATGTGTGCAAGATCCATCTAAGACTATTCTGAAAGAAACACGTTAAAATTATTAAAAGCATTGTTTTATGTAATGATTTTAATTCCAACTATATACACAAATTTTAAATATAATAAAATATTTCAATTGAAAAACTGTGATGCTGTTACAAAATGAATACTGTACAACATGGAAATACATGGAAATACAAATAAATTTCCTTTAATATGATATAAAAAAAGTACAATTGGTTAAAAATTTGAACTCTGAAATTCAGTATGTGTGACCCAACTCTGCCATTTTGTAGTGTCATGACCTTGAAAATGTACTTAACCTTCTGAAGTCTTCTTTTCTCTGTATATAGTGTCTATGTTTTGACACTCCCTGACACAGACCAATACTTAGCAACGTCTTTTAACTTTCTCCAAATACGTTATTTTGTTTTAAAACCTTAGAAAACGATAGAGACTATACTTTAGCTTTCACAGGGGAGGATAGAGGTGATGATTTATATCACGGACCCCACAGCAAAGAAGTCATAATGTCATTTTAGAAAGAAGTATTCCTTCCTCATTGTTGTCACAATCATAACATTTATAAGAGCTTAGATAATGCTAATGGCTATGGCAAAAAAATGTGAGAGCCATTTCACTTACAAAGAGCACAAAGTTAAAACAGTAAACAGGAATCTAATTTTCGTATCATAACAAAGTATGGTTCATTCAACTGTCTGAACATAAAGTAAAAAAAAAAAATTAGAACAATCAAAGAGGTCTAGTAAAGGGGTTTAAGATATGAGTAAACTTTCTAAGACATTAATGAATTAAGTTTTCATCTTACATGACTAAAGTTCTAAGGAATAAATAGGCATCATTTAATTAATGTCAATTTAATATAAGTTCCATCTGAAGCATTTTTGCTGTTTTGAAATCCTTACAAATCAATTTTTCTTTAAAATAAGCAAACATAAAACCCACCAAGCAAATTTTTCGACTGATGTACACTTGGTAACCTTGATAATTTTGCATTGTTTCCTTAAAATACACATTGTTTTTCTTTGATCAGCCAATTCTTCTGCAATCAGATTTCATTGCAACTTTTTTTTCCAAATAAACTGATTTTATTTTCTCAATTTTTTTGATCCTTAATCTTCTGTTCACATGAAAATTTTTGTAGATGCAGAAGTTTGCAAATAGCTCTTCCTTTTCATTTTCATTATGTCACAAGTAGTTAAGAAAGGAGAGAAGGCAGAAATGAGAGCTACTATATTTGGGGTAAAATACTGCTGTTGAATTAGTTCTTATGTGGTAATGAGGATTCTATGATGGCATCTGTGATTGTCACACCTTAGTACCGACACCTATGTAGGACCTTGCTTCCCACCCACATTCTACCTTGAGTACTGGCAGAACTTGTGATTTATTTCTAGGGAATAGAATTTGGCAGTTGTGAAAAAGTTTTTTAGATGTAATTAGGAAATTTTATGAGCTGACTCTGAATTAATCAAAGTGGAAATTATCCTGAATGAGCCTGACTTAATCAGGAAAACTCTAAAAGTGATACATTCTGATTTTAAGCTCAGCTATGTTTAAAACTTCTCTATTAACATGACAATTAAAATGGGGTAATAAATGCAAGATTATTTGAAACTGCTGAACCTATAAAGAAGAGAGTCATTCTATTATTCAATTGTCTTTGTATTTAAAATTTATACATTATATAAAATATATTATATATTGAGTCTGTTATATGTAATATATGACATATATATAATTATGAGAACAAGGAATTTTTTTAAAAAACATCTTGATTAACAACCATTGTTAGGTGCTAACAAGGTAAGATATTGAAATGAATCTGTTAATATTCCTACTGATAGCAGATAAAAAACAGATGATATTAAAACGTCAGAAGTGTTTATAAGTGAAAACAAACTTGTTATTCCAAATATATGTGATTTTAATACATACCATGACACCTTTACCAGCATAAATAAGAAGTGTTATACATACTATGAGAAAGTTTTCAAGTAAAACTTCTGAACAAAATAATTGTAAATTAATATACATTTTGGGGAGTATTTACAATCCTAGTTTGTTTTAACTTTAATTAAGATTATGTGTAGAAATTTTGCTTTAATCCATATTTCTGTGGTATCATATTTATTAAAATCCATTGTGGAAAAATAATATCATATAGTGGTAACAAGTTTATGTTTTTAGCGACCACAACTCATCTCATTCCCAGTTCACTGAATTAGCTCTAAAAAATGACAGATTTGTGTTTAGTTTTTCAAAGTCATTAATAAAAGTCTATCTGATTATAACGTTTCAGATTCAGACTTCTTAGAATCACTGAAGTTCATATTTAAAGAATTTCCTGTGGTGAGCATGTAACAAATTATTCTTAAAGAAACAAGAGAAGCCAATGTGTGGCTCATGCCTATAATCCCAGCACTTTGGAAGGCCAAGGAGGGTGGATCACTTGAGGTCAGGAGTTCAAGACCAACCTGGCCAACATGGTGAAGCCCAGTCTCTACTAAAAATACAAAAATTAGCTTCACGTGTTGTTGGGCGCCTGTAGTCCCAGCTATTTGGGAGGCTGAGGCAGGAGAATCACTTGAACCTGGGAGGTGGAGGTTGCAGTGAACTGAGATCACGCCACTGCGCTCCAGGCTGGGTGACAGAACAAGACTCTGTCTCAAAACAAACACATAAAAAAGCTAATACTGACTGAGAAATTTAACAGAGAAAAATAATTTATAATAAGCATTTTTTAAATCTCAGAATTATACACTATATGATCAATCAGTAGGAGCCCTGAGATAAAAGAGGTGCCGAAGCTTGGCAAAATGACTTCTATGGGCCCTTCAATTTCAGGAACCTAGGATTCTGGTATCTGGTTGAGCTGCTGCTTTGCCAGCAGGGAGTTTAGGACTGATGGTGAGACTGGTTCACACTGATGAGATCTGCCTGGGCTCTACTTTCTTCTTGCCTCAATCTGCCTGAACATTCTTCCTGTTTCATTTCCAGCTTTGAATTTTTTTTCTCATCCATCTTTACTTTTATGGCATTCAAAATAATTGAACTAAGCATGCCAAATGGCACAGGCAGGTTTTATTTACCGAGGATGGATTCCTAACCACACTATCCTGGCTTTCCACTGATACACGCCCAAGTGCTCCTACTACAGCTGCATACCAACTATAGGAACATGCAATTCCACCTCCGCCCTTCTAGTCTTGGTTCTGTGCATAAGGCGTATTTTTCAGCTTCCCTTTCCTTCTTGCCCAGAAGGGGGCTCCAAAAAATAAAAAACAATAAAAACCAATCAAACAAAAATCTTTATTCTCCCAGGACACAAATTAATGTCCCTGCACTCTCAGTGCTTTCTAGAAGCAGTCCCCAACTTTTTTTGGCACCAGGGAGAAGTTTCACGGAAGACAATTTTTCCACAGAACTGGGTGGTGGAACGATTATTTCTGGCTGGAACTGTTCCACCTCAGATCATCAAACATTAGTTAAATTCTTTTTTTTTTTTTTCCTTTGAGACAGAGTCTTGCTCTGTCACCCAGGCCGGAGAGCTGGAGAGCAATGATGCCATCTCTGCTCACTGCAACCTTCACCTACTGGGCTCAAGCAAGTTTCCTGCCTCAGCCTCCCAAGTAGCTCCCAACACCACACCCAGCTAATTTTTGTATTTTTAGTAGCGATGGGATTTCACCATTCTGGCCAGGCTGGTTTCGAACTCCTGACCTCAAATGATTCACCACCTCGGCCTCCAAAGGGCTGGGATTACAGGCGTGAGCCATCGCACCTGGCTGGTTAGATTTTTATAAGGAATGTGCAACCCAGATGATTTGCATGCACTGCTGACAATAGGAGTCACTCTCCTGAGACTCTAATGCCACAGATGATCTGACAGGAGGCTGAGCTCAGGTGGTAATGTGAGCAATGGAGAGTCACCGTAAATACAGATGAAGCTTTCCTGGCTCACCTGCTGATCACCTCCTGCTGTGCAGCCTGATTCCTAATAGGCCACCGCAGGTACGAGGTCCATGGCCCTGAGGGTTGGGGACCCCTGCTCTCTAGGAACTCATGTGTTCTTTATTGTTTTTACCATGAAGTTTGTCTCTTATGATCTGTGTCTTGGATTAATGTTTCCCCCAGATCCTTTCTAACCTTCCTGTATGAACAGTGCTTTTATTTCACTCATTTTTACAGAGACAGAACTTTGTGGAGGCCTTAATAAGCACTCAATAAATATGTATTTATTTATATTATTCCTGGGTCTACATGACGTCATCAACTGGATGACCCTCACTTTTCAGTAGAACTGTGGGACTAGGGACTACTTCCTGTCTCATATATTATTTCTTCCCCTCCTCCTGTGCCTCTGCCATACTGCTAAGACATAGCTTCATTTACCTTTTACATTTTTTAGTGTCTAAAGTAAAATGCCACTTTCTTTTGGTTTCCTTTCTAGACACATAGCAATTAGCAGACATTTTGTAAAATTCTGGTGGTAAAAATGACGACATTTAAAATTGCTTATTGAAAGCGAAGTGGCCTGGGAAGCAATGAATGGTTTCTGAGGTACTATGCTGACCTTGTCATCAACAAACTGTGTGACATTTTGGGTTTCTCAGGTTTTGTGTGGGTATAAGAATGAGAGAGTGTGTGTCTTCTCTCTTTAGCATGGCAGTGTGTGCTAGAAAGATAGTGGAAAAGCTCTATCTGCCTTGGCCTTTGCTTTATGGAGTGTTGAGATTGAAGAGATGTCAACATCACAATGACCTCAGTGGTCTTATCAGTGCTGTCAGCCAACCACCGATAATTAACCCAAAGGATCCTAACATACCTTTAAGGACAGCCTCTGTCCAGGTTCTTCCTTTCACCTGGACTCTTAAATCCCACACAGTACAGGAGAAAAAATGCAAACTGATTAGAATGTGTGAGTGAAAAACATAGCTAAAATTATGTATACACATAAAAAATGAGTACCATCATCAGACGATGGTACCTCTTAACAATTTTGTATCTCATTATCTATTCCATATCAAGCCCATAATAATCAGGTACAACCACCAAGCCTCTGAGAAAGAATGTATGCCTCATTCTCTTATCAATGGAAGAGCTCAGTGTTTGCTATATTTTAAATCCATTCCAATTAGTAGTGTTAACTATAAAAATGCAGGACCATCTGTTCATTGACCTTGGATTATAACATTTCATACAATTCTCCAGACTATTCCAACAGCTCTTTCTCAACTTTGTTAATGCCAGACTTTCATATTTCTAATCATTGTGCTATTTTTGCTCAAATTTTTAGTAATTTTATGGCGTTTTTTCTAAATGTTCTTAAGGTATGTAACTACTTGATTGAATTGTTTAACTGCCAGGCTGAAGGTAATATTCCAGCCAAAGCTAGTTGGCCAGGCCCGGTGACTCACGCCGGTAATCCAGCACTTTGGGAGGCTGAGGCAGGTGGATCACTTGAGGTCAGGAGTTCTCGACAAGCCTGGCCAACATGGTGAAACCTCGTCTCTACTAAAAATACAAAAATTAGCTGTGTGTGCTGGCCCATGGCTGTAGTCCCAGTTACTTGGGAGGCTGAGGCAAGAGAATGACTTGAACCTGGGAGGCGGAGGTTGCTGTGAGCTGAGATCCTGCCATTACACTTCATCATGGGCTACAGAGTGAGACTGCTTGTCAAAGAAAATAAAAAAGCTAGTTTATTAAAAAACGTGGGAGAAATAACATATAGCAGCATTGCATAAGGAGGTGTGTTTGAAATATCAGTTTTAGATATTTATGAGAAATTAATTATATTTCAATTTTTTTTTAAATAAATGAGCTCTAGTTTTCTAAATGATCACTTGAGAAATCAAACACTTGTCATAACAGGGATAATTTACCTCGGTAAAGATAATATGCTGGGGTTTTCAATCTAGTAAAGATAGTTTGGAACTCATTGTTTGGTCTCTGGCTATGCTGATGTGGTGATACTGCAGTCTGAAAACATTCTCTTTAGAATTTTGGCATTATAGTGAAGTAACATTGCAAAGAAAAGTTTTCTGTTTCAAAGTTAAATAGCAGGAAAATACTGCTTTTCCCTTTTTTACAATAGCATCTTCTCTATTTCCTTTACTCATATCTTTAGTCATTTATAACTTTTTTATGATTAAACAGGGATCAGATCCACAAATATGATATTTTGAAAGCTACAGAGAACTATGATAAAATATTTATATTGTTCGTGATCTCAATAGAAAAATTATGGTACAATTTATTTAAAAATTATATTTCATTTTGATTTTAGATTTCTCACTGACATTTTCCCAATTTACCAATTATATATAGATATGGGTAAAAACTAACATTGGTCTAAAACATAGCCTTTACTCTCTTTTATGCTATTAAAAAGTGAGCAACAATTTAAGGATGCAACAAGTGAAATAACCTATATTTTACTTGCATTGATAATTTAAAAATTCTAAATTGCCTTTTACACAATTTATAATTCAGTTAGATTATCTCAAATAAATTCATATTTTTAACAGCGTACTTTTTAAAAAAAATCATCAGCTTAAATGTTTCAGGCATTACTGCAAATTCATTTTCTTTCTTTCAAAATAAATTAATTGAAGTTGGTGTTTTCTTTAAAATTTTATCACATACTTTAGTTTGCATGGATGATTCTAATGCATGAGTGTGGTTATTTTTATTTTTATTGTACTTTAGGTTCTGGGGTACATGTGCAGATCATGCAGGATTGTTGCATAGGTACATACATGGCAAGGTGGTTTGCTGCCTTCCTTCCCCCAGCACCTATATATGGTATATCTCCCAACGTTATCCCTCCCTACCCTCCCTAGCCCCAGTTGTCCCTCCCCTAGTGCCCCCCAACTGACCACAGTGTGTACGTTGAAGGTCAGGTTAGCAAAGGCAAAATATATCAGATGAGTCAAATATATTGTACATTTAAGATTTTAAATCTTATTCTGGTAACTGTTTCCTTTACAGAAAAAAAATAAAAAAGAGAGAGAGAAAAAAGATATGAAATTAAGTCATTCTTGTCAAACCTCCGATTTCTAGTCTGGTCAGAGCAGGAATGTTCTCTAAGTGTGTGTTTCCAAATTAGCAAATGATAACATATGCCGCAATTTTAATCCACTATTCTTACACAAATCTTCACAAAATTTGTTGTTGATCTTTCAGCAGTGAGCAGAAGAAATAACGTAACAGAATAAAGTTAACACAAAAGATATAAAGCCCAGAGGAGAATAACAAAGAAAAACTTCGTTACCAAACACAATAACCTTTGGTAAACAGAAAACAATGGAAAGGCATCTTGTGTTTCTAGATCCCAAGCGTGGAAAATGCTTACTGTTCATGACTCCAATGCAGTTTCACTTACTGTGCAGGGTGGAGTGCTTGGGAAGTGATTCTGCATTCTAATTCTGCAGTTAAATTTGGAAAACTAAAATGAAAGAATAGCCAAAAGAGTTTTGCAGATGAAGAACAATAGAGAGATATCTTACCCTAAAATATTGGCGTGTCCTACAGGCATAAAATAATTAAAATGTTGTGATAGTAGCATAAGAATTGACAGAGAGCTGAATGGGACAAAGTAGCTCCAAACCAGGACTCAAGATATTAAAAGTATTTACCACAGTATTACTCAAATCTTACACGTCCTTCCTTTTTAGATAGATACATCTTATTCTATGTAACAAGATGAGAAACATCTGTTTAATTAAATGATGTGCTTTTTAATACCTAGAACATTTATGTATCTTGCAAGGTTTTCTTTACCCTTAGTGACAGATCTTTTATCATGCATATACATACAAATTTATAAGCCAAATAAATTAACAGTCTATAATTACTTCGAATTTGGAATTTAACTTGTCTAAATCACTTTTAGATGTAGAGTTCAAGATGTCCGTGCTTTTCCACACAGTGTCATCACTTGGGTTACAAAGAGCATTGGTTATGTGATATTTTTGAAGAGCTTTTGATGTTGGCATCTGACATCTGACTTTGCAATTGTATAAGGCCAGCCTATTTTGATTTCAACTTGTAGTATGTTGGTAAAACATGTTGGATTCCCCACCTCCTTCAAATACTACTCCAGCAATTTGGTACCTGCGGTTTAAAAATGCACACCGCTATCACCTCTAAAGAGTATTCTTCCATAGGAACACTCATTCTCCAAGTTTTAAGGTTGGGGCATTTGAGGTTTGCAAATGCACAAGTAAATGGCAAACATAATTTGACTCTACCTCTGTGACCATGATTTTTAGAGTTTATTGGCTGTAAACAATCCAGTTAAAATAAATGTATCTTACAATCAATAAAATTCAGTCTGCTAAAAACATCAAGAATGAAGGCTGCAAATATAGGATTTTCAATAAATACTAAAATGATTTTCTCAAAAATTTTAAACTCTGTTTGTAGGAATGAAAAATAATGCCTGCCACGCTTATCCCAAAAGATGCTTTGAGAATCAAAATGCCTTCAGGCATGGGCATAAAACTTGTAAACTGCAAAGCACCATATAGCATGTAATACTCTGAAAGGAACATTTCAGCGTGTCTTTTTGTTCATTTGTTTTTCAATTGTTTTGTTTTTCAAATTAATACCATAATTAAATACTAAAGTTGCTTTTCCACAGCTTGCATTTCCTCCTAACTATAAAGCAGATTTATCATTAAAATCCTGTTTTTCTAGCCATATATAAGTGTTATTACTATGTTATGTGTGATCAGACGGTTTTACATGTATAGCAACACTGTAGCAGTATTGCGCAAAACTGTCTCAATTATGTTTCTATCTTTTCTTCACTTGGCATGCTGATACATTGCATGCATCCTGTTATTTATGCTAAAATATCTAATAATCAGAACTTGTTTCAAGTCTTCAGTATAATCAAAGTACTTACTGTCCTTACTCTATCCTGTAATTGTAATAAAAATTAGTTTAAAATAATTTGATTAGAGAGATGTTGGATTTAAGACCTATAATTTTTGCATGATCTATCACATTTCTTGTAAAATTTCTTACTTAACAAATTACATTCTGAATATGATTCAAATTACTGGCATTTCATTTATGCCTTCTAATCATTTTGTAAAAATTGATCGGGCTTATAATAATAATGTGAATAAAATAATATAGTTAAAATGAAAATAAAATGTGGACATGTCTCAAAATGTTTAAACAGAAGGATAGATAAGTTCACTTTTATAACTATTAAGCATTATTATCTGAACTCTTAGCCTCTTGCAGAAATGCGAAAGAGAAATGTAGTGAATTACACTTTCTTGCTGATAAAGGAAATTTCAGTAGATAATCTAGAAAGAGAGATTTTCTTCATGGCACTATAACTAGACAGGCTTTCTGGAAAAATATCAGTCAGTATCTTCAACTGTCTTTTGCAAAAGTGAAATATTCTTTTATTATCACTTTTATATTATCATCGATAAAACATTAAAGCACAGAATTAAATCTTATTTTAGCAAAGATTTGCCTTCCCAAAACTCATAAAATATGATGTGGGGACAGCTCAGAAACCAATCCATAAGGCTGATATTTGCCAGGCAGAAATAAAATAAGAATCTTAGCAGCTCCCATTCTACTTCCTTAGAGGATGAGCATGACAATTTGATCTCTAACATTTGCTAACATTGGTTTTTGAAGGGTTGCTTATTTAGCAAATAAAAATACAGACCATACATTTAAATTTGAATTTGAGATAAATCACAATTTTTTAGTAAAAGATAATCCTATGCAATACTTGATACATATTTATACTATTTTTAATTCTTTATCTAAAATTAAATTAAGCTATGTTTTATATTTTATCTGTCACTCCTAGCTTTAGTGTTTTCCATCTTCTTTCATTACAAGAATAAGGTCATGAAAAAATTAATCAGGAGAAAACATCACCTCTTGCTTTAATTTGGTTTTCATAAGCAGCAAACAAACATGTACAAATTTGAAAAGTATCAGATGTTAGAGAAACCCAGTTTGCTTAACCAAAAAAAAAGGTAATCCTGTCTACGAACTTAAAATTAGCTTTCAATATGATTCATTTCTCTCTGTAACCCTATGTATTTCATTTTATATATTTAATAACATTAATAACATTATGTTATTCTAGGGAGTGTATTTTTTGCATTTTTAAAATTAGACTGACAAAGTGGACCATTGCATGAAAAGAGCAACATCACACCTGTAACTGGTTCTAAACAAGGCTTCAATAAAGACTTTGTGTTGTATCACTGGGACTTTCTTGGCTTCATTCACATCTACATTTGTTTATTCATAATTTCTATATGGATCCAAGTTATCTTCCAGGAGCTCTATTTACATATATTTAAATAGATATTCTTGAAATATGTAAATACAAAAATCTTGGTATAACCACATGACCCTATTTCCAGAGATGGTATTAATAGGACATGCAAATTCAATATATAAACATTCAATATTCATGTAACTATTATCAAAGATTCATAAAAGCCTACATTCTGCCTCCTCTGAGAATATGAAAATGATGTTAGGACATGCCACTATGGAATAATTGTATATCCCATTAAAGCCTGGGTAAATCAAAGCTTTCGGTTTCATCAAATTTGAATGGAATTTTTAAGTATCTTTTTAAATAGAAAATTTTAAAGCAGAATTTATTCTTCTATGCAAGCCCTATGTATGTAAGTGTGTGTGTACATGCATGCATGTATGTGCATATGCGTATTCCTTATGGAATTTTATTGCAAGGATGAGGAAGAGAGACATAATGACTGAGAGAGACAGAGAGATTCACTGAAACCTGTTTAACTCTGACGGGACAGTGGAGCATGGAGTTGTTATTTTCACCTAAGGAATAAGAAGGCTTCATAGGTAGACACCAGCTGAGCAAATGTTGAGCCATGAGTGGGTATTCACTAGGTAAGAGAAGCAGAGACGAAGCATAGAAAAGAGGAAAATGCATTCCAGGCAAGCTGTTCACCTCACACCAGAAAATTCCTCTATTATTTTCCAAAATTAGATGGGCTACAAGTAATCATCTGTTGGACTCCATGATAACTTTATATTTGACGCTATTAAGCATCAGAATAATCACTCTTTACACCGGACTGATATTCACTTTAAATATGTGCAGGTCTCCATCTATGGTAGTGAAATGCTCACACATAAAGCAGAGTGTCTGTTAGCTGTTGGCCCCTGGATCCAGTGATTTGCTTTTTTCCTCAGTCTTTGCTACCAAGCAGATTGATAGAAAATGCCAGCACTCTAGAGGAATACGTGTCAAATGCTAGGACTATAAAAATATATGTGTGTGCTTTGGACAGGTATCTGTTACCGTTACCTGTGCCTGCCCCAGGAAACACAGTTACTCTTTCTCTCCCCTACCTCCATATGTCTGTATAGCCATTTGTCCTCTCTCTCCCTTCTCTCATCTCAGCAAATGAGATGATGGTGAAAGGGTCGAAAAGGCTATCTTTGCATTGGTAGGAAAACAAATCCTTCAGAATAAATGTTGCCTGGAAATGTCTCACTATTTTGCAAAAATCATTGCCTTTATTATTTTCTCTTTTCAAGTATCAAATACCTGTCTTTGGCTTTTGCAGTCTAGAAGTTTGCTGTCATATTATTTCAAAGTCATTTATGTGTAAGGTATAATTGTCCACACAAGCAAGATACAAATTCTTCTTTTAAATATATGTACATAGACTAATGAATAAAATAATAATCATAGACTGGCTGTGGTGGCTCATACCTGTAATCCCAGCACTTTGGGAGGTGGGAAGGCAGAACTACTTGAGCCCAGGAGTTTGAGACCAGCCTGGGCAACAGGGTAAGACCTCATGTTTACAAGAAAAGCTTTTAAAAAATATCCAGGTATGTGGGGCATATTCCAGTGTCCCAGCTATTCAGGAGGCTAAGGTTGGAGGATCGCATGAGCCTGGGAGGTAGAAGCTGCAGTGAGCTGTGATCATACCACTGCACTCTAGCCTGGGTGACAGAGCGAGATCCTGTCTCCAAAAAATAAAACAGTAATCATGTGCATTCCAAGATAAAATGATTAAAGATGATTTTAATCTTAATTGATTCTCTACTTACTAATTAGGATTTAGTCCTTCTTCAAACTAGCAGTAGTCTCTTTTCACTTTTAAGAAAGCTCTGTAAGTTGTTTTGTGTTTTCTAAGTTAGAACAATGTCATCTAAAATCATGGCGAGACTAAGAGGACCCAAATATGTACATATCCCAGAAGTAATAAAGTAATCCACTTGTCTAGTGCTAACATTTATGCTTTCATTTTTTTATTCTGAAATAATTATAAATTCGCTAGAAGGTGCTAAGACAGTGGGGTCCTGGGTGCCTTTCAAGTTTCTTCCATGATTTCATTTTACGTAACTATAGCACACTAAACCAGGCAATTGTCATTGATGCAATGTATGCATATGTTCTATATCAGTTTATCACATGTGTGATGTATAGGCACTGCCACAATGTAAATGCAAAACTGTTCCATCTCACACCCATCCTCTCCCTGCACTACAGCCATGCCTAACCCATGACCACCACTAATCTGTTTCCAATCTCTGTACAGTCTGTATTCCAAGAAGGTTGTCTAGTGGAAGCATACATTACATGACTTTATGAGACTGGCTTTTTTCACTCAGCATAATGCCCTTGACATCGATCCAACTTAGTGCATCTAGCAACACCTTTTGTTGTTCTTGATGTTGTTAGGTCTTGTTTTAGTGTTTGCTGAGCAGTGTTTCATGATATCGACATGCCACAATTTGTTTATTTACTTATGGAGGGGTACTGTAGTTTTCCCAGTTTAGGGCCATTAAAAATAGAACTTCAGTGAGCAATCATATGTAGATTGTTGTGCATACATTTTTTTTTTTTTACTTTTGTAAGTGAAATATTTCAGTTTTGATAAAGTTCAATTAATTGGTTTTTTTTCTTCCTTTATGAATTATGCTTTTGGTATCATGTCTAATAACATGTCATCAAGCTCTGGGGCTTAAAAAATGCTTCTATATTTTATTTTTCAAGTTTGAAGTTTTATGTTTTCCATTTAAATTATAGTCAACTTGAGCTAATTTTGGCATAAGGAGTTAGAGAAAGTTCTGGGTGAAAGAGACGGAAGCATTTCTGGTAAATTACCTTAAGCTCCTAGAAGATAGGGAACTAAATCTCCAAGTCTCCATGTTTTTGTTTTGATTACTTGTCTCACTATAGGTAAATATTTACTTTTATACCATGTTTTATATTTTTAATTTTGTGTTCCCTGTTTTAAGGAATAGAATCTCCCTCTTCCCCAGCCTCTAAACAGCATTATGTAAGTATCCAGTCTCTAACATCTTGCCTATGATGTAAGAAACATTCAGATTGTGTGTAGATATGGATGTGAACTAAAGGTATATATGAACACTTGTGGGAACATAATGACAGAAAGAAGATACAGAGTTAGAATACAGTATTAAAAGGGAATTTTTTAAAAAATATTAAGGATGGAAAAAGATAACTGTTTTCTTCTATTAGACCTTTCTCCAGAGAAAAAAGTCAAAAGCAAAGCTATCAAAGAGATTCTACAGTGGCTCTCTAGACATGACAACAGTCCAAAGGGCTCCTCAAGGGAAAATCCAATGATGGGAGGCTTCTTATGGTGAGGACACAGAGGAGCTCAACTACTCCCCAAGTGCCTGAATTTGGTCATCAACTCAATAGCAAGAGTCCAAAGGGACATTTTTCTCTCTTGTTTAGTATTTCAATAGCTCTTTTTAAAATTAAGTCACTTGAGAAGAATTTACATAAAATAAATGTATTCCTTTTCAGTGTGCATATGGATGAATTTTAGAAACCGTATATACCATCCCGACTAACACTACATTCAAGATGTTGAACATAGTATATTTTTGTCATAATGAAAACCCTCAACATATGGGTTTTGATGTGAATTTCAGAACAGGGTAGGCTAGCATAGTCAGTGGAAAGCTTCAATCATTTACCAATAACTTCTGAGCACTTGGCCACTGGCAGACTTTTTACTAGGTACTAGGAATGCAAAGATAAAAATGTAGTAAGCCCTGACTTCACAGTCAAATGAGAACTCAAAGTCTTTTGGGTGAAATAAGTAGAGACACTGACTCTACTACAAGTGATCAAAGCGGAGGGAGTTTGGGATTGTGATCAATGAGGATTAAAAACTGTATAACTATTTGCCGCCATAGAAGGGGTGCAAGAATAGAAAAGGTAAGTGAGGACATTAGCCTTCATGTGCCAGGAAGCAGTCAGGAGTAATAGTGACAACTGAAGTAGGGCATGGACAGCTTCACAAATGTGTGAATGTCATTCTTCCAAGTCATAATCCAATAGGGGGAAAGTAATACATTGCTTCCACTGAAATACCTTCCTCATTACCCTTGTAGAGGAGGAGTAGACATGGTGACATTGTTGTGGGACTATCCATACCTTAGAGTAGGCATGGTTCACTACTGGTAGAAAGAATTCTTTCTTTGATGGTTTCATACATACAATACGGAAAAAAATGGCAGGCATAAAGCTCATAAACTTTTATTTTTCAAACTCTCAGGTGCCATGAAAGAAAAGGCAGGGGAACTAGCTAGTGACAGATTTTAGTTCTGTAAGAACCTCACGAATAATTCTCAAGTGTTGAAGACTGATTGGATGCTTTAATTAACCTGCTGTAGGACTTCCAACCTTCTCTATGCCTCCTGTCTACTGAGTTTATTTTGTGGATCTCTCTTTCTTAAATAGAATGGGCTTTTTCTGCTGTTGTGGAGAATGGGTAAACTGTTCATCAAACTTCTTTTATCTTCTTCTTAGGCATGGATTGGGATTATATTTTCTAGGACCTTGGCAGTTAGGTATGGTCATATGACTGAGTTTTAAATAAATGCATTTCTTCCAGAAATGACTCTTGAAAACTCTCTAGGCACAATTCTCCATATTTCTTCAGTCTAGTACAGATAAGCATGGTAATCCTAGAAGCCACTGATAAGGATTCCATAGACATTGGGGAAGTGAGCTAGAGTCCCTGAATTATGGCTTTGAAAAGAGTCACTAACCAAAAGTACCAGTTTTGCAAATGAGCAAGAAATAATTTTCTATCGTGTTTGAGCCATGACACATTTAGGGATATATTTTTTAACACTTGTTGCCTTAAATAAAATAATGTGATTACTAAAGGAGAAATGTGACTTGGATTTGAAAATAGAGTTTTCTTCTCCTTACACAGAAACATGCACTGTGGAAACCAACAAGAAGAAATTAAATGTGCATTATATTCTAAGAAGTTAACACACTTAAGCCATACGTTTCTTTCAGGGGGTGAGATATAAGGCATGTGTTTCTACTCTGATATTCTCTGTGCTTGGTAGAAACTGGCTTCTCTGAGTAGTGCATCTTTACTTCTGGGTTAGGTCAATAAAATGTTTTGAAAATACAAAAGTAAATTACGATCATCACCCTGATCACCTAACATTGAAAGAATAGCTACAACATCTTGACTGTTAAGAAAGTTTCAGATTGATGCAATCTATTCCTCTACAAGAAGAAATTGGGGCCAGGTGCGGTGGCTCATGCTTGTAATCCCAACAATTTGGGAGGCTAAGGCAGGTGGATCATTCAATGTCAGGAGTTCAAGACCAGGCTGGCCAATATGGTGAAACTCCATCTCTACTAAAAATACAAAAATTATCCGGGCATTAGTGGCATGCAGGTATAATCCCAGCTACTCTGGAGGCTGAGGTAGAAGAATCTCTTGAGCCTGGGAGGTGGAGATTGCGGTGAGCCAAGATTGTGCCACTGCACTCCAGTCTGGGTGACAGAGTAAGATTCTGTCTCAGAAGGGGAAGGGGAAGGGAAGGGGAAGCGGAAGGGGAAGAAGAAATTGCCCCCTGGTTCTAATGCCTCTGAAAGCATTTTAATTCATTTACCTCTTTGACACCTCATGGTATATTTGGACATGCATAGATATGACATTTTCTGTGTTAGAAATATGTTTCACAGCTAAAAATCGGACAACGATCTAGTATCTAAAAAAGTAGAATTAAAATTATTTTCACGTTAAATGATATTTACTGTTTGCTTCACAAATGAAGCATGTTAGTGAACAATTAATTCTCAAGTGATCATTGTTTACAGATAATGGAAACATTCACAATTCACTTTGACTTTCATAGATATAGCTTTCTATTTGGAAATTTCTCTGAGGTCTCTTGACAATTCATGCTTGGAAATAATTGAATATGTGACATATTTCTAAAGATAACTGCTGATTTCTGATTGACTAGATAAATAAATCAGAAATTATTCAATGAAAATAAGTTTCCTCCAAGTCCTACAACAAAGGGCATGCATTTTTAGCTTTATTACTGCTCACAAAATACTTAAGCCATTATAATTAATTTAAATTTTCCTTTAGGCAATCGATTTCCTGATGTTTCCAATTTTGTTTTACAGCAGAAATAAACAGTATGAATGCACGAGTTTTACTATTATTTTTCTCTATTCACTTTTTGAATAAATAGTTCTAAAATCAAGTAATCGCAAGATAAAAATATGCATTTGATTATAAATTTTAACAGTTTAAGTCACTTTGGGCCTTTAGTTATTTAATAAATTTAATAAAATAGATACATTTATTCATCAGTGGGATCTGTGCATATGTAAGCTATATATTTGTGTGTGTATTTATATAGACATGCACACATATGTATATATGTTTTTACATATCTACACATACATATATATACATGTATAAGGTAAGAAATACTTAAGAATTTAAAGATTAGTTTTAAAACTCTCAGTGAAAATATTTTAAAAATATGTGATAGACTGTTTCCTTTAGTAATACCATTCTTTGAACATTCTTTAACTTTTTCTCGTAAACTTTAAAAGCACTTTCATATATGTAATAATTATATTCTGCAATATTAACATTAAATTCTGCATTATCTCTGTGACAGGTTAAAAATGACTGCACATTTATTTGCTACCTCTTCCATTGTCAAGTAGAGTCCAATTTCTTTTTTTGAAACTTGCTTGCCTAACAGAATGCAGCAGTGATGTGGAATGTCAGAGATGAGGCTAGCAGGGACCCTGCATTTTTTTTTTTTAAATTCCCTTGGAACAGTGGCTCTGAGGCAATTCAGCATCCATGGAGGAAGCATGACGCCCGGAACCCACCATCCCACAAGAAACCCAGGCCACCTGGAAGACGAGATGAAAAAGAGGAATGAGTCACCAGACCTGTGAGTAATAAATCCCTCATCTGGAAAGTAGATTCTCCAATTCTGACTGCTCTCTGATGTTCAAAGGCCTTTTCTACTTACTCTGATCTGAACCTTTATAGTGAGTAACTGAGACAGCCAAAAATCACACTGCTAGAAAAACGGAATATGCTCAATAAATGTGAGAATAATTTATATGGTAATTGGTTATTGAATAGCACTTCTGATCGTTGCTTATATCTTACAGGCAATTTGATTGTATTTTAGACCTTAGAATCATTAAAGCATAATATTACTTTTCTCCAGAAATTCGCAGCACAATTATAATTGGGCTAATTTTTTTAAAAAAAGGATGAGGTCCCTGTACTGGCCTGGACACATAATAGATTACTAGCACATATTGCCAATAGGTGAATTTAAATATTATTGCTGCCTTGGCTGGGCATGGTGGCTCACACCTGTAATGCCAGCACTTTGGGTTGCAGAGACAGGTGGATCATGAGGTCAGGAGGTCGAGAGCAGCCTGACCAACATGGTGAAACCCTGTCGCTACTGAAAAAAAAAAAAAAAAAAAAAAAAAAAGATACACAATTTAGCCGGGTGTGGTGCCTGAAGACCCAGCTACTTGGAAGGCTGAGGCAGGAGAATCGCTTGAACCCGGAAGGCGGAAGTTGCAGTGAGCCGAGATCGCGCCACTGCACTCCAGACTGGGCAACAGAGGGAGACTCCGTCTCAAAAAAATAAATAATAATAATAATAATAATAATAATAAGTAGCTGCCTTTAACATTTCCCCTCACTTTTGCTCTACTTCCCTAATCCAAGCCACCATAAAATCGCCACTTGCTTTTCTTCCAATAGCCAAGCAGGCCTCAGGGATTTTGGTTTTCCTGCTCTCTTTCAATGAAAAGTTTAATAACCAGATATAGGTATGGTTTGTTTCTCACTTCACTGAAGAATAAGAAATCCTTTTCTTGAGCACTCTAAATAAAATAAAGCCCTCCATGCTTCCATTGTTCCCTGTCCATGTATCATACTTTATTTTTCTTCATAGCACTTATCACCACTTGACCTATTTTAGTAATTTTTATGCATAATTTTGATCGTGTGCTCTATGAGAAAAGGGTTTGTTTTACAGCCACCCATATCACCATCTTCAAAAAAGATACAGGAACTTTGTGATGTTTCCAGAATCTCAAACCATGCTTGGCATATTGCCGGTGGTAAGAACATACTTGTTGAATCAATAAATAACATATTTTAATCAAGAAAATATTTTAGTGTAATGAAGAAGAAAGTTGGAGAAAAATAAAAAAAAATCTAAATTATGGAGGGCATAAAATTTGGGAAATAACTGTACACTTTGATGCAGTAGTAAATGGAGACTCGTTATATAATGCTTAAGCAGGGAAGTAATGTGGATATTCAGGACAACAGTTGTATATAGAATGCCTTCAAGTTAGAAGAAACTTAAGTTAGGAAAGGAGGTCAGATAGAAAGTATAACAGTAATAATGATGTGTTAAAAGAAAAGGTTGGTTGATGAGCATATAACTGACTAAAATATCATTAGAATTTGGTACATAACAGGAGAGTAGAGAAACGGACATAATAAAAATTGAAGCTGAGTTTTTCAAGTGAGAATGACTAGCAATATATTGGCAAAGACACTTGGGAACATTAAACTAAATTAAAGCCAGCAAGTATTTATTTAATATATGCTATGTGCAAGACTTAGGCTGGACTCCCAAAATATATTTTAAAAATGAGTAAGATGAACACTCACGCTTGAAGAAATACTGGGCAAAGATACAAATGGGCAGCTAGCCTCCATATATGTCAAATGTAAGCACAAATAAAAAAGGAAAGAACAGAAAAGAAGAAATAATTTCCATAGCCACTTGTGGAGAAGGTGGTATTTTTTGTTTGAAACATGATAGGTTAAAGTTATTTTTAAAATGGTCTGAGTGTAATTTTGGCAAGGAGAGTATGACTTATTATTAATCATCGGGGAAATGCAAATTGAAATGACAATGTAATAGTACCTCACTCCTGTTAGGGAGGCTGTTGACAACGATGCGGAGAAGAGGGAATCCTGGTGTCCTGCTGGTGGGAATGTAAATTAGTGAAGCCATTATGGCAGTTTCTTAAAAATGAAAAATAAAACTACCATATGATCCAGCAATCCCACTTCTGGGTGTATGATCAAAAGAAATAAAATCATTGTCTTGAAGAGATATTTGTACTCCCATGTTCATTGGAACATTTATTCATGATAGCCAAAATAGTAATAGACATGATAGAAACAACCTAAGTGTCCCTCAGCAGGTGAATGGGTAAAGAAAATGTGGTATAGAAACACTAGAATACTATTCAGCCGTTAAAAAAGGAAATCTTATCGTTTGTGACAACATGGATGAATCTGACAGGCATGTGCTGAGGGAAATAAGCCAGGCACAGAAAGACAAATATTACATGATCTCATATAGATGTGGAGTCTAAATCAAAAGCTAAGTTTGTGGTACCAGAGAGGAGAGTGGTGATTAGGAGCTGGGAGGCTGGAGGATAAAGGAGATACTGGTCAAAGAGTACAGACTTTCAGTTATAAAGCAACTAAGCTCTGAGGACCTATGCACAGCATGGTGACCAGCTAATGATGTATTTTATACTTGAAATTTGCTATGAGAATGCATTCCAAGTGTTCTCACCATACACACACACACACAAAGGTAACTTTGTGAATTATGGATGTGTTAATTAGCTTGTGGCAGTCTTTTCACAATGTACAAATTTATCAATATATCACTTTATTTTATTTTATTTATTTTTTGTTTCGAGTCTTGCTGTGTCGCCCAGGCTGAAGTGCAATGGTGTGATCTCAGCTCACTGCAGCCTCTGCCTCCCAGGTTCCAGCAATTCTCCTGCCTCAGCCTCCTGGATAGCTGGGATTACAGGTGCATGCCACCACGCCCTGCTAATTTTTGTATTTTTAATAGAGATGGGATTTCGCCATGTTGGCCAGGCTGGTCTCGAACTCTTGACCTCAGGTGATCTGCCCGCCTCCATCTCCCAAAATGCTAGGATTACAGGTGTGAGCCACCGCGCACTTTTACACCTTAAATACATTTTTTTCTTTGTTAATCATACCTCAATAAAGCTGGAAAAACAAAGGAGAAAGTATTTCTTGGAACAGTGGTCCCCAACCTTTCTGGCATCAGGGACCAGTTTCATGGAAGACAATGGATGGGAGGGGATGGTTTTGGGATGAAACTGTTTTACCTTACATCATCAGGCATTGGTTAAATTCTCATAAGGAGTCCGCAACCTAGATCCCCCAGAGGTGTGGTTCACAATAGGGTTTGTGCTCCTATGAGAATCTAATGCCACCATTGATCTGACAGGGGGCCGAGCTAACGCAGCAATGCTCACTTGCCCAGTGCTCACCTCCTACTGAGCAGCCTAGTTCCTAACAGGCCATGGACCAGTACTGGTCTGTGACCCAAGGGTTAAGGACCCTTGTCTTGGAAGATACAGATTAAACTGAGAAAAACACTTTAGTCCACTACACATCCTGTAGGCACTGTCAGCTAGTGTGAAAATCTTTCCTCTAACGGATACCACATCCTTTTGTGCCTCTTTCTAGTAATGTTAACTTCTCTTGTTCTCCTTATGTTACCCTTTCTAATATCCTAGATACCAATGCAAAGGCTTGAATCTTAGGTCCTGCCCAATTTATTTCATGGAATAAGGTTCTTAATCTTTTTACTTAAAATAGGGCATGCTTAATATTCTTTTTGTTTCTGTATCAAAAGTTCACTTTAGTTAAGAGGCCATTTAGTCATCCTTTTTATTACAAAAGCCACTGAGGGTTAGCCAGTTTAAAATTATGCCACCATAAAAATTGACCTTCAAAATGCATTGGGCATTTATAGCCTTCTCCTTTGTTGATAAGCAATGAAAAACTATGAATGGACTGCTTACTAGATGAACTATAAATCATAGATGTGGCTTTTTAAATTTTGATTTCATTTGTAGTATTTCAGGAGTTGCAGTCTATCATAGTTGTGAAATTTTGCAGAATGAATAGAACAGAATTTGTGTTTATCAAAGTTTCATTGTTTCTGTGTGACCAGATACACACTTGTTTTTATTACTTAAGAGTTGCCTTCTACCATCTACCTGATGCTAATTTTCTTTTAAATTTAGTGGTTTAACCAATATAACCACTTCATTGTGTACAAAAATGTATATAGCATATTGTTTACAGTACAATCTACTATTTGACTAGTTCAGACTGCTCTTAAATCAAGATTTTCTCTTGGCTCCACTGAAAGGAATGAAACCATGGAGTCCTATAAATATTAAATATATTCTTTTTTACTCCAAATACCCTTGAAGAATTAAGTTTAGGGAATTAGTGAAATTTCTTCCTTGATCCCTGCATCCCAATGAGATTTTACAGTCTATATTATTACCATGTCAGATTTTACTACTTGCACTATAAAATAAGTGGCACCATGATCTTGAATCAACTTGTATAGGGCAATTGTTCCATTTTTATACTTTTCTCTGGGGGAATAAAAATATATTAGACTACTTACTTGTATAGGAAGAGAAATATTTTCTTCTACATAATTGACATCAAAAAATATAATCAATGAAATGTGAATTTCCTTCCATAAGTACTGGACATCCAGTTGGCAGCATGATAACCAACTGGTTACATAGTTAACAAATTTTGGATCAAGCTGTTTAAATCACAAAGCAGACAGTAAATTAGTTCTGTGAGTTGGCTGCCAGTAGTGCTGCCCAGAGCTGTCATAAGTTAAAAATAAAAAGTCATCACTTTTTTAATCCATGGGGCTGCTTTTTCTGTGGCAAAAGTTTGATTTGTGTATGTACCTCTTCTTCATAAATGTTTCATGACTTGGTCTTTTTTTCATTTGATAAGATACATTAAAAATCTCTTAATGATAAAAAAAAATAGTTTCCTGTGGCTGTGATGTGTCATCAACATATACAAAATTGCAAATGGGATATTAAATGCTCAGTTACCTCAATTTTATAACACAAGGAACAGTACCATGAGGCATAGGACAGTCTTGTCCTACATGGTTTGAGGGATGTTTGAATTGATTTACCATCAGCAAATGATATCCACTGTCATGCAACTGATTCACTAGAGTTCTGACATGGAATAAAGATTTGGTAGCATTCAGGAAAGAGATCTGCAAGGCTAGTTCCAAAACCTTGAAATACATTAATTCTCTCTGAAAACAAGAATAATAGTTTATTTGTTTTCTGAGTCACGTGTATACAAATGTGTGAAAAATTAATGTAAGTCTCCGTCCACTGGCATCACTACAAATATGTTTTTTCCTCTGCGCTTATCAAGTGTGTGTGTGTGTGTGTGTGTGTGTGTGCATGTGTCTGTGTGGTCTTTAGTAAAATAGGATTTTGAGAAACTGAACAATGAGAATATTTGTTAGATCTATCATTTCTGAGCATTGCATTAAGCTTAATAATTACCTATAATTGTAGCCAGAATCATAGACCTTAATAGATCTGGTTAGAATATAACTTTCAGAGGTTAAACAACATAAACATGGAAATTAATATTTTTCTAGCCTGAGCAATTCTTTTGAAGATTGGTAAGTAAGCTCGGTTTGTGGCCAGATGGATACCTAAACAACATCTTAATAAACATGTCTGATGTCATTGTATCACACCATAGTTAATCTTGAAGTTTATTATTATCTGAACTATGTGCACATAATGTGTCTTGTTGACCCAATTTAAATATTAAATGTTTTTATTGAAAATGTGTTAAGCAGGGAAAGTAGAAAGGAAAGAAGATGGAAGGAAACATGGAAGTAAGGAACTGATTCATTAAATACCTACCATGTGATAGTCCTGCCTATGTTCACCTCCACATTCATATTTAATCTCTGTCTCTCTCTCCCTCTGTGTGTGTGCGCATGTGTTCGTGTGTGTCGGGGGGTGTCCATCTTTCTGCCTGTTTCCTCTTCAATTTCTCGACTGGGATTCTAAATAGAAATTATAGAGAAAGCTATAAAAAACATACATAAAACAGGACAAAAGGAAAGACAATATTCCGTAAACCATGTGCCTCTGAATATTCTAGGTTTTCATTGACCAGAGAAAAATCTATATGCAAAATGGCAAAAAACGAAGTTGAATACATTTGCTTTGATTCACAAAGTTGGAAATATGACTTTTTTATTACTTCTTAATATTGTGCCTATGTTGTAGATTTTAAGAAACTTATGTTTTAACTTTTTAAAAATCATCTGGATTTTTCTATTTTCTAATTGTCTTAAATTTGATGTTTTGCAAATATAAATTAGAAGTATATCGTCTGTAATCCCAGCACTTTGGGAGGCTGAAGCAGGAGGATTGCTTGAGCCCGGGAGTTCAAGACCAGCCTGAGCAACAGTGAGGTTCCCTCTCTACAAAAATACCAACAAATTAGCTGGTGTAGTAGGGTGCACCTGTGGTCCCAGCTACTCAGGAGGCTCAGGTGGGAGTCACTTGAGTACAGGACATAGAGGATGCAGTGAGACGTTGTCGTGCCACTGCAATCCAGCCTGTGCAAGAGAGTGAAAACCCGTATCCAAAAAAAGTATGTTGTCATTTTATCATTTTATTAAGTAGTGATCCATGATTTTTGACTTCCTATTTTGTTATACTAAAATTCTATATTCATACATAGTTGATTTTCAGGTTTGCTTTCATTTTGGTTTTGATCAAATAGTTTTATATCAGCACAGGTATATATATGATTACTCCTCCAAATATTTTTGTAACTCTCCCTGCTGAAATAAGTTAATATGGGGAAGAACAAAGGAAGAAACTGTTTCAAAAGTTCATGGTATCATTAAAAAGGGGAATGTATATTTATCAGAAAAAGCAAAGCAATTAAAAATAGAATAAAATGATAGATGATTCAACTTTAATCAAAGAACTCTGGCTGAAAGAAGTCAGGAATCAATCTAATACTGAAAGAAAGTAGAAATTATCTGCCATCTAAGTATTTTAACTACCTCTATAGAGCAAAGTGCCAGATACTATTAATTTCAATTTAAACAAGAAACATGGGGGAAACTTCCCTTAGAGTGGGTAGGAATCACAGAACAAAACTACCACTGATGGTGTATCTACTTATGTACCTTCACAGTCTGAACTGAATGAGAGCTCCATTGGTTATAATACCCTGTGATAACTCTCTCTACTTAGGTTTCAGATCTCTTAGACTAAGCCTTTTTTGTTTGTTTGTTTTTTGAGACAAGTGACTTTCTGTCACCTAAGCTGGAGTGCAATGATCTGGGTTGAAGCTATTCTCCCACCTCAGTCTCCCAAGTAGCTGGGATTACAGGCACCTGCCATCATGCCCAAGCCTTGTTCTTTCTTTAAGGGTATTTTAAATTCAAATAATTTAGTAATTATTATTTGCCACTCTAGGGAGTGGCAAAAACATGAAATCTCTTGAAGTCCTCTGAGAATTAGCTTACCAATGCACAGTGCTTATGAGAGAGAGGTCTTTAGGCCATATGATGAGAAATAAATACTTGGGACAAAAGGAAGCCAGGCAGAATAGAAAGGGGTGTTCATTATATCAAAGACAAACTTTATTAACTTCATAATTGCACTTAGGGTCAAGTGATAAAGAGAATGGAAAAATTTTAATAAATGATGAATTTATTATGAAGTAAAGAATTCTATGTGTTTCAGATAGTCAGTTTTCCCTAGAAGTCTTCAAAGGTAAGAACAGGTAAAAGCTATTCCTTCAGGCTTTTCTGTAACAAATGTTTATTTCGATGAGTCCCTAGAAATATGCTTGTCCTAGAGTTTCTCTTAGAAGGCAATATTTCTTTTCCTGAACAATGTTGTTTATGGATCTACCATAGATCCATATTATGGTTAACACCGTGCATCCATTTTATGAATTTTTATTAATGTGTCTATGTTATGTATTGATGTAAGGATGTGTAGCATGGAGGCACCCTCACAGTTTCGTTTGTTTTGATTTTGTCATTTTCAGGCATTTATAGCAGTTAACTTCCTTAACTGTTGTCCTTGGTCTCTGTCAAAATCAGTACTGTAGCCTCTGTTTGGTCAGCATTATACTCTGAGTTTTTGATCTCAAGAATAAAGCTATTGCATAGCACCAAGAGACAGAGATCAAAGATTTTACTTTCTTTTATTCCCTATCAATTACAATTTCAAGTACTAGCCAGAGCTTTGACAAAGAGCCTTTAGATAAAGCATAATTAACAAAAAGGGAAAAAATAACATTCTCAAGAAAATACCTTTCAACATTGCATGATCACATGCCTAATGAGGACTCTGGTACATTTTGCTGAAGAAAAGCAATCAGATATTTTATCCCTTCAATTTCCCATGAAAAGAAAAACTTCTTACATGTCATTTCCAAAAACTTTAAGTAACATATAGGTAATGTTTCAGAAAATATTCCCACAGACATTAGAAAGAAGATGTTTAAATAGATGTTATATAAGGCTCTTTTGACTCTACATATCCAAAGACTCCGATGATGCTATATTATCTGAAACATTTAAAAAGCTAGAGATAGTATTTTGCAAGAAAATAACTCATTTTTATTATTTTTTCTAATGCTCATCAACTCCTCTCTCCTACTATAATAGAAGCAAATTCACACCTGCTGGTTTCCAATTCATATCCCATTATGTGTATTATACGGTAAACCACCCACTAGAATCAAATGTTCTATTTTGGTGTCAATGTCATGAACACCACTTCTATTATTATCTGTTTTTGTGTTTATGCCCTGTTTTCTTTCCCCACTGTACTTTCATCTATTCATTCAACAAATATTGAGGGAAGACCTACTGAGTGTCAGTTACTATCACAGCCAGCAAAAACGAATGAACACAACAGTATTCTCTCATTCACAGGAGAAAAAAAAAAGTCCTTAAAAATAAAACAAAGAGGCTCCAATAAATTTCCCAAATTTAAATTTGTATGTTTCATTCTGAGACGGTTGTACCTATGAATAAAATAATTCTAAAATACAACCAACAATATTTGGGAGAAAGCCTTCCCTGAACATTTGGATAACTGCTACATTTCCAATGACAACAATATGTTTCAAAAAATCCCTCCAAATATTATGCACATTTTTAATAGGCCAGCTGAGGTACTACCAAAGCTCACACATCTGAGCTAGCTATCCCTTGCCCTGCTAAAACCTGGAAAGGGGAATTCTTTACTGGGAAGCAGGCAATGTCCTTTATCTGACAGTGCAAATACTGGCTGTTTTAGGCAGCTATCAGTGACATGCCCTAAAATGTGCTGTAACATGCCTGTCACTGCATTGAAACCACTGGTGTTAGCCTTAGGCAGAATAAATAGGGAAGGTTACCTAATGTCTTCCTTCCACCCACCCTGCTCCAGATCCCTTTGTCCTTACAGCATGGTTTTCCCTACAAATTTATTTCCATGTGTCCTGGCCATCATGAAGACTCAAAGTCTATGACCCGTTGTAAAACAATGGAATTATTTTTTCCCAGAATATTTTTGCATATTTAAATGATACATCTAAAAATGTAAAAAGTTTAGATTACAAAAGAAAGAACTTCAGGTCTTATGTAAAATTGCTGTGAAAAAAAACGAACCCACTAATCCCATATAGGGGCTGCTATCTATTCTAGGTATTTTAAACTAGGTTACTTGTGACAACAGTTACTTGTCACAACAGCCTTCGCGACAACAGATGGAAAATATTTCCCTTCTTGAGATGCTAGGCATCCACACTCAGAAGAACATCTCTGTGTGTGTGTCATGAGTAGAACATCTGTTTTCTTAGCTTTGTCCATCACTCCCTTGCACCACAGTATGTCCTGACTTACAGCCATGTCACTTTATTCTGGAGCAAAATCACACTGAGATTCAGTCCGACAGACATTGTGCTGACTGAAATAAGCCAGTCACTGAAAGGCAAATATGACATGATCTCACACGGATGTGCAGTCTAAAGCAAAGTTAAATTTGTGACAACAGAGAGGAGAATAGTGATGGGAGGAACTGGGGCTGGAAGAAAGAGGAGAGACTGGTCAGTGCAAACTTTCAGTTATCAGATGAATAAGTTCTGAGAACCTATGTACATCATGGTGACTAGTTAATGATATATTGTATACTATGAGAATGCATTCCAAGTGTTCTCACCACACACACATACGAACACACACACCCCCACAAAGGTAACTACCTGAATTATGGATGTGTTAATTAGCTTGTGGTAGTCTTTTCAGAATGTACAGTCTGCTGCAGCCACTGTTATTTGCCACATTCTCAATTCAAGGTGCCTGTTAGGAGGCAGTACTTCAAAAAGTAATTCAGTAGCCTGCTTTTGTTCTCAGCCTGGAGGAAGTTTCAAGCTCAGTGAAGCACTCAGGCAAACTAAACAGGAAGGATCTGAGACCCAGAAGGTGAGTTCTCTCCGCTCCAAAGGCTCAGAGGGAAGTTCTCGCTTTTAAAGTGAAAACAGGAGTTTCCAACAGCAAAGACCTGGAACCAACCCAAATGTCCATCAATGATGGACTGGACAGGGAAAATGTGGCACATATACACCATGGAATATTATGCAGCCATCAAAAACGATGAGTTTGTGTCCTTTGTAGGGACATGGATGAAGCTGGAAAGCATCATTCTCAACAAACTGACACAAGAGATAGAAGATCAAACACACATGTTCTCACTCATAGGCGGGTGTTGAACAATGAGAACACATGGACACAGGGAGGGGAACACTACACACTGGGGTCTGTTGGGGGGGACTAGCGGAGGGTCAGTGGGGGGTGGGGAGTTGGGGAGAGATAGCATGGGGAGAAATGTCAGATATAGGTGATAGGGAGGAAGGCAGCAAATCACACTGCCACGTGTGTACCTATGTAACAATCTTGCACGTTCTTCACATGTACCCCAAAACCTAAAATGCAATAAAATAATTTTTTAAAAAAAAGTGAAAACAGGATAGCATGGTATAAATCTATTTTCTTCTTTTTTACTATTATACTTGAAGTTCTGAGATACATGTACAGAAACTGCATGTTTGTTACATAGGTATACACGAAATGGCATGAATCATTCCATCACTAAAAAGTAAAACAAATTAGAAAACATCCCTTTTAAATTATTTCAAAATTTATATCTGATTCTATGACAATGAAAATACTCCAGAGGAAATAATGCCCCATGTAAGTACTTGATAACTTGGGGTTTGTTTTATTTTGATTTTTAGTCTTTGTTTTCACTTTGGCCACCCTATTTTATCCCTCTGTTTTCCTAATAAGTGCATCATCATCTTTAAGGTAAAAATATTATTGACTAAAATCACATCATGTTATATTATACCTTATCTTATGTTTTTGAAAATTATGAAATTTGTCTGCTAGTCTGTTTGTAAACACTAAAAAACTTGGTAGAGCTTCTGATGAGAACTCTAGAACAAAAGTAATTTGAATAGGGCTAAATTGATATGTATTCTTTAAAAGATATTATATCTTTTATTTAATAGGTAATATTTATTAATTGTTCAGAAAATCCTAACAATATTTCTTTTTTTCCTTGTTCCTTGGAAATCAAACCATTCAGAAAAACTTTTATTTTCTTCACATATTGGCGATTTTTAAATTCTAATGTTTGAACGCAGCAACTCGAAGAAACTTGATTGAATTGTATCAGTGGAAATAGAAAATCCCTTTCTTTATTATTTTATACTTGAATAATCAGACGACTACTCCCTGCTATGTTTTGGTCAATTAAATCAATGTACCACTTTGAAAGCCACAGGAGCTATCTCCAAACCTTCAATATGCTTAAAGGAAAGGAAAAAAAAATAGTTCTGATCATAGAGTCAGATTCCTAGGGGAAGAAGGGAAAGATCAATTTATGTTGTAACCCTAACATGAATAAACGGAACATTTCAAAAGGTTCTATTTAGTCTGGTGCCAGTTTCTTCTTCTTATGTCTCATATTCTGCCTCAGTGTAATAATGAATTTATCCAACTTGTTCCTGAAAGGAAAGAAAGTGAACTATTTATCCCTCTTAAGCTGTAGGCATTATATTTTTGCATTAACATCTTTTTTGGAGTATACCTAACACAGCCACTCAACAAAACTATACAAAACAGAAACAAAACCTCAAACTGCAGAGGTATAATATCTGAAAAGTTTAGGTTACAGCTACAAAAATTTTAAAGTTAAATATATAATGATTTATTATTACAGAAATGACAATTTGGAAGCATGATATAAACTTTTTTCATTGTGCTTTAAGTTCTGGAATACATGTGCAGAACACGCAGGCTTGTTACATAGGTATACATGTGCCATGGTGGTTGGCTGCATCCATCACCCCAACATCTACATTAGGTTATTTCTCCTAATGCTATCCCTCCCCTAGTCCCCCACCCCCACAACAGTCCCTGGTGCATGATGCTCCCGTCCCTGTGTCCGTGTGTTTTCATTGTTCAACTCCCACGTATGAGTGAGAACATGTAGTGTTTGGTTTTCTGTTCTTGTGTTAGCTTGCTGAGAATGATGGCTTCCTTTTTAATGATATAATCCTCACCAACATTTTAAACAACTTATGCCCAGGGCCTTTACTTTGCTGCAATGATGGAGAAAAGATATTAATTCAGATGTCTATTTCCAAATAAAACCATTAATGGAGTTGTAATCATTTTTGTTCTAAAACTGGGGGGGTGGGGAATGACAGCTACATTATTTTGCTTACCTGTGAAGTACATTGTAGAAAATGGGCATGCTTACTGTGTAAAATCGAAAGAAGGGATTTGCCTTTTCCTCCCTTCATGTAGCAGAGCTATGGTGTCACTCAAAGGGGATATTAGTCAGCAACTGACAACACAGCCATGCCCAAATGATTGGAATGCAGACACAGCCCAGACACTTGCTGTCCGCCTACATGAGATCAGCTACACAGAAAACTGTTTTTATTACACATGTTAAAATAAACAAAATTAGATTCAATGCCTACTCAAATTATTTAATGTTCATGAACATTAATTTATTTCTGCTCCTTTCATACATCTTATTGTTCAGGAAACAGTCTTACATACATCATTTTTTAAATTTTTAAGCAATATAAATTTTATCTTACTTGACCTATAAAATGTATTGACGATGAAGTAGCATTGCATTTTTGTTGGTATGAAAATAAGATCATCTACACTGGTAAGATTCTTTTAAAATGAAAGCTTATTATTTTAAAACTTTAGTACCCTTCTCAACACCTCGGTATATTCTTTTAAATATAAAAAATACAATCAAAATAGAAGTAAATATGTAAAACCCTGATCTATGTTGCTGCAGATTTCATAATGATTATAATCACTAGTTTACATCAATAATAGTATGATAAAATATTAATTTCATATTTTTATTGGCAATAATACCTCAAAAAACAGTTTCACATTGCTTTGAATGAGTTAGCTGTGTATATTTCTTCAGGAAAAGATGACATGTGTCATGTTAGCTCGAACTTCTGCGTATTCTTTCTGCCAATATAACAGCATCAGTGATTGCATAGCATGTTTTGATCCAATACAGAAGAACCAATTAAGAAAGAATAGCTCTAGTTTCTAACTTGTAGAAAATGGAGAGGTTTAGAAACCTCCTATTTTAGAAAACAGGATGGCTAACCATGGAAACATAACAGCTTAATTGTATTTGAGGCAGACTGAGATGAAATCAGTACTTTCCAGATCAGGTGATGAGTGCCTATTTACTAGAATAAATTGCTACTGCTGAAAGAACTATACAAAAGGAGTGTCAGAAAAGAAAAAAAAAAAAAAGAAGGAAAAAGCACTCTCAGGTACAACATGCAGGAAAAGAAAAAGAGGGATTTAGTTCTCTTTACACTTGACATGATTGTCAAATTTATACAAAGATTCTCAGAAAGAGGAGACGAAAATACCGGGCAGTATGCTGGATTTGGCCTGCCTTGGAACTTATATTAGAGCTTAGAATAGATGATTATCTATTTGCTCAAGTGGTTTGAATAATTATAAATTTTTTAATGATTCTTAGAAAGCCAACTGCTAATTTCTAATTTTATTGCCTTACATTTATAAAGAACATTATAATCAAAAATTTCAAAAATTACAACAATCAGATATTAAAATACATATGAATAAACAAAAAGAGACCAAGAAAAGACAAATGTTTATCAATCTTCATAACTCTGTGATGTACCAAGGTGTGGTATTATCATCATGGTAAGTGGTACACAACAAAATTTTCTGTGAAAAAGTTTAGTTTGAGTGATTTGTAAATATGTATTGAATGAAAATAAACAAGGCCCCTATGCCCCTGGATTCAATGTCCCTCCTCTGACAGCCTCCCCTGCATGGGTGAGAAGGGCAACAGTGTTCCTCTGATGGAGTGAAGGCTCCTGGAAAGGGTAGAGGGGTTTGGAGAAGTCACACAGTGATTGGAGTAGTAGTTTTTATCTTAAAAAAGAAAAAAAAAAAAAAAAAACTGGGCCAGGTATGGTGGCTCACTCCTGTAATCCCAGCACTTTGGGAGGCTGAAGCAGGCAGATCATGAGGTGAGGATATCGATACCATCCTGTTCAACATCGTGAAACCTTGTCTTTACTAAAACTACAGAAAAAAATTAGGTTGAACATGGTGGTGTGCGCCTGTAATCCCAGCTACTCAGAAGGCTGAGGAATCAGTTGAACCTGGGAGGTGGAGGTTGCAGTGAGCTGAGATAGCACGACTGCACTCCAGCCTGGGCGACAGGAGGAGACTCCGTCTCAAAACAAAACAACCACAAAAAAAACCCTGAATGCATTAAAGACTTCTGTCATACAGGACACAGTTATAAATATAAAATATTCTGTTTATCCTTTCAGTATACATATCTTCTTGACATCTGTTAAATATGTTCCACAGTGGAGTCTAGCAGCTTCTCATAACCAAACAGCTTCATTGACGTTATCTCCTACCGCAGGAGGATTTATGACATGATTTTTAATACATAATTTTTTATTACCCCAGGGATTCCTAATTCCCAGCCCTATGTTTTGGTGTAAGTCTTTTATCTAAATAATCAAAATGACCCTTACTTTGTCTCTGCTTGGCTCATCAGTATCCCAAACAGTGATATGTCTGTGAGTTCAAGACTGCAGGTTAGCATTTGCATAAAAGGGCTCTAAGGAGACACTTATCTGACCTTCCATCAGTTGTTCAGCCTCTTTTCTCTCTCCTTTAATTTCTAAAACTGACAAGAAAGCCCCAGGCTTTATCTCTTTCACTTGAAGATCAAGAAAGAAAAATAAAATAAAAATGTTATGAAGTAACACGAGGTATGTAGGAACAAAAAAAAAAAAAGCTGCTTTCAAAATACATTATCATTATCTACAAATAATTACAGATCACTTGATAGACAAAAATAATTAATACCAAAAGCGAATGGCCTTTTTAACTTCAAATGAAATCAAAAGATTAAAACGCACTGTCTAAAATTAAATCATGAGATAAATGATCATATATTTTCTGTGTATAGTTTACTTGATTTGTTTCAAAAAACTGAAAGAAATAAGCAGTTATGTTTTCATTTAGAGAATTTTTATTATGTTAAATGGACAGCAATATCTCAAATTATAAGCACTTTTTAGTTTTTCTTTTTATGAAACGAGAACAGATGAATGTCTGTCTGGCCCATTTCAATCTATTTTCTTTTGTTGCTAGAATTATTACATTCTAAGGCAATTCTAAGCCTCAAGAAGCTATAGCTGTAACAGGAAATTAAATACAGCAATTAACCTAAGGCTACTCATAATTGATAGCATAAGGCAGAATTCATGAAGTGTAGTGTCACTAATTGAAAAACAACAAATGTATCAACAAAATGTAAATAAACACAAGTCAAAAAAATTCAGCACAGAAAGTCAGCAAGAGAGTAGATAGGAGGTTCCTGAGACTCCCTCCTCCCACAGACACACCAAGTTAATACCCACAGGTGGATCCATCCATTCTCTCCCAGGGAAAGCCAGAATCCAGCTCAAAGACTCCTACATACCTGACAACTACGAAAATACATCCAAATGAATAGAAAAAGTGGAGATACACTCAGGCGCTAACCACACCCTGAGCACAGTGCCTTACATTTGGGAAGAAAATTCAAATTCCAGTTTCTTCCTGAGGCGTAATGGGCTTGCACCACCCTATAGCGCCCAACTTTTACCATCACTGCAAGAGTCAGAGACTCTTAAATCACCTTGCTTGCAGAATGGCAGGGACAGAGTATTGGGGGACTCCTCTCAAGCACAAAAACAAAGAGGAATTTGAACAGCTGGTGTTACTGTCAGCAGTGGTGGCCCCTACATCAGTTCAGCTTCCACCTTAACCCCTGGAGAGGGTTTCCCTTCACAGCAGCTTCCTGTGGTTTTGGCCTTTAACAGGTCAGCTCTGGGAGCCTACAAAGCCATAACAAAAAAGCCAACTTGAGTCCAAACAGGAAGCACAGCACCTCCCGGGCCTTCTTCCCTGGCCTTCTCCAGTGCTGATCCCGGCCCTGCAGTCTCTCTGTGAAAACAGTGGAAGTCTTCTCCCAGCAAGATTGGGAGGGACAGCACTCCTGTGCCTTCTCCCTCAGCTTGCTCTAGAGATAACCTCCTGCAATCTCTTATTGGAGGGAAGCAGAGAGACCTCTTTATGCCTTAAGGGAAAAAGGGCACTCCAGACCAGAAGTCTCCCCTGCTATGAGGGAGGGCGTTTCCGAATGCTCAAGCAGGACTGTGGGCG
The DNA here is from genome assembly GCF_009761245.1 of Sapajus apella. Classification (NCBI taxonomy): domain Eukaryota; kingdom Metazoa; phylum Chordata; class Mammalia; order Primates; family Cebidae; genus Sapajus; species Sapajus apella. Next base: position 11,911,141 of record NW_022436996.1, read on the forward strand.
CTCTTTGCACCTTCTTCCCTGGCTTGACCCAGCAGTAAATACAGATCTGCAGACCCTCACGGGAGGCAGTTTCTACATGCATCAAGCACTTCAACTTTTACCGTCTTTGCTGGGGACTGGCTCTTAAATCACGTAGCTCTGGGAGTGGACAGAGCTCTGCACTCCTGAATTTCCTAGACTACGGGGAACAGATGGTGACTTTTAAACTTGCAAACATTCAACAGGTATCTCCTTAGGTTCAAAGTGAGCAGTCTGATCAAGAGCATAGGCGTCAGTCTCAGCCCCGTTCCTTGGTGTAGGGCAGAATGGATGAGAAAGAAACTCTTGCTCTTGGCTTTTCTGAAAAGAAAGAACTAGAACACGCTTCTAACACCCCAGCCTCGCTAGCCACATTCCTAAGGACTGGCATCTCTCCCAAGGCAATAGCACAACTTGACACTCTCTATTTCTTGGAGCCACTAAGAACAAAGACAGCAGGTTAGACAAATACAAAACTAAGAGGCACTTAGAATCTCTGACTGGGCTGATTAAGGAGGAGCACTGACCAGTGGAACAGGATAGAAAGCCCAGAAAATAAGCTCAAGTATTTACGATCAATTAACTTTTTTCAAAGGTGACAAGAATACACAATGGGAAATGAGAGTTTTTTTTTCAATAAATGGTGATGGAAAACTGGATATTCATATTCAGAAGAATGAAATCAGACCCTGTATCACTGGAAATACAAATATCAATATCTATCTATATATAATTTTATTTTTTTGAGATAGAGTTTCTTTCTGTCAACCAGACTGGAGTGCAGTGGTGTGGTCTCAGCTCACTGCAACCTCCGCCTCGCAGGTTCAAGTGATTCTCCTGCCTCGGCTTCCCTAGTAGCTGGGACTACAGGTGTGTGCTACCACACCTGGCTAACTTTTATATTTTTAGTAGAGACAGGGTTTTGACATGTTGACCAGGCTGGTCTCAAACTCCTGACCTCAGGTGATCTGCCTGCCTCTGCCTCCCACAGTGCTGGGATTACAGGTATAAGCCACCATGCCAGACCCAAATTTAAAATGGAGGAAGAACTTAATCATAAGACCTGAAACTACAAAGCTACTTTAAGAAAATAGGGGAAAAGCACAACAACTTTGGTCTGGGTAACGATTTCTTAGATGGGACTTCAAAGGCACAGGCAACAAAAGCAAAAATAGCAAATGAAATTGCCTCAAACTAAACAGCTTCTGCATAGCAAGGGAAACAACTCAGAGAAGACAGAAACCAGACTGGAAGAAAATCTTTGCAAACTATACATCTGATGATGGGTTAATATCCAAGTCATATAAGGAATTTAACTTATGCCAAGAAAACCCAATTATAAATTGTACAAAGAATCTGAACAGTCATTTCTCAAAAGAAGAGATATGAATGGCCAACAGATATATGAAAAATTTCTCAACATCTGCAATCAGAGAAATGCAAATTAAAGCTGCAGTGGGATATCACCACATGCCCATTAGAATGGCTATTATCAAAATGTGAACAAGTATTGGCAAGGATGTGGAGAAAAGGTAACCCTTGCACATTGTCGATGGGACTGTATATTAGTGCACCTATTTTGGAAAACACCATGGTAGTAACTCCAAAATCTAGAAATGGAATTATGATGTGATCCAGCAATCCCACTTCTGAGTGTATATCCAAAAGGAGGGAAATCTGTATGTCAAAGAGATACCTGCATTCACAGGTTTCTTTTAGATTATTCACAATAGGCAAGATACAAAGGCAACAGATAAACGGATGAAGAAATGAAGTGTCTGTACACCACAGAATACTATATACCCTTAAAAAAGAAGGAAATTCTATCATTTACAACAACATGGATGCAACCGTAGAACATTATGCTAAATGAAATAAGCCAAACACAGAAAGACAAATACAGTATGATCTCACTTATATATGGACCCTAAAGTAGTCTATTTCAGAAACAGGGAGTAGAAAGGTGAATACCAGAAGCTGGAAGGGAAGGGGAAGGATGAGGAAAGATAAAATGTGAATCAAAGGTACGAGTATTAGTTAGATTAAAGAAATGAGTTTTAGTGATGTAATGCACTGTATGGTGACCACAGATAATAATAATGTATATTTCAAAATTTATTTTAAAAAGTTTTAATGTTCTCACCATGGAAAAGTGATAAATTGGTGAGGTGAAGGATATGTTAATTCACTTGACTGAAATTTTCTATAATGCCTACAAACATAAAATGTCACATTGTACAGACATATGTAATTACAGATATATGTAGTTATTATTTGTCAATAAAATTTTTAACCACACACATAAAAAATAGCCAGCACACCGAAGCTTAACGGTGAAACAAAGCTATGTTGCAAAGACATGTGTTACTTTAATACTGAGATGTCAGAACTTCGAATCCTCTCATCAACTAACTCTCACCCATAATCACAAGTTTCTAACATTCAAAATCACTTTATCATACAGATCTTTAGCAGTAAATTGACATTAGAAAATTCAGGAAGTTGCTCAAGGAGATTGAGATTAAAAAATAATGGTATTGTTGCTTTTTATCTCAAACGTTAAGACAGCAAATAAGGTGGTTTTAAATTGCTGGCAGCTTATTCGTTGCTAACAGTCTTTTCCAGAAAAACTTTGTATAGATTGAGTTGTTGGGGAATAATACTCTTTTTTCTCATTGAAAATCCTTAGAAGAACTTAAACCAGATAATACTAACCAGACTTGGAGCAATTTGCTAGAGTAGTTGTTTAAATACGATTTATATTCATTGTCTTTCCTCTGTCTTCCCTAGTAGAAATATCCCAACTAAGAGATGAATACTTAATATTATTTGTATATTATACTTTCCTTCTTATTTTATATATATTTAATATATATAATATTTTATATTTAAATGTTATATATTTATATATATTATGTGATATATACAATATATTTATATATAATTTATATATATATATATTTAAATATATATTATTATATATTAATATATAATAAATAATATATTTAAATATATGTTAATATATATTTATATATATATTATGTAATAGATAATATAAATATTATGTAATATTATAAATATCTAATATATTATATATAATATATATTTAAAAATAAAATATTATATATATAAATATATATATAAAATAAGAAGAAAAGTGTATCTTTATATTCTAGTTAGATGAAAAAGTTGGTGTAGAGGCAGGACAAAACAAATCTCTGTAACTGGTCATGATGTATTAGTTGTACTAATACACTAATACACTAATACACTAATACCACTGCACTCAGATCAGCCAAATTTTTCTTTCTTTTTTTTTTTTTTTTTTCATAAAGACACAATCTTGCTTTGTTTCCCAGGCCGGTCCAGAACTCCAGGTGTTAATCAATCCTCCAGTCTCTGCCTCCCAAGTGCTGGGATTACAGGTCTGAGCCACCTGTAAAATCTTATATCTTTAATAAACAATGTTGATTTGTCCTAAGAAGTAATCACTAGAATCAATGATTTAGTCACTCCTCCCAACTAAAAATGAAGTGATAATATTTGCTATTTTAGGTATTTGTGGCATAGAAAGGAACAAGTCACTTGTTTTTAAGTTAAACTAAACTGAATAAACCCAAGCCTGAGTATTCAGACTTGGATTTGAGTCAGAGAACTGACCTTTGTCTCCATTTGTCCACCTAAGCACATATACTTATTTTTAAAAGAGGAAAAGGGTTTATTTTTAAAATTTGAAAACACATTTATTGGAGCACAAACACTGTGTGTGTCATTGCATTGTTATCAATATAACAATATCTGACCTAAAGAGAAAGCTTCAGAATCACAATGAATTAATTTTTTTAACTTAGGCAAGGACAATGTAAAGCACTAGAATTTCTTCCTGTTTCACTGTACTGAGTTGTGCTTCCTTAGAACTAAAACATAAATACACATTTTAAAGATTATGCTATATTGTAATAGTTAATAGAGGCAACTGTTAAAATTCCAAGTATCGTGAATTTCTGAATTGTCTATTAAGGGTTTTATATGGCTATTAGTAAAATACAGTTTTATAATACTTAATTCCAATGGACTTCAGTGTAAATTTACAGTAAATGATGGATGAATGAAGGAAGGGAAAGAAAGTAGGATGGATGAATGAATGAATGAATGAATTCATAGACCATGGGCTGGGTGTGGTGGCTCCTGTCTGTGATCCCAGCACTTTGGGAGGTTGAGGTGGGTGAATCACGAGGTCAGGAGTTTGAGACCAACCTGAGCAACATGGTAAAACCCTATCTCTATTAAAGCACAAAAATTAACCAGATGTGGTGGTGTGTGCCTGTAATCCCAGCTGCTCTGGAGGGTGAGGCAAGAGAATTGCTTGAACCTGGGAGGCAGAAGTTTCAGTGAGCCTCGATCACACCACTCTACTCCAGCCTGGGTGACAGAACGAGACTCCGTCTCAAAAAAACAAACAAAAAAAGTTGATAGACCATGAATATCACTGCTATCTGACTACAAGTTGCTACTTCGATTATAGTAAGTAAAAGTAACCACAATGGTAATAATATAGGGAAAGACTTAGTCATAGTTAAAAAATTAATCTCAGTGTTAGCTACTATGTTGTATAGCAACAGGGGACACATTAAAAGGCATCAAAATATCTAAAGAAGACAAAGGGAAAAAAAACAAGAATATAGTTTGCAATTATAGTTACACTGAACTGCTTGATTTCCACCTCTAACTTTTCAAATAAGAGGAAAATGTGCTTTATCTATGCACAATGTAGTAGGATCAACTCCTTGGCTTAAAAAAAAAACTGAGTAATCAGAAATAATTCAATTCATAAAAAAACACTGTTACAAATTCAATCTCGGCTTAATACAATATTAGAATAATATCAACATAAATAATAGCTTCTGTGTAGTGGGTAACAATGATAGGTAATTTCATTTTAATTAAATGTCAGTATGAAAATTCTATTCATATTTATCATGCTAACTATGCAGACCATGTACCAGAGAGAACAGAAACAGCAGTTTGAATGTGTTATTTTCATTCAAAGATACTGTACCTGCTGGCATTCTGATTAGTGTTTACTCATTTTAGCACTAAAAATACCAAGATTAATTTTTTGACACACTGTGTAGTACTATCAATATTATATAAAACATACAGAAAAGCAATTTGCACAGTCATTACACAATGACATATTTGCACTAGCTCTATGTCACAATTATGTTTTGATAGCAGCAAAGAAATTTCTTTGTATTTAGTTCAAATTGTTAAATTGTATTTCCCACCCCCACCGCCACCTTTTTTTTTTTTTTAAAGAGAGCCTGGCTCTGTCAAACAGGCTGGAGTGCAGTGGCGTGATCTCATTTCACTACAACCTCTGCCCCCCGGGTTCAAGCAATTCTCCTGCCTTAGCCTCCGAGTAGCTGGGATTACAGGCGCACACCACCACACTGGGCTAATTTTTATATTTTTAGTAGAGACAGAGTTTCACCATGTTGTCCAGGCTGGTCTCCTACTCCTGACGGCAGGTGATCCACCCGCCTCGGCCTCCCAAAGTTTTAGGATTACAGGCGTGAGCCACTGTGCCCTCTTATTTCCCCTTTCTTAACAGAAGTCTGATTTAGAATTAGTGTGAAGATGAGAAGGCCCATGAAATGGTTTTGAGTTCGACTTGCTGCTGTCAGGACCGCTGGCCTTAAGATGTCTTACTGCGAATGAAAAAATGCACCTCTGTGTTGCTTGGGAGCCCTTTATTTTCAGCTCACTCATACTCCCTAAGCAGGGACCCCTTCTTCAGAGCACAGCCTACATAAACACATACGGCAGCCCTAAGAGCACTGTTAAAACAGTGGAAAGAAACATTTTGAAGGATTTTGCTGGAAGGCCTGCAAAATCGTTCAAAATGTCTCCCTCCAAAGTTAAAACAGGAAATGTATCTAAGATTTCAATGGTCAATGAAGACATCTTAAAATTATTTTAACCAAAACAATGTCCTTGGTCATTTCCAATAATAAAAAGGTGTCTCTTCTCATATCTAGTTCTCTCATCTGCACTCAATATTTAAAACTGAGCCCAGTATAATGCGTTTAAAAGATAGTCTGGTGTTTGCTGTATAAAGTTTCAGTTAAGCGACAGGAGTAAGTTAAAAGAACTGCTGTACAACAATCTGCCTATAGCTAATATCAGTGGATTCTGAATTTAAATCTTTAAGAGGGTAGATATCATGTTGTGTTCTTACTACAATAATGAAAAAAAAAAAACTGATGTTTTGTATTTACTTTAATGTTTAAAAACTGACAGAAAGTACATGACTTAAGGCTGGTAAATTACTAATAACTGTTTGAGTCAAATGAGAGGTACATGAGTGTTTATTATATTATGCTCTCAATTTTTGTTCATATTTGAAAACAGATTTAAAAGCTATGCCTAAGTGTTATTTCCTATAGTGTTCTTTCCTCTTGTTTCTCCATCACTTTTGATTTTCTCTAACCCTTTGTGAATCCCTATCCATGCCTCCCATAACACATGCATTCAGGTATGCATGCACATGTGCACGCACACACACACAAAGGTGGACATAGTTTCTCTATATCTAAATCTCAATACCATTACTTTAGTAACTATTACTTTAGATTTAATCATGTACTTACCTGTTTCTACCAGCCAACAGCTGTGTCTGCTATACTGTGAAAACCTGGTAACACTTGTTGAATAATAAATTTATTACAAAGGTCATGTTTTTATTGGGATAACTTTTTCACCTGTTTGAATATGAAATATCCTCCAGAGTTAAATTTCAATAAGAGAAATACAGTATATGTCTATAATAAAAAAGTAATAACATAGCAATAATACGATGATGATGATGGTGATGATGATGATGATGGTAAGAACTCTACATTCATAGATTTTGTGGCTGGAATTGTATGGTTTGGGCCACATTTTATTCTGAGCTTATCACTCAGGACTCAAGAGGCCACATGCTATGCTGTTGAAGAGTTCTGCATCTAATGTCAAACTCTCTTTTCATATCTCAACTCCAACACTTTTTAGATATGCAATATTGTGCAAATTACTTGAGTTTTTGCTTCATTTTTTTCCTTCCATAAATCTTGGAGAATCTTTGTCAGGATTAAATCTGTTAATATATAATCAAGCATTTAACACTATCTCTGAAATATAATAGACACCATATGTCTCAGCTATGAATATTTCTGCCATACAATATGCACTTAAGATTTTTAACTAAGTGAATGAAGGATCACATATATAAACCATTTTGACTAACTTAGTTGACAATTTATATCCTTAAATATTACCTTACCAATTTGATGTATATAGAAGTTGAGATTGTCTAAATATTTTTAAATCACCTATAAATAATAACATAACAAACATCTATTATCTGGGACTGAAAAGGGGTGGACACATTTTAAATTTTTAAATCTTTTCATTTTGTCATGTAGCAAAAATATTGTATACGATGCCTTAAATTTTTTGTTTTTCAGAAAATGCTTGTCCTATCATTTTGTCATTAATTATATTTTTTCTGTACACTAAAAATTATCCATTACAACCACTGAAAAACTACTCAGGATAATGTTCTTCTATTCTTGTGGAAAACAGTCTCCCCTTAGTTTTTCAGAAAGAGTGAAAGAAGAGTTGTCCCTTTTCCAAGTCCTAAGAGGTAGCTTGAAGAGGAAATTGTTGGAAATGAGGAGGGAGCTGGAACTTATAACGCAGCCATAATCATTCCTCTTTTCCTTAGTGAACAAGAGATTTACCATCAACCTCCTTCACAATACTACACCAATTTCCTTGGCTACTCCCATACCCAGGACACAAGCTGTCCCTCTTGTGCTTATGTTTGTTCCTTCCAGAAACTTCCTTGCATCACTGTGAATATATATGTGCATTTATTTTGAGGTCACTCATGCAACTTTGGACATTACAGGCATTCAGTGGTTTTAAAATGATACCGTCTATGTCTTCTTAATGGAAAGAAGATAAATAATTTTCTGTAAAACAAATTATGGAAGAGGTCTTCTTTTCTTCTATTCTCAAATTAATCCTGATTCCATTTCACAGTGCTTCAAATTAAGGTGCATAGGCTCCAACAGGTTTTGGAAATGTCATTGAAATTTACCACACTACCCCTAATTGTATTATTATAAACAACATTTACTTTATTTCTTATTCTCTGCCATTATGATCTAACACTTACTTTGAATTCTCAGCAGGTAGTCTTACATGCTTTTCCTCATCTCTAACTTAAGACTCTACTTACTTCTCCCTAAAAAATGAATGCATTCCTACAGGTTTCACATAAGTCATACCCCCTCCATAATGTGGAAGATACTAGGTTGTTAATTCCTGTGCTGCACTGGCTCATACCTGTTATCTGTGCATTTAGCGTGGCTGAGGCAGGAGGACTGCTAGAGGCCAGAGTTTGTGATCATCTGGTCAAAGGGTGAGACCCTGTGTCTATTAATAATTAAAAATCAGCTGCATGGTGGCCCATGTCTGCAGTCCTAGCTATTCAGAGGCTGAAATGGGAGCACGCTTGAGCCCAGGAGTTCTAGGCTGCAGTGAGCTATGATTGCGTCATTACACTTCAAGACTCCAACTCTAAAATAAATAAATACATACATAAATAATCATTGGCTTTGAGGCTTTTTTCTACTTAACAATAACACTGATAGCAATAACTGCTATACCATTGTGCACGAAGGAATTTGCTAAGAACACTGAGCATATCATTTCTATATATTTTTTTGTTTGTGTTTTGTTTTTTGAAATAGAGTTTTGCTTTTGTTGCCCAGGCTGGAGTTCAGAGGCATGATCTCAGCTCACTGTAAGTTTTGCCTCCTGGGTTCAAGCAATTCTCCTGCCACAGCCTCCCAAGTAGCCAGGATTACAGGCATGAGCCACCACATGGCCAATTTTGTATTTTTAGTAGAGATGGGGTTTCACCATGTTGGCCAGGCTGGTGTGGTCTCAAACTCCTGACTTCAAGTGATCCACTCGCCTGGGCCTCCCAAAGTGCTGGGATTACAGGCATGAGCCACTGCACCTGGCTGTAGTATTTATTTCAATATTAGCAATGGAATTTTGAAGTGGAGCATATCAACTACATTCCAAAGGAACTACAAGGTAATTAAATTTGAACTCAACTGGAGGCGCTAGCATGCAAACTCAATTCAGACTGCCTGTCAAGGGTGTGCTCTTCCATTCCTCAAGTTAATTAACACATCATTCTTCTGTAAGAGGTCACATCCCTAACACTCTTACATCCACCACCTGCAGTGCTGGACCAGAATTGTCCAAAAGCAGAACTGTGTAATCTACTTTCTCCAGTGTTGAATATGCATTCAAAAACATGCTTCAAACATATTCACAGTGAATCAAACATTCAGGCAGATTTTGTGAAATGTAAATTGATGAACTAGGGAACAAACAAACAAAGCTAAACTCCAAATTTCCTGATAGCCCCACATCTGGACAGAAAGCTGTGCAACCTTGTGTCCCTCTGTCCATCAGGGACAAAATTGCCTTGAGACTGTGTAGTCACTGCAATTTTATAGATGATACATGTCAAATCCTTTTCAAACTTTCCTAAGGCTTTGCAGGGGGTGGGGCTGATTTATTTACTAATGATATCTTCTGTTTCTTGAGCTGAGCTGCTGTACATCCTTCTTTATGCTTGAGTGCATCGTCTTCTATAAGGAAACCCTCTTACTCCAAGCACTGTGAGCTGTATAGACTGAAGATTGAAGATCCATAAAGAGACACAGAACGATAACTAATAATAGCAACAAAACAAACAAAACCACATTCAACTGGCAAATAGTGGCTCTTCGAGAAGTCCCAGACTGTCTTTTTCTCTTGTCCTTCCTTTCCCTATTCTTCTCTGATGCTCCCTCCTGTTTTCTTAAGAAAACCAATAGTTTCCTTTCCTTATATCATAGAAGGATCATCTCTTCCTTTCAGTATGTTAATGGTGGAAATAATGTTCAATCATTACTATGATTGAACAGTAATCATAGCTCAGGAATTAAAATACTTTTACTTCTTGGCTTTTACTATTTTCTTGAAAAGTAATATGAAAGAAATACTATTCTATTGTTTCTATTAATATTAAAATAACAAAGAGAGAGGGGGGAAAGGGGAAAGAGAGAGATATAATACCTGCTATAATCTTTATACAAAAGAACTCAGTACTTAGCTGATCCACTTTCTAAAAATAAGAACTTTTTAGTTTTCTGAAAATCTGAACATTAAGCTTTCATACATATATATATATAATTTTTAAATTGTGTACTTTTTCATCTCATCTGGATCTTGGTACTTTAGATTTAGGTGACAGGGTAACAAACAGGCCATTATTTGCAGCTTTATTATTTATACTACAATATGTGGCCAAATTAATTTATATTGTTTGCACTGTTAATTACCAGGACAAAGCAAAAATGTGTGTTGTCCTGGGGGTCAGGACAACCATGCAATATCCAATATCCCAAAATTTATCAGGCAGCATATTTCCTCAATGTCATGATAGAAAATTAGGAATGCTACCTCCTAAAGTCTGCTACCTGAAATTAGAACAGCCTGGAAGCTCTCTAAATACTCAAGAGAAAACTCCTGCTTTTGTAACTGTAACATATCTGTTGCCTGATGCTCAACAAGTCAATACATGAGACACCAGGTTGCAGCAAAGAAGGGGGTGTACTTGTAGGGTAGCCAAAGGAAGAGACAGGAGGAAACCTCAAACTCATCACCCCGGAGAGTCTGAAAGTAGGGTTTTCACAGGCTTTGAAGTAGGCCAAAGTGTAGAGATCATTAATTGGTTGAAGGGTGTGGGGTGAGGTCAATGAGGAGATAAACTATTCTCGTGTGACTCGGTTCCTCTGTGGGTGTCTTTAAACTGGTTGAGGGTCAGGTGTTCTGCTGGAATTTAGGATCTACTTAAGCAATTCCTAAAAAACCTTGTGATTCCAACATCAGAGATCCTACCTATCTCACACCAGAATCCTATCTATAGGAGCAATGGGGATGAATTGGTCAGTATCTAGTGCTGACTTTGGTTACAAGGAAGTGGGTCAAAATGCAGCCTGACTAATGCTTATTCGTATGTACATTTCTGTCCAGAATTCTTTCTAATCCTGTGAGGACAGCTTCACTTTGCTCTGTCAATCATTCTAAAGCAAAACATTTAATAGGGGAAAATGAAATCACTTATGTACATTTATTTTATATTATTATACTTTAAGTTTTGGGGTACATGTGCAGGTTTGTTACATAGATATACACATGCCATGGTAGTTTAGTGCATCCATCCCCTGTAATCTAAATTAGGTATTTCTCCTAATGTTATCCCTCCCCAATCCCCCTACTCCCTGCTATCCCTCCCCTAGCCCCCCACCCCTCCCCAACAGGCCCTGGTGCGTGATGTTCCCCCACCTGTGTCAATGTGTTCTCATTGTTCAAGACCCACTTATGAATGAGAACATGCAGTGTTTGGTTTTCTGTTCAATTTAAAGTGTTTTTCTATATATCATCTATGAGAATTTAGAAGTGTTATAATGAACAAATGATGGAAATAGTATTCAATCATTACTATGATTGAACAGTAATTATAGCTCAGGAATTAAAACACTTTTCCTTCAGTTTGCTGAGAATGATGGTTTCCAGCTTCATCCACATCCCTGCAAAGGGCATGAGTAAACTTTTTTTGTTTTCATTTTTAAAACCTGTATCTGCTTTCAGAATAATAATTCTAAACTTTCTGGAATGGGAACAATTGAGCTAGATCTAAAAACTCATCTAACTAATATCTTTTAAAAATAGGCAAAATGTTATTGTATTTATTTTTGAAAGGTAGGAAAATCCATCAAAACATTTTTTTCTTTTATTAGCAAGAATATCGCATATTTTAATGGATGAATGGGGTTATAGTATCTATTTAGATTATAGCATATTTTCGATTTTAATTATTTTATCTCTTAAAAATTTGAATACTCTGAGAGAACAATTCTAAACCTAAATTTGAGACATGGTGCTTATTAACAAATATCTTTATGACCAATGTTATAAAGATCAGCCAGCCTAGAAAACTAGAAGCGTAGAATCACCACCTGCACCCTGAATACATTCTTTTGTAGGAAAAAATAAATAAAGTTTTGTAGCCTCTAACTTACAAATCCATTTTCTCTCTCCCTGATGCTGGCAGTACAAATAACGGTCCTGGATCTTATACCAGATTGTCAAATTCGTTTTGCTATCTTCAGTACAGGGACTGACTCATAGTACATGTTCCATATTGTTGGCTAAAATACAGAGATTATGACTGACCACATTGTTTATTTTTAGATGTAAACTTATAACTTCCTGTGTCTACTTAAATTTGGAATTATTTAACTGAGAATGCAATCAACTCAATTACTTTCATCTTGATGGTAATTTTGTATATGTAGATGAAAAAATAAAATCTGTATATTTTATAATTAATTGCTTAATGGCTAAAAGTAGTAAATAAAACCATATAATCTCTTAATGGAAGTTTCAGTTACAAATTCTTTGGCAAACAAAAATTAAACTACTATTTTAATGACTTAGAGTCCCCAAATTGTACTTAAAAACCAAATTGCTATAGCACATCTCAATATGATTGATAACTTCCTAGAATTAATTCAAAACATGGATAAATACATAAACTATGAAATGATGACTACTTCAACCTCAAGTGAGTTTAATTCTCTAGGGTTCAGCCTTTGATTCTAAATAGTAATCTAAAAGTAAAAGTCTGTAATGATAAACTCAAAAGTAAAATCATCATTATCAATTAAAATGTAAACCAGTGGCATTATAAGTGAAAGAATCTCAATTATGTAAGATCTCAATTATATAAATACAGGGCACTGACAAGTATGTTAGTCATGATCTTTGCATTAGTTAACATAACAACCACACAAGGTTTCCATAAGGAGAAAGCTGTTTGGATCTGGGCCAACTGATACTGGCTGATTATGTGGTCCATCCTTCTGAAGGGGTAGTTAGCCTGTTAGCATCCTCTCCTCTTCCAGGCTACCTTTCCCAAAGGGCAGAGTCCAAATATCCTTTCATCTCATTAATCCTTTGCACAGTCTGGCTGGGTAGGCCTTCGTAAAAGTTATTTGAATTTCTTGGTTCTGGCCATATAGTGAAGCTTTCAATTTTTTAGGATGCTGAAGATGAATGACTGACTGTTTAATTCAATTTTGCTTAAGGCACTAAATTTACAAAACCATTAACTCGCATTTACAAAGAACTTCTCCACTTTGTGATTCTGTTGAATTGTTCCTCAGCACTAATCACTAGCCAGAAGGGAAAGCTCAGTCCAGAAAGTGCAGGAGTGAATGAAGACAAATTTCTTACAGGGCTGATTTTTTTCACTCTTATCAAAGGTGTCACAGTAATCTTTTCAGAAACTGCCATCAGCACCCTTTCTAAAACAACTTTTTGGTGGCTTATATGTGGAAATTTTGAAAGACAGCCCCTCCACCTCCACTTTTTTAAATGAGTAGGGAAAAAGTTTTATTTAAAAAAAAAAAAAAGAGCAAGTTTACATTATGAAAGGTCTCCATGTTGATATTTTTTACCTTTTAAATTGTTTAGAAATTATTTTTTCTAGTTTTTGAGGGTACATTAACAGTTATTTTTCAAATTAGATAATTTAGAGGAATTCAAAAAAACCCAACAAGCACTAAGCAAACCAAACATAAAAGAACAATGCAAAATGAAACGAGAGCATCCAAAACCATATTGTTAAAGTTCTAGAAGAGATTGTTAGGTCCCCCCAAGATGGCAGCACTGTTGTCAAGCAGTTACGAATTCTGTAACCTGCACAAATGCCTCCAGATGGCTTCCTGGAGCCTGAAAGTCTGAAACAATAAGAAAACCACAAAGAAGGACAACAGGTTCCTGTTCCAGCCAACCCATCAACCCACTGAGTCAACAACAACCAACCCTGAGCTGTAACTCTCCACTTGTTGCCCCCAGCCTATAAAGCTTGCTCTGCCCCCCACCTCCATGAAGACTCCTTTTTCAGACTCAGCCTGCTTGCACAGGAGTAAATAAACAGGTTTGTTGCTCACACACAGCCTGTTTGGGTTACATCTTCAATCAGATACATGCTTAACAGAGATAAATGGGATAGACTCGAAGTTACTGTCTCCTAAGGGAAAATTCATGGCCTGTAAGTCAAATGTAGTAGTGCACTTAGTTACTAAATGTTAATGATCTGTCAAGATACAATAGTGTATATTTTTTCAGACGCATCCTTCATTATAAACAGGTTTTCCATGAGAGTGGTATTTTCATGTTGCTAGCCAGCTCTGGACTTGAAACAATCAATAAACCATTATAGAAGCCTAGGTCAAACTATTAATTATACGGAGTGACTTTCTAATCCATTTTTATTAAATGTGATAAAAGATAATTGATTCAGATCTGAAACTGAACAACTCCAGAAAAAAATGTCCAACAGAATTTTCACTGGACATAGTCTCATAAATATAAATTTTCTTCTGGGAATTTCTATGTTCATGACATTATACATTTTAAAATGAAGTTATTGTGCTTGTCATCTACATGAAGAATTTTCACTGTTTCATTTGAACCCCACTTTATTTTATTTATTTGTTTAATTGTAAATTGATAAATTATAGCTGTATGTATATGTTTATGGGGCACAAACTGATGTTATAGTTTGTGAATACAATGTGGAATAATTAACTCAAGCTAATTAACATGTTCAACATCTTAAATACCATACTTTATAGTGAGAACATTTGAAATTTATATTCTTAGTGATTTTGAAATGTACAATATGTTCTTTACTATATTTACCATACTATACAATATATCCTAAAGAATAATGTATTTCTCTTGTGTAATCACCGCTTTGTACCCTTGACCATAATCTCCTGATTCCACTCTCCCCCAGCCTCTCCCATAACCACGATTCTACACTCTGCTTCTTTCCATGTGATTGTTTCAGATTCCACATATGAGAGTATAATGTATTTGGTTTTCTGTTCCTAATTTATGTTACTTAGTGAAATGTTTTCCAATTTCCTCTATGTTGTCACAAATGACAACTTTTTTTAAAAGCTGAATAGCTTTCCATCATGTACATATACCACATTTTCTTTATTCATTTCTTCATGGACATATAGGTTGATTCCATAACTTGGCTACTGACAATAATGCTGCAATAAACATGGGATGCAGACATTTCTCCAACATGCTGATTTCCATTCCCAGTGTAAACTCAGTATTGGGATTGCTCAATGCTATGGTAGGTCTTTTTGTTCTTTTTTTTTTTTTTTCTTTTAGTGGTTTTTTTTGAGATGGAGTTTCATTCTTGTCACCCAGGATGGAGTGCAATGGTGCAACCTCTGCTCACTGCAACCTACACCTTTTGGGTTCAAGCAATTCTAGTGCCTCAGCCTTCCAAGTAGCTGGGATTACAGGCACACACCAGCACGCCCAGCTAATTTTTTGCATTTTTTGTAGAGACAGAGTTTCACTGTGTTTGCCAGGTGAGTCTCGAACTCCTGACCCCAAATGATCCACCCACCTCAGCCTCTCACAGTGCTGGGATTACAGGTGTGAGCCACTGCACCCAGCCTGGTAGTTCTATTTTAAATATTTGAGGAACCTCCATACTGTTTCGTATTATGGTTGTACTAATTTACATTCCCATCAACAGTGAGTTAACAGTTCCTACTCTCCACATTCTCACCAACACTTGTTCTCTTGTTTCTTTTTGGTAACACTCATTGTTTTACAAATTTGTATTTTAAGTTCTGTAAATGTGCAGGATGTGCAGGTTTGTTACAGAGGTAAACATGCCAGGGTGGTTTGCTGCACCTATCAAAAAGAACAAGATCATGTCTTTTGCAGGGTCATGGGCAGATCTGTAAGCCATTATCCTCAGCAAACTAATGCAGGAACAGAAAACCAAACATCTCATGTTCTCACTTATAAGTGGGAGCTGAACGATGAGGACACATGGACAGAGGAAAGGGACAACAGTCATTTACACAGGAGAGAGGTGATATCTCATTGTGGTTTTGGTTTGCATTCTCTGATAATTAATAAGACTGAGCATTTTTTCATACACCTTTTGGTCATTTTGTGTCTTCTTTTGCATAAATATCTGTTTAGCTCCTTTGCCCATTTTCTAATCAAATTACTTGGTTTCTTTCTAGATATTTGTTTCAGTTTCTTATATATTTGGGATGTTAGCCTCTTTTCAGACATGTGGCTTGCAAATCTTTCCAAATCCATAGGGCTGTCTCTTCAAGTTGTTGTTTTTTAGGTGCACAACTTTTTATTTCGATGTAATCTCATGTCTGTCTTTACTGTTGTAGCTTATGATTTTGGGCTCAAATTCAAAAAAATCGTTTCCCAGACCTACACCTCATAGATATTCACCTGTTTTTCTAGTAGTTTTACAGTCACAGATCTTATGTTTAAGTCTATTGGCTTTTTAAAAATTATAGATATCTGGTTCTTTTAATAATGGGAAAATAATTTTAATTTTTTAAATCTGTTCTTTCTGCCGCTACTCATTATGTGGAGACCTATGTGCGAAGTACTTAAGCAGGTTTTGAGATTTGATACCTTCCCTGCCTTCAGCTGTTTATTGAGCATGGGGCAGCAAACTTTTTCTGTAAAGGTCTAAGTAGCAAATATTTTAGGCTTTATTGGACACATGTGGCTTCTGTGGCTGCCACTCAACTCTCTCAAAGTAATATAGACAATGCATAAACAAATAAGGATGGCTGTGTGCCAATACACCTTATTGGCACTCAAACATGAATTTCATATAGTTTTCATGCATCATGAAATATTATTATCCTTTTATTCTTTCAATCATTTAGAAATTTAAAAATCACTTTTAGCTCAAGGGCTACACAAAAGAGCACCTGGCTTAATGTGGCCCATGGGATGCAGTTTTCAGGCCCGTGGTTTGCAGTATTAAAAGATGGAAGATTTTCTTATATGATTTCTATTTTTTATTAGGAAATATTCTCCTATTCTCTGAAGTTTCATAAACGTCTTTCCTAGAAAAATCTTAAGGATTTATTGTCAAGTTTTTATTTTACAAACACATTCATTATTTTTTTATCTTAGTATAGTTAGATTCAAACTGACATAACTGATCCTGGGAAATGGAGAAAAGCAGAATGAAATGAAACATTTTGCAGTTGGCAAGGGAACTCTACTGCAATTTCTGCTGCCTCAGTTTGAAAAAGAAATTATGGTATTATAGGAAAAACAGCTTTTGAAACTAAGGCGACCAGTACATATCAATAAAACAAATCTCAGCTACTTTACTCCAATATTTTGCTATACTGTGACGATATTCTTGGCATTGATACAGCAATGAAAACATTTGAGAAGATTTGGGGAAACATAGGGCTGCTGTATGTTTAATTTAAACATGCAGATAAACTCAGTTCATTAGTCTGAACTTCTTATGTAATAAATTAAAAACTTGAGGTTCAGAGTGTTTAAGTAGCTTACCCAAGAAAACACACATACTTTCAACCTAGTTTTTTTTTAGTTTCAAAATACATGCTTTTTGCACTACAGCTGACTTCAAAGATGGTGATACAAATATATTTTCTCAGAAGGAAGCAAAAAACTAAACATCTCAGGTTTTAGTTCACAAGTAATTAGTGACAATTTAATTGGAATTTAAAGTGTTTTCACTGCATTTTAATAAATAATTAACACTGGTATAGAAACAGCTTTGCTCTGCTTGAAAATTGTGAATTGGCAGATAAGCTTTTTAAAGAACCAGCTTAACAAGTGGCAGTACCTTGAAGAGCTATGTCTGAATTCTGTCCTCATGGAAGTACTCCGGAATTTATTCGCTCTCTGTGACTGAAGTTAGGAAAGCATTCACTAAACTGAAGGTTAATATGGGATTCATGTTCAAGTAGAATTGAACTGGATAACATCTAAGGTTCATTGTCATGCTGGTTTTGTAAATGGAGCCATACAAAGTTACCCTGGTCTGGAGGTATGTTGCCCTATATTGCTCAGGCAGGTCCTGGACTCCTGCTCTCAAGCAACCCTCCCACTTTGGCCTCCCAAAATCCTGGGATGAAGAATGTGAGCCACACATCATACAAACATGTAACCTAGGTTACATATGTAATTACTAATTATTATAGTTTGATACTTTAAACTGATCATGTATACAATGGATAAAATTCTTATTTTTCCTTATTCTGCCAGCAATCTTCAAAGTGATATGATTTTAAAGTTTTCATTTGTTAAAATAATAATAACCAGGCCGGGTGCGGTGGCTCAAGCCTGTAACCCCAGCACTTTGGGAGGCCGAGGCGGGTGGATCACGAGGTCAAGAGATCGAGACCATCCTGGTCAACAAGGTGAAACCTCATCTCTACTAAAAATACAAAAATTAGCTGGGCATGATGGTGCATGCCTGTAGTCCCAGCTACTCAGGAGGCTGAGGCCAGAGAATTGCTTGAACCCAGGAGGCGGAGGTTGCGGTGAGCCGAGATCGTGCCATTGCACTCCAGCCTGGGCAACAACAGCAAAACTCCGTCTCAAAAAAAAAAAAATAATAATAATAATAATAATAACCAAGCATAAGAGAAAATGGTTGTATTAGCTCCATGTTTATTGCCAAGCGCAAAATAAATATTGGAAATGTTGAAATAATGAAATTGACAATGTTTTAGAATGTTTGACAGAAAAATATATTTTGTACAAAGATTCATCTCACCTTCATATGTTTCTGCTCTGGAATACAAAATGAGGTAATTTCCTATGATAAAATTTATTTTTTAGTAAAACAGATAGTATGTGTGAAATTTTTATTTTCCTGATAAAAGAGTAAATTAGAAAGAAGACAAATTTTGAATATGATTTGGAATGTAAATGATCTTTTGCTGAAGGCTGAAATTGCTCATATTTAATAAAGAGTACCTGTGCAGACAGCAGGGCTTCATTTGACTTGTACCTGCTGATTTTATAGCACAATAGTGAATTATGAAAATTAGTAAAAACACACATGTACAGCACTTTTAAAATAATTTCATTCAAAATTTTAAAGGAAAATAATACTTATGCCAAAAAAATCTATTAAGGCTGAGGGAAAATTAAACATAAATGTAGTCAATACTTTCATTGTCTATTAATTCCCATGAAATGGATTAAAAGATGGTATGTGGCTCAGTGCAACTCTCTGCATTCTGCATTTTAAATATCTTCGGTTTCTCCAAGAAAAATTATATTTTGTACCATGAATCAATGCTTTATAAACATAAAATATGCCTTCTTAACTTTGTTCATTTAAGTTTACTCTTTGTGTAAGGAGAGGAGAGAAACTATGCACCAAGGTCAATGGAAATAAGCAGCCATTTCTTCAGATGTTACATTTGTTCTCATTTGTCTGAGGGAGTGGTCAAACCTATGGAAAAAGATGTATCAGTTTGCCGGGCACCGTGGCTCAGGTCTGTAATCCCAGCACTTTGGGAGGCCGAGGCAGGTGGATCACTTGAGGTCAGGAGTTCAAGACGAACCTGGCCAACATGGTGAAACCCTGTCTCTACTAAAAATACAAAAATTAACCAGGGTGGTAGCGGGTATCCATAATCCCAGCTACTCTAGAGGCTGAGGCAGGAGAATCTCTTGAACCTGGGAGGCGGTGGTTGCAATGAGTAGAGAGTGCACCACTGCCCTCCAGCCTGGGGAACAAAGCCTGACTTGGCAGGCTGGTCTCAGACTCCTAATCTCAAGCAATCCTCCCACCTAGGCATCCCAAAATTCTGAAATTACAGGTGTGGGCCTCTGCTCCTTGCCCAAAACAAATTCTTTATTACTTGCTTAAGTATATGGGAGTCAATTTTCTAATTTTAAGAGATAAGAGAAAAATCAATACAAATTTTAAATTTTTGAAGACAACTATTCTTATGCTTCTACTGAAGCCGATGTAACATTTACAAAACATGTAGAGATGTCTTTCTCCAGGTAAGATAACAGTTATTTTTAACACACAGTTAGACTTCCAAGCCTCAAATGAGATATCTTTTGGTCCTTTCTGTATTAACAAGAACTTTTATCTAAGCAGCAAAATTCTAGTAAATTTGAACCTTACTTAGTTTGAGATCCTTGTCATATCAACTCTATGTGATCAAATATATCTAAACATAATCTCTCCATCTAGGCAGTATCTGTGTATGTAAGCATATTTTGCTTAGTTGGAGGCTTATGATTAGAAGTCACAAGCCTTAAGAAAAGATGAGCCTCTGTTGAAAGCTCCCTCCCTGCAGCATTCAGCTTTATCCTGAGGTCAATATGAAGGCAAGAAAGGGTTGGAAAATAAGCTCGTATCTTTTCAAACAAGGATTGTGGGGGGAAAGATTATAATATGTCTTCAGAACACTAAGGAGAAGTTGCCCCTACAGGCAACCTGTTAAGTTCAGCAGGCTTATCTGCTTCTCAGCACCTGCCTAAGTCAGCCTCAATATTTGCCAAGCAAGCCTTCTAATGCTAATTTAATGTCCCAGTGGGGACACCTACTTTGAAGAGATATTTCCAATGTAAATTATTAAATTGATCTTATAGCACACAAATTGATCTCATGTGAATTTCAGCAGTATGAGTCATCCCTCCTTCCCACTCCTCAGAAAGACCAGATATTGTTAGCTTATAAAAGGCAGAAAAAATAATTTAAAAACATTTTATTCTTTAGAAAAAGGTGGTAACAACAGAACTGTTCCCTTCTACCTTATTTGCTTTTTCTTTAAATTCACATTAATTTTGCACTTGCTTTTAGATGACTCTTAGCAATACTTGCTCTTCTTATTAAGGTTGTTCTGTTTGCTCTGGAAGGATGTTCATCATTATCTGGTTTTCTGGGCAGTTGTGTTTGTTCATTTGTTTTCTTTTTGATTTTTTTTTTTTTTGAAACAGAGTTTCGCCCTTGCTGCCCAGGCTGGAGTGCAATGGAGCAGTCTCAGCTCACCGCAACCTGAGTCTCCTAGGTTCAAGTGATTAACCTGCCTCAGTCCCCCCACCCAAGTAGTTGGGATTACTGGCATATATCACCACTCCTGGCTACTTTTTTTTTTGTATTTTTAGTAGAGACAGGGTATCTCTATGTTTGTCAGGCTTGTCTCAAACTCCCCCTGACATCAGGTGATCCACCTGCCTCAGTCTCCCAAAGTGCTGGGATTACAGGCATGAGCCACTGTGCTCACCCATAGACTCTGATTATTGCATATAGATTTAAGGAAATGCACTGGGTCAAGTCAAGACTGAAGGACAATCACTTTCCACAGTCAGGGAGGCAAACAGTAGAAGGTTTATGAATCATGGCTCTGTTTCTGTCGGGGTCAGATGAGGCCAGACAAGAAAGGCCCTTGAAGTTGCATTCAAAATTTGGGCTGTTGTCTCAGGAATGACAGGAAGTCATTCAGGGGTTTTTTTTAACAAGGAGTGGCAAAATCACATTTTTGTTTTGGAAAGAACATTCTGACTGAGTATGAAGAATGATGTGTTGAGAAAAGCAAAGTTCTTAATGGTTTGGTAAATTGCCCTAAAGACAACAAAAAAGGGTAGACTGGTCTCTGTAGAAGTTTCTATTGCAAAGACTTAGTGTAACTAAGTAGAATGTATCTCGATGAATTTACCACTGTCTAGCTTTGTACAGTCACCAACAAGTTGATTGAACTCAGTTCTTATAATGGAGGTTTTACATACAATCAGTGAAACGTCAAAAGTAAAAAAAAAGAGAGAGAGAGAAGAAGCCATCATTGTTCCCATTTTACAGAGGAAGGAACTAAGACTCAGATTAAGACTCAGATAAAGCAGACAATTCTCCCAAGTGACAAAGTTAGTTACGGGTTAAAATTGGTACATTTTCTCTATCTGATTCCAAATCTCCCATGCTTTCCCCACCTCAGCACATAGACTTTGTATTAAGAAACTCAGTTGCTCATGAACCAGAGAGTTTCCCAATAAACCAAGCGCTTGGGAAACTCCAACTCCCTAAAAAAAAAGATAGAAAGGAAGTGACATACACACAGAGAGTGAGTGAGAAGGAAGGGAGGGAGGGAGGGGGGAAAATAAAGAAAACTTTAGCCTGGTCAATGTAAACTCTAGCCTACTATTGACCCTAATTTGTAAATTTTGACACCTCCACTCCCAAGGGAAAAATAGCATTTATTTTCCAAAGATTCACAGTTTACCTAGAAATGGTTCTCTTCTTAATAAAACTTTAAATGTTTTCTCGGTAGTGTACAAATTTTATAATTTTCACCAACATAAAAGATTGATGTTAGCCAAATTCTTTATGCCTGATTCAGATGTTTCTGTATAATAAGTATTGATTGAGTAGTTTTCCATGTCATAGACTTTAAGCAAGTGAAATGCGAATGTGTTTATGATAGTCAAGGCTAATTAGTTAAGGATTTATATTATACTTCTTTTCAAAACTCATTTTAGATTATTGTTTTACATATTAATATCCATGTCTATATCAAGTCAATATCTACAGGATAAATTGCTTCTTTATTTATACCTACTTTGCTTAAAGGGAAGACTATTTTAAAATTTGCAAATTATGTTCCTCTTTGTAAGCCTTAACTTACACTACCTATTACAGGGAAATGAGTTCAATAAGTTTTGTATAAATGTCCAAGAAATATCTACAGCACTGAAATTACTGTGAGAAATGTTGCAGAGAATCTGTACATTAGAGAAAAACCGGGTGAACATCATTGGGAAACCAAATGTCAAGTAGTTACTAACGCAGCTCAGCAGCAAGCCGTGAAACCACAAGAATCATAGTCACAGCCCGTGGGAGGCAGGGAGCAGAGAAACGGAAGGGAAACCTTTGCTAATCCAGATGGCACAAATGAGTCCCTGATCAGTGATGAGTGGTGTTATCACTCAACCTTCCTGTGCCCTGTTCAGTGATAAATTGAGCAGTCAAACCCTGTCAGGCTCCCTCTATTGCATGCTTTGATCATCCTTTAAGAAGGTTAATCTCACTGAACAACTGGTGAATTTACTGCCAATATAATACTGACATTTCAATTATTTTCAAAAAATAAAAATGAAGAGCATCAGATAACACAAAGGCATTGTTTTGACACCTTGGTGGACAATTAACCAAATTCAGTTTTAATTAAGTAGATTGTTTACAACTAAAACTAGAAGCTAGAAGAATACAGAATTTGAAATCAAAAGATCAGAAATCAGGTTATGTTGTTCAATTTATTAATTATGCCCATGGACAAGGTGTAATCTTTTAAAATTTTGATTTTGTCCTTTATATAGTGGGGAAAATAGCATCAACTTTTAAAGCATTTATGTCATTTAATATATGATATATTTGAAAAGAGATTGACAAATTATAAAATGTCTATAAATTTTTTGGTGTTATTTTAGCCACCAGGTGAAGTCATTTTAGCATACTTTGCCCCTACATCACTCATCTCCAAATATTCTAGATTGTGCAATGCTGTCAACTGAGTTTACATTTCCCCCAAAATGTGTGATTTGAAAAATAATGCTTCTATTTCTGCAAATCGTTCCTATTCTAACAACTAACAGTAGCTAATCATCAATAATACATATACAAAGTCAGGTTTATTAACAATAGTGGTGAATTCACATTTCAAATTGCTTTCTAGATAATTTTTTATCTCTGGTCAATGTCTTGTAAATCATCATTGATTTTTACCTCAGGATGTGACAAGGAAAGACTTTGTATTGGGAGTACAAGTAACAACCTTGTCATTTTCATGTTGATTGTGTTTGCATTTTTAGTGTAATACCCATTCCGAGATTTTTTTGTAGGAATATTCTTTAGCCATCTTTCATTTTAGAAGATGTAAGAGACAAATAAAATAGATGTGTAGTGAATCTATCTTCTCCCTCAGAAACCTCAGCACCACATATAAAATAATATGACCACGTAACATATTGATGAAGTGGAAACACCAATGTCTATCCATATATTAAGTATGAGCAAAGCTTAATTACTTCTTAATTTATTTCTGTTTGTAGTTAAAAATTTTAAAAATAAGTTTAAATTTTTCCTCTCATATTTCATATTCCATACCTTGCGAGCATCCTTACTTTGAAAATTACTTCCTAAATAAAACTAAGGATTGCTAATAAAACAAATAAATACATCTTAATTTCTTTAAAAATATCTGGAACCAGCCAGGCACAGTGGCTTATGCCTGTGGTCCCAGCTACTTGGGAGGCTGAGGTGGGAAGAAGACTTGAGTCTGGGAGGTAGAGACTACAGTCAGCTGTGATTGCACAACTGTACTCCAGCCTGAGCCACAGAGCAAGACCTTGTCAAAAAAAAAGAAAGAAAAAATCCAGAACCACTCATTGTTCCCCCATGATGTCAGTATTATAAAGAAATGTTGAATTAAATAGAGATTTGGAATCTGATCTGTTATGTACCTCATTCAGGAGACAATATTCACTTGAAATGTTGAAAGATGTATTAGATGTTATTTAAGTTTTCACAATACTACCCAATTATAAAACGTGACTTTGAACTTACAAAATGTTCACTTAGGTGATATTTACTTTAAATATCAACTTAGAAATGTGTATTAGCAAAACTCGAGTTTCCTATTATATGATTACATAAATGTACACTGTGTTCATCTAAATAATTTCAGGCAGTGCTATATGTCTTTTAATAATTTCTATGACTTAGGACACAGCATTTTATAAATATTTGAGGATGTGATATTCTAGTTTCAGCATCATGTTCTATTTAAAATGTAAAATTTTAATATTAAAATTAGTCATTAGAATCAAGTACCACATAAAAGACAGAAGTCCTAAATTCAGCAATGTGTAGTTCAAACTTCACTAAGATGTTTCAAAACTTCATATATTCTATTACTAGAGTATTCTATGTTTTAAGAGTATGGCCACAGTATCTATTACTCAAAAGTCTAATACACAGAGCACTATCCATTTTCAAATCATAACCTACCTTTAACTGACAGGAAATGGTATCACTGAGAGAAAATTCCAGATGTCTCAGGAACTTATTCCTAAATAGTCCCTTATCATATCTATTGATCTTTCTGTGAGCACATATATGGTGCTCTATGACATAATCTCATTTTTTAAAACTCCATTAATGTCAAGTGAAATACTATAAATGTACTTCCCTGAATCACTTTTCTGTGTCCTAAGTTTTCATTTGGATTTCCCATACACAGTAAACTTGTTTTAAGAGTCATCCAAAGTGTTGGCAGGTTCAGAAAGTCTCTGCCTACATATAATCATTTCATACCAGGAGGAGAGACAGACAAGGTTACAGATGCAATTGATGGAACTAGGTATGTAGATAGTGTCTGCAAGCATCGGAGGACCAAACTTTGCTTCAGAGCTATAAAACATTTCTGCTTTACCTTTTCGGCTGCCACTTTGGAAGCAAAAGATACAAAGGTCAGGTCAGAGGTTTCAGATCACTGATTAGCAAGTTCATTTAGGTGCCGATTGCCGTGAGTCTATACACAATTGGCATGCGTTCACAGATCTACCAGTTGACTTTTAGGTCTCTATTATATTACTAAGAGGAACAAAGCATATAGGCATATGGTCAGGTACAGTTTATTAAAAAAATAAAAAAAAAACAAAAAACAAAAACAGAATGTCCCATTTTTATTCACCAGCCACTGTGTACTAATAACTTTTATACGTACTATTTCATTTTATCCTCACTAGAACCCTATGATATATTTACACTTTTAGAAATAAGGAAACCTAAGGAAATTAAGTAAGTAATTTAACTGAAGTCACGCAGGTAATAAGTGAAAAGCTAAGACTGAGGTAAGAATCAGAGTCCTTCAATTTCAATAAATTTTCGCTAAGTGTCCAATTAGTTCAAATTGATTTCAGAAATGCCAGGCAAGTACCCTCTTTACCTCATCTACTTGCCAATGCTTGAAATTCTACCATAAAAGGTTTATTCTTTGGTAGAAATTTACTCAACCTTTATTAAAATGAAAATACTTCTGATTATAGGGTTATATTATGTTATATCAATTTTTTACAACTCTGTGTGAAGGAAAGCTGTGTTCATTGGAAGGCACTCATTTTAACAGAAAAGTCAAACTTGAACTAACACCAAAATAACGCATATATTTTGGTTCAGATGATCTAAAAATTTAAACATAGAGCCGTAACCCAGCATAGCCCATGTAGAACACTGTCTCCTCTCTATAATTCTTGTAGGTCAGCCCTCATCTTCACAGAGGGAGCAGGATGGCCAAGGTTTCCAGGAAGTGACAATCACTTCTGGAAATTTTCAGGAAAGGAAAAGGAAGTTCCTGCTTCCATCCCCCTCCCTGAGAAGCTCTCAGGTAGTCTTGCAAGGTGACTCTTTGGCTCAGAGGTTTCCTGAGCCAGTCTCTGTGACTGGTCACGGGATGGCTTAGAGTTTCCCACCCTTGCATAAAGCACTGTGGCAAAGAGAATGAGATTCTATTGGTAGGATTAGGCCAGAAGTTAGTAAAGCTGGCTGGGCCTCCAAACAACCTCAGGAGCTTCGAAAACGTCTATGCCTGAATCATATTCCAGAAAAATGAGAATCAGATTCTAAGGGTAGAGGTGTGAAAGCATGCAGCCAGTGGGCAGAAGATGACCCTACTTGTGAAAATCTGCCCAAATGACACATAATGTGGAGACAGAATTCAGAATCACTGAGGCTCACACTGTCCATTGAGGGTTCATTACTCATACCTAATCCATGTGGGCAAGATAAGGCAGGAGGGGCCAAGTGTATCAAGAGGAAGATATCAGCAATCCACCTGGCCTTAATGTCAAAGGGCACGTATTGTTGACAGAAGAGTATCATAGGAATTAATCCCAGGAGATGCGAAGAAAAGGCAGGCATCCATGGACAGAGAGGAAGAGATACAATAAAGAGAATGTAGGAAAGAAAATTAAAGCTTGTATCAGCTACTTCACTTAAGGCTCATTCTTGATCATTGTAAAGACAACAATTATAACTTCTATTTACATAAAGTATTTTCGGAAAGTACTTTCTCACCTATTGATTTTTGCATATGCCATATTTCAGCTGAATTTGGGAGTTTCCTGATTTGGTCAGATAAAGAATGTTCTGATAAAAGCAACTGGTTTTATTTAAAAAGACGTGACTTCCGCACAGACATCCACACACATTGGAATAGTTACTTCAATCTATTTTAAACTTGTAATACTTATAATATAATTAGCTATGGTATATTCATAATTTGATACGTATAAAAATCTTTAATTCTACAGTTCCTTTCAATTATTAATATCAGATAAGTTTTTCTCTACATATGTTGTTTGTTTTAGATGTCTAATATCCTATTTATATATTTATAATTATTGATTGATTCCTTAATAAGAATGTTTTAAAAATTACAATGCATATTATTTTTTAAAAGGTTGTCTTTTAAATAATTTTGCTGAATGAAAAATTGTGTCCATGTTTAAGTTACCGTATCTTTGATGACTGCTACAATTACATTTTTCTGTACTTTGCAACTTTGTTCTGTTTTATAAATATATGTTATTTTTATGTCTTGCTCATGTGTAAATTCAGAACTAATTATTTTCTCATTAATTTGAATAATATTAATTTTTAACCTGGAAATTTCTAAAATTTCTACATTTAAATTAGATTATAAGAATTTCTAATAACATGAATATAAATAGGAGACTATAAAGTTACCTATTCACAGACACTGATTACAATGTGTGAAAGTATGTATGTGTGTGTGTGTGTGTGTGTGTGTGTGTGTGTGTGTGTGCATGCATGCATATTTCAGTAAATGAATTTTTTTAATAATGTAACAAAATCTTTTAGGACAAAGATCAATAATTTCTCCTAATCAGCTTCTAAACATTCATATTATTCCATATTTACTTTCAAAAATAATGCATAACTTTGTTTTAACAAGACACAATTTTACATTAGTGATACATCATAGCATTATATTTGATAACAATATTTATTTTTTAAATATAACAAAAAAGTAACAACATTCATTATTTAGGTTAAGTACAAAAGGTGGTTTATGACAACTTTAAAAATCCAACAACAAAAGGAGTTTCTCAGAGGGTTCTTTATCCATTTCAGCATATTCTTTAGAAGGTTTCAGAAAGTATTGTTTATGAGACTGTGAAGACACCATATTTTCTAACATTCCTTGTTCCTTTCATTATAAGCCCAGCCAGAACATCTGAAGATAAGATTTTTGAAGTCATTTATAATGATCTATATTTATTCATCTTATGTGTGAAGGCTACCAACTTCTTAATGTTCCTATCCCCAACATGCTAATCTAAACCTCTCTCAATGCTGGAAAATAACAAGAAGGCATTCATCTACCCTTTCTTGTCAATGTTTATTTTTAGCACTGTAATAAAAGTGGGCACCAACCAGAAATATTGGTTCCTTCAATTTTGTTATCTTCATTTCATTCTAAAATTTGGGTTTATTAGATTGCTGCATCGCCACAAAATAAGGTTAATCAATCACTATTTTCTGCTTTTTGCTTATACTGTGAGGCAAAATGATACCTTCAAAACACACTAAATTATAATTTATGTTTGGGTGAAGCTGTGCTTTTAGTTACCTTTTCGTACTAGGGAGCTAGCACAGTGATTGGGACAGACTAGATATATCACATATTTACAAAAAAAGAAGCTAAATGCAAACTACACTTTTTTATTTTTTTAGTTAGAGGGAGTCCGATAGAACATCTCTATTTTGTAGATTGTTTTCACATACATATTTTAAACTTTTCTTTTTCTTTGATTTCTCATCTACTGAGTAATCTTCACACTGATGCCACATAAAGGGCATTAATTCAAATTCCAGAAAAAAAGAATACAGACCTTTGTTTCCCTGTATTTCAAGACACCCAGAATTTCAAATGCATACTTGGTCTAAAAGATCAGGAAAAGTGCAGGAAATTACATCGGCTATCTGCAGAAGGGGCAAAATGGAAAAATTTCAAATACATCTTGAGTTAGTAACTTTGAAGCAATCTCATAGGAATGGGATTGCATTAGCCCGTCTAAAACTATAGGCGCATCGGTTGTCTCAGGAGGCTGCTTATCATGGAGCCAAAAGTAGTCTGTGGGAGGCAGGGCGTGCCAATCTGCTGACAATAATATTTCAGTATCTTTCGCTTCTCTATCTTCCTCATGTGCCGATAGCGCAATCCCATTACATAGTAGGATGATAACCCACATGATTTCATGCCCCTGTGCTTTCAGTTTTCTTTATCTTTTCTCTTTTGAAAATTTTTCTTTCTTGTCATTTCATCTCTTATTAGTCAGTTGAAAAGTACCCACTCAACTTTCAAGATATGCAGGGATAATTTAATAAGTTAACGCAGGAAGCTTTTCATGGAATTTCTAGCCAGACCAAGTGTTTCTCTTGGGAAGTCCATTAGGTCATTGGCATGCTGGACTTGTTGACAACTTTCTGCTTTATATTGCAATTTTCCATTTACAATTCTTTACAAAACGCTTCGGCCTTAGGGAATGATGAAATGTTTCCTGTAAGATTAAACAAATATAAAGCCCAAACATGCCTGACTTCTTAATGGATAAACAGGAAAAGAAGCTTCTTCCAAAGCAGCGGGATTATCAAGAGCAGGAATCTGTGCATCTTTACACCAGAACCTAGAGAAGTGGCATAGCTGCTCTCTATGATCCAATTCCATGTGTCTTTTATTCCATCCACGGCCACCAGGAGGTGAAAAATACCCAAAGAACTTTGCCTCTGTGTAGCTCTTTCAGCACAATTCCAACTCATCTGTGGCGTTCCTCACCTGTGTTATGCCCTGTTCAACCACGTCTCCCAGAGGACTGCCTTTCTCAGTGCTTTCTCTCTTATTCCAGACATACTTCTCTTGAATTTTTATCTGGTTCAGGAAGCGCTCATTTGTAGTTTTGAAATTCTTCAGCCAGGTTGAAGCCTCTAAAGGTTGATCAAAGGGTTGTTTGTTGTAGTTGGACTGTAGAAGTTCCCGGCAATTTTTTACCCAATGATGAGCATCCGGAATATGTAGTATCATCCAGTCCTGTTTTGCACAGAAATGAATAACATGGCAAAGACTGAGGGTTTTTCCTGTTCCCTTCTCTCCATACAGAAGATATCGTACAGCCGGATAAGCAACACTGGTGTTTTTTCAGTTAATGCAGAAGTTCTAGGGCTGGTTTCCTTTCCATTAGGTAAGCTTCACTGAACATCTTCACCTGTATCACAAAGCGAGGAGGAAGGCCATGGGGAAATTCAGTCCTCATATCCTGGGGAAAGATGTTGTAGTGCTGACCCTCATGCTGATCCCCATGCTTAGCCGGGTCATTGTCATTGGTGTGGAAAATAGCTCTGGGACTCTCAACTGGAACCTGGTTATCTAGGTGAGCAGCAATGCTTTCGTGTGCCTGGGTTCCCACATGTAAAAAATGCCCAGGGTCCAACTTATGGATCCTAGATATAAGCCTTGTTATTCCTTTCAGCAGTGTCCTTGCACCCTCCTGGAGGTTCAAAGTCCCGCTCCCTTCCCTCAGTGTTACAACCCCTGTGCCAGTATGGGGTATGGACACCGTCCCCCACCCTGAGTCGAGGTCGAGGTCGAAGGCGACTGGCACACAGCACCTGGGGCCACTTCCAAAGCTCAGTATTTTCCTCCAAACTGTGTTATTTCTCTATTGCAAAGCTTTTGCTTTATTCAGTTGCTTCTTCCATATTACATCAGTGGTTACAAGCTGCTATTCATGACTTTTACTCCTATATATTTCTTCTTTCTAGACATTTGTGTTAGTTTCTTAAGGCTCCATAACAAAGTGCAGAGGCTGAAAGAAACAAACACATCTGACAGTTCTGAAAGCCAGAAGTTCAAGAATCAAGGTGTGCGCAGGACCACACTAGCTCTGAAGGCTCCAGGGGAGGGTCCTTCCTTCCTTCTTCCAGCTTCTGTCTGCTCCAGGCCTTCATTGGCTTGTGGCCACGTAACTTCACTGGCTGTCTGTGCCTTCATTCAATGAACCTCTCCTGCGTGTTCAAACCTTTCTGTCTCGTGTATAAAGACACGCTCATTGGATTTATGACCCATCTACTTATTCCAGGACGATCTCATCTTTAAATCTTTTACTTACCAGTACAAAAGCATTTTTCAAATTAGGTCACAGTCACGAGTTTTGGGTTGGACGTCTTTTGGGGGATCACCATTCAAAACACTACATTATCTTTAACTTCTCTTTACACTTCTGCTTCAGTCATTTAGTAGTTTTAAATACCCAAGCATGGGAATCTGATTTGTCAGGGTCCATCTTTTTGCTAAAGCTCAGATGATAGGATGCTGCCAGTTTCTGCTTTCATACTGTTTCTCCCCAGTCCATTCAAATGTGGCCAAGGGACAGAGTCACATGATACCTAACAGGGCTGCTGAGGCTCAGATCTTCTATGGTGCCTGTTGGCAGGGAAGGCTATGGCTTCAGCAGCCTGACTTAACTGGTAGTGTCCATCTAGTCAATCAGAATTCAGGAACCTCCACACAAGTAGAAACTGTCTTATTATATTTTGTAATCCGAATGCTTCAAATAGTGCTTTGTACATGTTATATGTTTAATATGAATTTGTACACTGAAACATTAAGGATTCATTCATTCATGGATCCAATAAATGTTTGTTAGTACCTACTATATGCTGGACAGTACAGTTATATACTATGGTTAAGGTGATGCATATTGAAGTATATTCCATGTCCCCGTAGACTTTTTAGACTTGAAGAGGAGGAATATATATATAATCACACAAATGATTGATTTTAATTGTGATAAGTTCTATAAGGAGTATCTATCTTCCTAGAATTGACTTTATGTTTAGCAAATAAATGTCTGGTTCTAATTTGGATTTTTGTATAGATTTTCCAGAGGGAGTATATATATATTCATTAGCAAATATGACTATCCTGGTCCCCTCGACAGTTCTAGCTATCATTGCAAATTAATAAATTGCATTCTTGTTCAGATATTAGTCTCTGGAATGCGGTTAGCATGTTTGCATTCATCTCCAATGGTGCCACTGACATTTTGCAGGATATTTCTTAGTTGTGGGGGACTGTCTTGTACATAATAGGATATTTGGTAGTATCCATGGCCTCGTACAAGATGCGAGTAGCACACAACCTCCTCCTGTGACAAACAAAAATGTCTCCAGACATTGCCAAATTTTGCTGGGAAGCAAAATTGCTCCCAGGAGGGAATCGTTGCTCTAAAAGTAAATCAGGCCATCTGAATGATTGAATTAGGTAGGAATGGGAAATGCAAAACCCCAGTTCTATAAATAAGAATCATAGAATCACATTAAATCAGCTAGTATTGTGCCTACATAGTATTCTTGTGGTTGTAAGTGTATATGTGTTCCTAGGAGGATACAGAGGCTCATGTAAACCAATATGTAGCATCTTATGAGATTTACATTTCTCATTTATTGCCAATTTGCCAGAAGGGAGACACAAGTTTAATATAATTTGTGAACACACACCACACACGTGTAAGTATCCTTTGATCTTCAGCTTTGGAGATACTCCTTTATAGAATATAGGCTGAAGCAAACTTTTTACACAATATATTTTTGGTGTTCTTTATATCATGTCATTCTTTATATCAATACCCTTCCATTTTAAGTGTTTTCATTTATGTAAAAGTTTGTCATTCTTAATAAAAGATACTATTTTTAAAAAGTTATTTGGAGTCAGAAGATCTGGGGCTGAATCCTTCCTCAATTCATGCATAGCAACTATAATCTTGTTAAGTTACTATTTTTTTATAACATTTTTTAAAAGTCCTATTTGAATGATTAAAAATAAAATCTTACAAACAATAAATGTCATGAATTTTTGAGATGATGATTATGAACCTGACAAAAGAGCAATGTGAAAAATTGTATCTATTTGATATGGAAAGTGAGAGGAAGAAGGGAATTTCAATGGACACCTGTATCCAATGTTTGAACCAAATGCATAGTATGTAGTCCCCATATTCAGGATCTAAAAGTGCACCATGTCAAAAACAAGTCTACATGAAAGCCTGGGGTTTAAAACTACAGAGGACACATGCCTTATTAAATGCCAAAATCCTAATCATCACTGTTGCAGATAACAGGTGTTCCAGGTGAAGGTTCATGTTTGAATAACACCACATAACCTGGCAGCAGTGTTGATTCCCACTGATTTCACTAAGAACTAAAAATAAAATATTTTAAAAGACAGGAAAAATAAAGCCCAATCTCTGCTTGAAATGTAGGTTAACTGTTATAGAGAATGCTTTTCCTTCTGATGAATCACACCTGACCACAAAGTTTTCTATATATTTACTCAGAAATGAGTTAGAATTGCACCTGCACTGCACATTTCTCCCTCATTGAATCGTTCTTCATTCAGGGAAAACTGATTGCTGCTTACCGTTCCCCTCCTGGGTGGCTGGAAGAACTTTAATGGGGTGGAATCACATAATAACCAAGCATTCCCTGGTCTGGTGGACAAGCTGCACATACTGAACAAATAGGGGCAAATGTTCCTCCAAAGGGCTGATGACTACATTTGCAGTTTAATTTAAAGCTGCCCCGGGGTAGCTATGCCGTCTCATCTGGTCTCTTTATGTTTGTGTTACTATAGAATCAAACAGATGCCTTCCTTTTAGTCTGGGACTGTAACTTCCAAATCACAGAAGAATGAAAACTCTCTCCTGATACTCAACTCAGAATGCAAAACTCAGCTTCTGAGTCACTGGGCTCCGTGACAATTGCCAATACCCATTCTTAAACAATTTGCAAAGCAGCCCTGGGAGGCTTACTTGAAAAGTATTTTGTGACTGCCCTGCCCACAACTAGCATTGTCAGCATTGTGCTTGACTTGGAATAACTTGATTTTGCCCCTTCAGGCGCTATGTGTCAGAAGCACTGGACAATTTTAATGGGCCTTTAGACATTAAGAACATGATCTGGTATTTATTGAGCATATAAGCTATACTGGACAATGCAGCCAAGCACTTCGCATACATTACTATTTCACTTAAGATAATTATTAGGGGAATGGTATTATATGTATAGTATATAGTTGTAATGTCAAGGTCTTACAGATATGGAGATTGAATCAACATTCTCTGATTTTGTTGCAAATGATGATTTCCTTATATATGAATAATACAGATTTTTATGGTATTTACATTTTATTCTCATTTTAATCTGTGAGGATTAAATACAGGGTCATTACCTTGTTTTACAAACGAAATGTCAATGATTTGTGAAAATTTTGGTTCTCTAAAGTTCTAAAGTTATAGAGAAAAAATTTTTTAAATTATGAAAACTAATGATTATGTTTCATTTAATATTTCCCCTTGAAGAAAATTAAAGTATCTGAAAAATAAAATTGAATAATTTTAATTTAACTTCATGAAGTATGTTTCTATTTTGTTTTCACAAGTTTTTAATGTATGATTGAATAAACCATATATTAATTCCTTTAAAAACTAGGGCTCAGAGGTTTTAAGTAATCAAAGAGTACAAGTGAAAGAATCGTCCTTAAAATCTAGGACCACAGACCACAGAGTAGGTGTTCTTTCCCTTCTTCTGCTACAAATAGAAGAAAATCTCCTTGATCCATAAACTATATTGATAATCAGGCATAAGCTTAAAACACCCTGAAAGAACACAAGCTTGAGCTTAACAGTTCTTCACTGATTTTTATGTTAGGCCAGAAGTCAGCAACTCTAGACCACCATACATTTTTGTAAATAAACTTTTATTGAAACACACCTACCCCCATTTCTTTAGGGGTAATCTATAGCTGATTTTGTTATAACCATAATGACAGGATTGAGCAGTTGAGATATTTGTTATATGGCTTACAAAGCCTAAATATTTACTAACTGGCGCTTTACCGATAAAGATGATCAACTCCTTTTCAAAATTATAAGAAATTATCTTACATTTTAATATTACACTTGGCTTAGTTATGATTGTGAATAACCTTCATTATTATTATTATTAGGCAGTCTTAGAATAATATCAGTCCTCATAATACAAATGGAATGAGTTCCGATTTTTGTTTTTTGCATGTGAGGCATTAAATACTAAAAATTCATTTCCCAAAGGAGCAATTTGTGGCTTTGCCTCTAGTTAAATCCTCTGTGTCTCACCACATCTCCTTTCTGGTGTCTTTCCCTCTCTCTTTGTCTCACTGTTCCAACCTCACCACCCCACACATGTGTTAATCCGTAGCTAACTCCCTCCCAGCCCAGTATCATAGCTGCTTCCTCCATCTGTGCTGCCAATTCTATACCTCTTGCTTCTTGGTGACCTCCTCCTTCACTTCTCCCTTGGTCTTATCTATTTTTAGCTTATTTGTTCTTTCTCATTAATGTTTAAACCGGTTCAAATCTCCCCTAACATAAATAAGATACCTCAGGTCCTACCTCCTGCTCTAGCTACTCTGCTCTTTCTTCTGTCTTTCATAAGTAATTTCCTAGGAAGACCTGTTTACCATCAATGCCTTTGTCACCATTTACTCCTCAATCTATTGCCACTGACTTCTGGTCCACACACACTACAAGTGGGTATATATTTATATGTAGTTGTTTGTGTGCACATACACAGACACACATATTGACACACAAACACACACATATTTTTGTAAATGCTCACTACTTCTTTATGATTAATTCACAGTAGGAGAATTGCTGCGTTAAAGGGTAGGTCACATTTAAGCCTTCTGAAAAGCTGTGCTTTCACTTCTACCAGGAGTGAGCCAGAGTGCTTAACTCCAAGTGCTTAACTTCATTGCTGAAAGTGGCATATTATCATTTTTTAAAACTTATCTAATTAGATAAAGAAGAATAACCGTGTAGCAATGTGATATGATTTGGCTCTGTGTCCCTACGCAAATCTCATCTTATACTTTCAATAATCCCCACATGTCGTGGGAAAGACCCAGCAGGCAGTAATTGAATCATGGGGGTGGTTACTTCCATGCTGCTGTTCTCATGATAGTTAGTTCGTTCTCATGAGATCTGATGGTTTTACAGGGGGATCTTCCCTTTTTGTTCCGCATTTTTCTTTGCTGCTGCCATGTGAAGAATCACGTGTTTGCTTCCCCTTCTGCCATGATTGTAAGTTTTCTGAGGCCTCCCCAGCCAGGCTGAACTGTGAGTCCATTAAACCTGTTTCCTTTATATAGTACACAGTCTCAGGTATGTCTTTATTAGAAGTATGAAAATGGACTAATATACAATGATAGATTATTTTAGTTTTATTTGATTACTTATAAAGTTTTAAATGTTTTCATGAATGTATTCGTAGAGGATGGAGATCCAAATTCCAATACAAGCCTTTTGAACATTTGTCTAATGTAAATCAACTTTAATATAAGCCAGTATTTTAATAATTGTAAAATATTTCTTTTTGTTTTAACCAAGTTGTAGCAATAGTTTTTCTGAAACAAAGATGTGCATGAATCTGAATAAACATGGTTTTTAATTTAAGAAAATATGAAGAAACGAAATGTCAATGATTTGTGAAAATTTTGGTTCTCTAAAGTTCTAAAATTATAGAGAAAAAAATTTTTAAATTATGAAAACTAATGATTATGTTTCATTTAATATTTCCCCTTGAAGAAAATTAAAGTATCTGAAAAATAAAATTGAATAATTTTAATTTAACTTTATGAAGTATGTTTCTATTTTGTTTTCACAAGTTTTTAATGTATGATTGAATAAACCATATATTAATTCCTTTAAAAATTAAAAACTTTTGAAAATAGTTTTGATTATTTTATACTTTTTATTAGGGACTTTGGAGCTAAAGATTTAATTCAATTAGGTAAGAATTAAAATATTACAGAAATTTGTAAAATTCTTCCAATTACCTTGCTAACTAGACCATCTAATATTAGATACATCAAACAATAATCTTATGGTGCTTCTTTACAAAATACTTAAAACTATATAGGTATCATTTGCCACTTCCGGGATGTAAATAGAAATTAAAATATGAATAAAATATACACATAAATTGCTTGGTTTCAGAGGTTAAGGCTTGATGATACATTTGGTCTTGAAGACCAAATATGATTTTAAAATATCTTACAAGGAAAGGTGTAAGACTCTTGTGTACCTGTGATGTTTGTGCAATTAAAAAAAGCAAATCATAGGACAGCACATTCTGAGAAATAATTAGCAGGTTCTACTAAAGAATAATCCTGAAGGATACCGTAATGTTTTTAAGAACAAACGCTTTCACTTAACTCCAAACTAACTTTTGAATTTTGATTGTTTACATACTCATTTTTTCACTTAACCTAATTTCTATAACTCTATTTAGTTTTCTGGGATGGGGTCTTGTATATATTAGGTGTTCAGGAAATGTTTGTTGAGTGAATCAATCTCTTTCTTGTAATAATAGACCCCTTGTGGTATTTAAATTTAAAAGGTCAAATTTGTGTTATGTATGAAACAATGTGCTTTTTATCGACAATTAAATAAAGTGTTATAAATTAGTTAGAACATTACAAATCTGAGTCTGAGCTGATTTGCTTTTTTAAGCTGATTTGCTTTTTTAAATAAGCTGATTTGCTTATTTACAATATATGTCATAAGGATTAAAGTGATAAATAATCTTTGGCCCTGGAATTCTGTTTCAGAGAATCTATTTTAAGGACATAATATTTATACAAAAAATGATTTTAAAACATCTTTTGGAAATATTAAAGCTGTTTAAAAATTATCTTCTTTTCTTCTGTATGACAGTCAACAATATTACTATTATTAATTAATTATCATCAAAGAAACTGAATGAAATGGAATTGGCTAATCAGAAGAATTATGAAATTGAAGAGTTTCTGGATTTGAAGTCTTTAAGATAATTGCCCAAAACAATCAAAATTCATCTATTTCTGTACACCAGGACATAATTTGGTGGAAGGGTGACTCAATTACCCTTAATTCACTTTAGCACACATTTATCTACTGAGAGTCTGCTACGTATTGAACACTGTGGTTAAGTACTTAGAGACAACAATCATTAATGGTTGAATATGGAGGTCTTGCATTTCATACAAAATATTTAGTAATTTATGTTGTAGGCAGTGGGGCAGAAGAATAACATACTTAGCTTCCTAATTTAAAGATAAGTATAGTGAAAATATAAAGGATGGAGTGAGTAATGTGCAGACCAGAAGGAGAAAGTCCAACTACAAGTCCCTTCAAATGGTCTCATGAAAGTAAAATGGAAGCCTGGGATAAGACAGTAGCCATAAACACTGAAAGAGGACACAGGTGTGAAGGCCTGAAGTGATGATATGTTTGAGCCTCTGTCTTTAACAAAGACAGCAGCACATGAAAGGTCTTATAATATTTGAACTGAAGAATGAAAAATGCAATGATGGACTTGACTTCCCTGAGGAAGGTCTGCTGTCATGGTTGGCCAGTTCAGGTGCCTCTCATCCTTCATATATGAAGCTGATTGGCCATCCACACATGAAGCAATAACTAACTGAACAGGGCAGTGCAACCACTGGGATATGTATGCAGAGTGAGTTGGAATTAAAAATATTCACATTTGTTTAAGTATTTAAACATGTTTACCCTTTCAGTTGTTTTTGAACAGTGATTTTCTTCTTAATATTTAATCCCAACACAGACTTCAACAGTAAAATACAGTATCATTGTACTAGGTTTTCCTTTAATTATAAATTACATGACATAAATTTTGGATCATTTTTTCAAAGCCAAACTAACAATAAATTATAAAATTTCAAGTTTGTAAGGGATCTAATTTGGTAACTTGGAATGTATTAATTAGCATAATTAATACTGGTACTGATGCCATCTTACATAACATTTCCTTTGCCCTCTCTGTAGGATAGAATCCCTTCCTAAGTCTCCCATTCCACCCTCCATTATGTCCCCAGTGTGGCAATGGTATTTCATATTTATTTTTTATAATATCTAGGATCTAAAGTTCTCTTCCAATTAGCATCTACAGCAGTTTTAATGATACAGAGAAGACTACCTACATGCAGAAATAACACATGGCCTAGATGTAACCAACTTCCACATGGTTATCTCTGTCTCCACTCTTTGCATAACTTAGAGCAAGGTTTAGAGCTTTGCAGCGTTACCTGCTATAGGAATATATCTCACAAACCGCTATGACCAACAGACATTTTAATGTTCATTTGATTAGCACACAAAAGGAGGGTTACTAAAAAGTCCTAAGCATTTACTGCTGACAAAATCCTTGTCAGACATGGGTATCTTCCCTTCTTTCATGATATTTGCCTCCTCTCTACCACCCATCCTCAATCTCCCTTTTTTTTTATGCAGTGATATTTACAGCTACACGGGCTTTCCCAATTTTGTTTTGATATTGAAATACCTATCTGCTGTTGTTTTGATACTCAAATACCTATGACTTCACACTGTGTTCAAGTACATAACAAAATATCATATTGAAGGCAGCTTAGCACCCAACTGAAAATAATTCCAGCAATGTGAACCTTTCTTTAAAGAGTGTATATGTGGATGTGTTGGAGTGGGGATGTGGACAGATTGTGAGTAGTTTTTTACTGCATCAAATCTTCCTGGTCACATGTGCAGTTTAAACCCAGACTCTACATTTTTCATAGCAGGCCTGTCAGCTCCTCATTAGAGCAGTCTTTCCTTTCTATTGTCTTGTTCTCTCTGTTTAGCAGTTTGTCCTTTTTACTGCCTCACATTCTGCTGCAGAAAGCAATTTAAAATCCTCTTTTTTTCTCTTTAACATTACAACTCACTTATGAATAGAGCTTATAAAAAAAGACAATTTTTGGACAGATAGAGAACATCAGTCTCTCCACAAGTTAAATTGTATTCTCAAAATAAAAAATCAAGTTGTGATCCCAAACTACGCCTTATCTACCACTGTACTTGTCAAGGTTTTTAGTTGAAAGCAACAGAAGCTAACTCTGGGGGAGTTGAAGAAAAACGGAATTTTTAAAGAGTTAATTACTTTAGCTTATAGGACCTGTGGGAAAACAGGAAGCAACAATGAAAGGCTAGACACTCAGAATCAAAGTCAAAAATCACTCCACAGTTCACTGTCTATTGAAGACAATAGTGCTGTATTTATTTCTCAGTACTAGCTGCTTCAGCTTGCACTGCCTTTGTCTCTAAGTATCACTGTGAACTGCCAGGACCCAAAGGGAGCCTTTGCTAATCTTCTCTCCTTGCATTATTGGTTCTCAGTCTGGTGCTTACAATTGGCTCAGCTGAGGTCATGTGCTTAGGGCTTATGCTCTGGCCTTCCCTATCAGTAGACTAAGGCAATATGCATATCACCCATAGAACTTTCATACTTAATTGCAAGCGAGGCTGGGAGAGGGTATATTTGTTCTTTTAGTCTTCCACAGTCTTCTCAACCCCCAAGACCCATAGGTTAGGTGTTCTTCAGCTACACAAAGATGGTTCATCTCTCCTTAAGGACACAAAACAAACAACTATGAAAACCCCAAATGTTTCATTACAGCAACATAATAATGCAGGAACTTTCAAATATGATCAAATTGCATTGAACTCGGTATTCTACATTTGAAAATATACACAGGCCAGGCATGGTGGCTCATGCCTATAATCACAGCACTTTAGGAGGCCAAGGCCGGCGGATCACTTGAGCTCAGTAGTTTGAGATCAATCTGGCTAACATGGCAAAAACCCATCTTTACAATCAATACAAAAATTAGCTCAGCACAGTGGCACATGCCTGTATCCCAGTTACTCACAAGAATCACTGGAGCCCAGGAGGCAGAAGTTGTAGTGAGCTGAGATCATGCCACTGCACTCCAGCCTGGGCGACAG
>NW_022436996.1:11952538-12112910 GCF_009761245.1 Sapajus apella
GAGTCTCACTCTGTCGCCCAGGCTGGAATGCAGTGGCACAATCTTGGCTCACTACAACCTCTGCCTCCCAGGTTCAGGCAATTCTCCTGCCTTAGCCTCCCAAGTAGCTGGGATTACAGGCATGTGCCACCACACCCAGCTAATTTTTGTATCTTTAGTAGAGATGAGGTTTCACCATGTTGGTCAGGCTGGTCTCGAGCTCCTGAACTCATGATCCACCTGCCTTGGCCTCCCAAAGTGCTGGGATTACAGGCGTGAGCCACTGCACCCGGCCATGAAGACTTATTTTAAAAGTTTAGAAACATGCATCAACAGTTTCTAACCTCTATTGACATAAATTGTGGATGTAATCATCTTGTCACAAACCCATTGTAAAATTGCATCTTTAAAATACATTGAATGCTATTAAATGGCATATAACCTATAATGTAAATAATCATACATAATTGTAATAATGTATAGTACATACATACATAATGGTATTATGGATGATAATTACATAACATGCTA
Source organism: Sapajus apella (assembly GCF_009761245.1). NCBI lineage: Eukaryota > Metazoa > Chordata > Mammalia > Primates > Cebidae > Sapajus > Sapajus apella. The sequence continues at coordinate 11,953,049 of NW_022436996.1, forward strand.
ATATAAGATATATGCAATATAAACACTATCAAAGGCACACATATTTTGTAAGAAGAACTGAACTGTGTACTTTCAGCCATCTTAGACACACAATGTTCATTTTAAGTATAGTCGTTACAATTTTATTATCTTGGTTCTTTTCCGCTTTCAGCCCCTAAAGTATTGAAGCACACATTCATAAGCTGTTATTTGGCTTTATAATGAATGTGGTTACTCATTTGGATGCCTTTGAAACTAATGAATTGCAAGCCTTTAACATCTTGTGATACAATGACCAGGGTGGCATTTCCAGTAGCTGTCACTTGGCAGTAGCATTTGGAGCTTCTTAGCCTGCGATCCCCATATCTGCTTTGAATGGTAATCACCTCTAGCTTCCACAACCATCTGCCTCGCTCACATTAAATGTGTTGTTAGTAACTGACACCTCTGGCATTTCAACTTCTGCTTCTTTTTTTCTTGCTTCCTCACTTTGCTTGCACTTTACCCTATTATTTCAGGCTTCCTTCCCTACCATCAGATAATCCCATGTGCCATTTCTGTTTCCTTGTGTCTCTCTGTTTTCGTTGTCAAAGTTTGGATCACTCCCACCATCAGTCTTGCCAAATATTCATTAGACTAATGGAGAAATAATAAAACATATTCAGTTACTCAATTTACTTGATAGATCACTTGGTTTTTTGAGATGGAGTCTTGGTCTATCACCCAGGATGGAGTGCAGTGGCATGATCTCAATTCACAGCAAATTCCACTTCCTAAATTCAAGTGATTCTCCTGCTTTAGCCTCTGAGGAGCTGGGTTTACAGGCACCCACCACCATGTCTGGCTAATTTTTAATTTTTCATATTTTTTAATAGAGATGGGTTTCATCATGTTGCCCAGGCTGGTTTTGAACTCCTGACCTCAGGCAATCTGCCCACCTCTGCCTCCCAACGTACCGGGATTACAGGTGTGATATTTCAATAACTTGTCAACAAAGTAGATGGAGATTTAAGCAATTTGAGGAGAGCAAAGATCACCTGGTGACCATCCAGTAGATCATCCAACAACAAAACTCTTTTTCTGAGGAATTTAGAAGTAATTAAACTTCCCTATTACGTAACAGGAATCTAGCACCATCCTTCTTTCCCCAAAATTTATAAGTATCTAGAATTTCTATGCATCTCTAGAATATATGCATGTCAAAACTCATTGTGCAAGCTTTGCTGATATCAAGGCACCAAAATGTCCACAAATATAATCATTTATTATGACCTATGTGGGTAATATGGTCCAAATTACCCTGAAGCTCCCCATTGAAGGTTTATAAATACCCCTAAGGAAAATCCACCGTGGCATACTTCGTTCTTTCTGACACAGCCTGCTACACTTTTCTGCAGCATTCTTTCCAGCTAATAAAACTTTCCCTTTCAAATCTACAATGTTGGTAAGTTCTTCTTACTACCCTATACCAACAAGCCAAAGCTCTGACACCTTTCCTGCAATAATTGTTATTAAGGTTTTAAGGATCAGATAGTTAAGGTAATGTTACATGTACTCCCAATTACTTTCTGCATATTTGTAAACACAAGCCTTGTGAGTATTTCTAAATGTAAAATTATATTTTTTAATGCCAAAATTAATTGTCTATTTTTTATCACAGCTACCAAAACAAAAACATTATCTTTATGCCAAGCTACCCTCATTTTCACACTGTTAACTAAACTTAGATTAATTATGAAGCTTGTTCAGTAGTAGCTGCCATCAAGAAATCTATTTTTTATTTGGCACAATGTATCATAAAAACAATTGCTGATGTAACATTTCCTTGCTTGGTGATTCATTGCTTGTTTTTTATTATCAATAGAAATTTTGATATTGGATATATTGAAAAAATATTATATGTATGCATTGAAAGAGAAAAAATATTTCTTTCTGTATCTTAAAAGGCATACAAAACTATGACTTTGCTCAACTGGATTTCCTGGAACCATCTGGGGGAAGAAAATTATCCAGAGCACGGCTAACATAGGCCATCTTGGGAAAATGTCAGATAAGTAAAGACTTCAAAGAAGTTGGCTAATGTGTAATTGAGGAGTCCAAGGATTTTATTGGTCAGTCAGCTGAAGTTCTGATTGTTTTAGGAATGACTGGTTTAAAATGCTGCATGGAAGAGACAGCTCGTTCTTGTGGATTATTAGCTGTGCTAATAGCTAATTACCTCCCGCAGTCTGAGTTTATCATGACTAGTGGCAAAGAATTTAGTTGCTAAGGTAATGTGCTAAAGGGGTTGAAATGAAATGACTGAGTGGCAGGGACAAGAGAGGACCAGTGTGGAAACTTCTCACCTGCCTGGGTCCTTCACCCTTTCCAAGCAGCACAATAAAAGAAGCAGCAACACACACACTAAGAATGTTTCTAACAATCAAAGCAGTCAAATATTTAAAAATTATTCCTGAAATTGTTCAGAGGTGCTTGCTCATTAGTCAGTTTAATTTCATTTCTTCCAATCCATAGAATCATTGGTTTGAATGCCTTTCCAACATAAAATACTCAAAACTTCTAGGAAAAATATATCTAGGTATTATGGGATACATTTTCAAATCAAGACGTAAGACTTATTTTATTTGGAAGAAAATAAATTTAGTCTCCCTCAGCAGAATATTTCTGAGTGAAAGATTGAATTTCTAAAACTGTTCAGCTACAACTTTTGCAAACTACAATATATGAGTTATCAGAATTTTGAGACTCTCTATTGAGGAGAAAAAGAAGCAGATATCCTAGAAATTTTTAGAAGATGCGAGTAGAGTGATGTAGTAGCTGGTTTGGGAAAGGAAAGTTTAATTATTACTGCATATAGGTAATGGGGAAATTTAAGAAGTGTAATTGTGTATTGTGTGTGTGTTTTTTTTTTTTTTTTGGTGTGCCCTCTCATTTTTACCTCTTCATAAAGGTTTAAATTCTGTATTATTTATTACAATTGCATTTATATTTGGGGCATAGTTGGAAGTTGACAGATAGATGACTTAAATGACAGCAGGCAAGAAGGGTCTAGTTCTAATTGAGTTACCCATATAAACATTGTGGGAACTTTTCAGACAATATTGTGAAAAGTATTCTCATTATGTGATGAGAATCTCATTTTGTGATGAGATGTTATTAACTTTTTGACTATTAATCTCAGTAACTAAGTGTATTAGTTCATTCTCACACAGGTATAAAGATACTACCCAAGACTGGGTAATTTATAAACAAAAGAGGTTGAATTGGCTTACAGTTCCACATAGCTGGAGAGGACTCAGGAAACTTATAATCATGGCAGAAAGCAAGGGGGAAGCAAGGCACATCTTACATGGCAGCAGGAGAAACACAGTGGGCAGAGCAAACTACCCCTTATAAACCATAATATCCTGTGAGAACTCCCATCATAATCTGTGAAAACTCTCACACTATCATGAGAACAGCATGAGAGAAACCACCCACATGATCCAATCACCTCCCACCAAGTATCTCCTTCAATACTTGGGGATTACAACTTGAGATGAGATTTGCGTGGGAACACAAAGCCAAACCACATCATTCTACCTCTGGCACTTCCCAAATATCGTGTCCTTTTTACATTTCAAAACCAACCATGCCTTCTCAACAGTTCCCCAAAGTATTAACTAATTGCAGGATTAACCCAAAAGCTCAAGTTCAAAGTCTGACCTTAGGCAAGGCAAGTCCTTTCCTTCTATAAGACTTTAAAATAAAAAAAAGTAAAAAACAAGTTAGTTACTTCCAAGATACAGTGGGAATACAGGCATTGGGCAAATGCTCCCATTCCAAAAGGGAGCAATTGGTAAAAACATAGGGGCTACGGACCCCATGCAAGTCAAAATCCAGCAAGGTGGCCATTATATCTTAAAGCTTCAAAATAATCTCCTTTGATTCCATGTCTCACATCCAGAGCATGCTGTTGCAAGGAGGGGAGGCTCCCAAGGCCTTGAACGGCTCTACCCCTGGGACTCTGCAGGGTACAGCCCCAGTGGCTATTTTCCTGGGCTGGTGTCAAGTGCTTGCGGCTTTCCCAAGCACAAAGTGCAAGCTGTCAGTGGATTTACTGTTCTAGGGTCTGGAGGACAGTAGTCTTTTTCTCACAGCTCCACAAGGCAGTGCTTCAGTGGGGACTCTGTGTTGGGACATCAACCTTACATTTCTCCTCTGCATTGCTCTAGTAGAGGGTTATCATGAGGGCTCTGCCCTTTAGCAAAAATCTGCCTGGACATCCAGGTGTTTCCTTATGTCCTCTGAAATCTAGGTGGAGGCTCCTAAAGCTCAACTCTTGTCTTCTGTGCACCCTCAGGCTAACACTTGTGGAAGCTGCCAAGGCTTGTGGCTTGCACCCTCTGAAGCAATGGCCCAAGCTGTACCTTGGCCCCTTTTAGCCACAGCTAAGGCTGGAGTGGCTGGGACACAGAACACCAAGTCCTGAGGCTACACAGAACAGCACGGTCCCAGGACTGGCCCAGGAAACCATTTTTTGCTTCTAGGATTCCAGGTCTATGACGGTGGGGGCACCGCTGTCAAAATATTTGACACGGTCTGGAGACATTTTCCGCCTTGTCTTGGCTATTAACATTCAGCTCCTCATTACTTACATACATTTCAGTAGCTAGATTGAATTTATCCGCAGAAAATAGGTTTTTCTTTTCAACCACATGATCACACTGCAAATTTTCCAAATTTTTATGCTCTTCTTTCCTTTTAAATATAATATTAGTTTCAGGTAATTTCTTTGTGAATGTATATGGCTGAATGCTTTCAGACTCAGCTGAATGCTTTGTGGCTTAGAAATTTCTTCCACCAGATACCCTAGATGATGTCTCTTAAGTTTAAAGTTCCACAGATCTCTAGGGCAGGGACAAAATGCTGCCAGGCTCTTTGCTAAAGCACAGCATGAGTGATTTTTATTCCAGTTCTCATGAAGTTCCTCATCTGTATCTCTGACTACCAAGGTCTGGACATAATTGTCTATCTCACTATCAGTATTTTGGTCAAAACCATTCAACATGTCTCTAGGAAGTTCTGATCTTTCTTACATCTTCCTGTCTTCTTCAGAGCCCTCCAAGCTGTTTCAAACTCTGCCTGTTGCACAGTTCCAAAGTTGCTTCCAGATTTTCAGGTTATCTTTAAAGCAGTACCCCACTTTCGGTACCAATTCTCTATATTAATCCATTCTCATACTGCTATAAAGATACTACCTTAGAGTGCGTGATTTATAAAAGACAGAGATTTAATTGACTCACAGTTGTGTGTGGCAGGGGAGGCCTCAGGAAACTTACAATCATGGTAGAAGGTGAAGGATAAGCAAGCACATTCTTACATGGTGGCAGAAGAGGGAGAGCATGCAGGAGAAACCTCCACTTTTAAACCATCAGATTTCATAAGAACTCCCTCACTATCATGAGACCAGCATGGGGGAAGCCACCTCCGTGATCCAATCACCTCCCACCAGGTGTCCCCCTCAACACTTGGGCATTACAACTTGAGATGAGATTTAGGTGGGGACACAGAGCCAAACCATATCACTCAGTATGATAAAATAATTACGAAACATGGTTTATTTTAATTTTTCAGAAGAAACGTGATAATGGTAGCATATTTTATGCAACCAAACATTATCTCAGGTTATGCAGCTAGAAAAATGTCACTTCAAAAGAGAGTATCAGTTACAAAAAAAATGGTTCATCTCTGATGATTGATTGGCTTTATATTTGTACACCAGGAGACTATGTTACGTGGAACTAGATTTCAAAAGAAACAGTTTAGAGAGTTTATTCCTCTCAAGATATTCTGACCCTTAATATATGGTAACAAGTAAACTTTATATTTGATCTAAGACTATATGTGTACACAATCTTTCTTCATGATGAAAAAATATAGTAAATAAGAAAGCCTCAAACACCAATACTCGATTTTACTTGTTTTGTTTTTACTTACAACATTGCACATATGGTAAGCATACATATTTGGAAAAATAAATAAAGCATAAAATATAAATGATTACATTTTCTGAAATTTTGATTGCTCTGTACTTAGATAATAAAATAGTTGTTATTATACATTTTAAAAAATATATATATTAATATGTGTGTGAGGCTTAGTATCCCAGAACATATATGGACTATATTTACTAAGGAACTCATTTTTGTATATACAGGAATACAAGTTTTTATTTTCTTTTATAGTAACTTCTCAATAAATGTATAATAAATCAATGAAAAAAAAATAGCTGGATAGGCCAGGTGCGGAGGCTCACTTCTGTAATCCCAGCACTAGGGGACGCTGAGGTGGGTGGATTACTTGAAGTCAGGAATTTGAGACCAGCATGGCCAACATAATGAAACCCTGTCTCTACTGAAAATACAAAAATTAGTCAGGTGTTAGTGCACACCTGTAATTCCAGCTACTCGGGAAGCTGAGAGAGGAGAATTGCTTGTACCTGGGAGGTGGAGCCTGCAGTGAACCAGGGCAAGATCACACCACTGCACTCCAGCCTGAGTGACAGAGCAAGATGCCATATCAAAAAAAGAAAAACAATTGCTGGATAATCAAAGCAGCTCAATTGCACAAAAAGGTGCAAGTAGCACATCGTTGAAATATTTCTCCATTTCATATTGAAATATTGAAGCATTTGTAGTGATTCTCTTGTTGAGAACCATTACAGTACCACAGCATAACTAGTGATTTTCAAAGTATGTTCTCTGTTCCAGTGACCTTATTATCACCTGAACACTTGCTGACAATCTGTGTCTTAACATAGCCTCCCAGTGATTCTGAGGGAAATTCAAGTTTGTAAACCACTGGCCTAGGCTGAAGTATTGGGCCAATGCTTCCATGTTCATACTCTACTCTCTCTCCCCTTTGTTCTCACAGAAAGAAATGCTGTGCATTAGCACACCTGGGCCAGTCACATTTTATCCCACTAGAATTTAATCCAACAGACATAACCACCCTGAGTCTGGAAGGATGTGATAGTTTTTGGAGCTGGAAAGTCAAGTACATCTAGGTATAACTAAAACAGTCATTTTGGGGCCCTGTAAACGGCCAAGTTGTTGCTTTACTGACACAGATAGGGAAACAGAGCAGATACATAGAAAGATGAGAAAAAGGGGCAGAAACGTAAGACGTAGCCATCTTTGTTCTTATACTACTCTTGCTCTTGGTTCTGGTAGTAATTTCCAGTTGTACTTTCTGTTTTTGTGTTTCATGGAGCTCTCTTGTATGTTTATCATAATTCATCCCCCTTTTATTTTCATGAAATTAGACAGATTTCACTCTCTTACGGCAAAATAATTCTAACAAGAAATTTGTGCATAGTAACAGTTGTTTAGCAGTTGAAATAAAGGAAAGAAAAGTAGTCAACTATTGAATGTGGCTAGGTGCATTTGCAATTAATTGGTGGATGTGGTAACTGGAATGAACCTTTTTAAATACAAATTAAAATGCTAAAAGCAAACAAACCAAAGGTGTACTTTGAAGCATTGTGGATAATTGCTTTCCAGTTATTAAACTATCCTATGGATGCCATTTCTAGACACATTCTACTTGTTCTAGTTTAAATGGGTCTCACAATGCTTTAGAGATGTTGTAGGGAAAAAGTAAAAACCTCAAAGTTTTAGCTTACTGTTTTTTTTTTTTATTTTACAGATTTTATTTGATATTTCAAATCTCATGGTTTTTTTCCACTAGAAATTGAAGAAAATGTCTGCATGGCAGTGTTTGGTAAGGCATGAGATTTTATGTGTGAAAGGAGGTTTCTTAAGATATCTCTTAAAAGGTTGAATTATTTTCTTATATTTTATTTCTATTTTCTCATATTTTTAATTGGCATTTTATTGATACCAACATAGCTATTGATTCTGATGGGTTCTGTGTTTGCATTATCATTCTAAAAGCTATTATTTTTATATAATTAATATTCATTATATTTTAATATCTTGACTATAGATATTTTGTCATAGAAAACAAAAATGCCCATATTTTCGTTTCACTTATAAACAATTGCAAATAAAATATTCTAAAGAAAACTCTTTCTTTCCATTTTTCTACCAATTTCACAGAATGGACCATACATAAATTTAAGAATTAATAATCATGAAATAAAATGTCCAAATTTCATGACATTTCATTATATGTTCCATTAATGTGTTTGGTCATAGCAAAAGTGACAATAGAAATCTTGTCTTAACAGAACATTTAATGAAATGGAAACTGACCTCCTAGGCAATTTTCAGGATGTAGAATTAGAAAGTAATGCTGATCTGCCAAGGCTACCAAAATGAAAAGGCCAGGAAGACCTATAATCCAAACAAGCTTGCAGTAGGGTTTGCCCCAGTTATGCATGCATGAATTCCCTCCCTATTGAATATTTCAGATCACCTCTGCTGCTGAATCATATTCAACAAAACAAACAAATTTTCTAGTTTGTTTTCATCCATGACAGATGCCATTAGTAATGACCTTTTCTTTTGCAACAAGATTTATTCACAGTCAAAATTAAGAAGGGAGGAAGACATAAATTCCACCAGAGAGGGTTCATCCTTCTTGTTTTCACTTTTCTTCTCCACATGATTCATTCTTTCCTGTGATGAATTCCAGGATCTCGTCATCACAATGTACTGCTACAGTGCAAACTTCTGGAACTGGCCCTTACATTTTCCAGCAACAAATGCCACCTATCTCACAATCTATGCTCACATTAAGTCACATTTCCGGCTTTGTCTCTCTGTCTAATTATACCACCACTGGACAAAGTCAGCACAGTAAGCTCTCCATAGTCACCATCCAGATTCACATGCATAAAACCTGCCTTTAATCCTTGACAAAGGTCCCAGATTCCTTTTTTCTGAACTCTCTGCATGCCTTTCCCATTCTTTTATGACTGTCAACACCTGCTTACTTTAATTCAGATATTATGTAACTTATTCTACTGAAGGAAAACCACAGAAGTGAATGTCTTGGCTCACTGGTCACCTAATGTTATCTAATATCAAGTCAGCCTCTCTGCTGCTTATCATCATCGTGGATGCCTCATGAGGTTCAGATTGACAATTCTAAGCTTCGGTATGAAAAATTTAATTTTGTTGAATCCCTGTCAGCAAAGTCGTAGACACTTCAAATAATCTTATTTTATTCTTCACAATGATGTGAGGGCTGTTTATTATTGCATTTTCCACATTGATACTCAGAGAAATTAACTTGAAATCACTCATCACAAAATTCCTTTCTACTCTGCTATTTTGGCGCAATCCCAATGCTACCTCTCGGTATGCCGAAATTCAACATGTTCATTCAAAGGATTATTGTGATGTGTCATTATTCACATGACTATTCAATATATTATTCATGTGGTTGAGATCTGAATTATTCTGACCAAGCTTACCACCGCACTAACAGTCTCCCTCGAGTCTCAGTTTTTCAACTTTTACTAGAAATTCCCATTCTGATATGCAATCCTTTTGAAATTTGGTGTATAGGTAATTTTAAAAATTGTTTCCAATTTAAGTTGTAAGTAATGTTTCTCTATTTTTTAAATGATACCATCACCTTACATACAGTTTGCTGGTTGGTTTCCTACCTGCGGTGATTGAAGCTTGAATACGGTAGAAGACAAATCACTGAAACTCAGAGTTCTAATCGTCTTTTTTCTTTACTAATATTTACTGGATTCATTTTTTGCAAGCAAGACTCTCTTTTACCTAATATGTACCCTATTTTCTAAGTTTTTAAAGGACTTTTACATTGAAATAAACTCCAGGAAAAGGGTACAATAAATTGTTTCCCCCAAATTGGCATTTACTTACTTGGTTCATCTTTATTTCTAAAATGCCTTGACCATCTGTCTCTGCCAATAATGTGTTATTTACCTGAACTCTCCTGAAAGGACACTGCCTTTGGAAACCATGCTATCAAATTTAAATGACTTCTTCCTTTTGCTGTCTTCGTTCCTGTTTTCATTTTTATTCTTCATATATACACCTTTACTTGGGTACAATCTATATAAATGGGGCAGTGGTGACATTTAAACATGACTTATGTGCCAAGGACTATTCTAAGAATTTTTCATTAAAATGCATCATTTTATTGAAATACTCACAAAACGCTTATTAGGTAATTAAGGCTATCCTTACTGATGGATTGGAAAACTGAGAGCGAGTAAACCAGAGAATAGCAGAATCCAAAGTTTGTGCACTTATGTAAGCTTTCAATTCTGCCATCAGAATACATGTATCCTGATAAAACTATATTGTGTGTGTGTAGCAATGTATTTCCAGAACATCCACATGTTGAATTTTTTTGTTTTTTGTTTTGTTTTGTTTTGAGTTCAGTGTCTTGTTCTGTCGCCCAGGCTGGAGTTCAGTGGCATGAACACAGCTCACTGCAGCTTGACCTCCTGGGCTCAAAAAATCCTCCCATGTCAGCCTCACAAATAGCCACCACATGGAGCTAATTTTTAAATTTTTTTCTGTAGTAATAGGATCTCACTATGTTTCTCACGCTCATCTCAAACTCTCAGGTTCAAGCAGTCCTGCTCCCTTGACCTCCCAATGTGCTAGGATTAAAGGCATGAGCCACCATGTTCAGCCTATTATGTTTTAGATACACTTTTTAAAATCATCTGATGAAGCAATTTTTTTACATTTTAAATTTTATGATGAGCATAGTTGCTATTAGTCACTATAACTGATCATCTCAGATGATTGTCTCCAATAGGTCCATCTCTCTGTTAAATATTAAAAATTTACAGCAACAGTTCAGTTTGGCTATTGAGATTTCCATTCAAGGCACTTGATTACTTGTTAGAACATACACTGGAATATAAAATAAAATAGGAATAAAGAAGACCCATAAGGTATTCACACCCAGGGAAGGGTGGAAGACTCAGATGGGCCCATGAAAGGGCATTCATGGCAAAGGCAATTTCTGTGCAGGTGTACATGATCGCTGCAGTGTGTGGAGAGTGCAAACGAATGCAGGAGAGAACTTATCTACCTACAGCATGCCTTCCTAGAGCAGGTGGCAGAGGACTGCGTCTAGAAGAGAAACAGAATTTGTCAGGTTGGCGAAGGAGCAGTGTGGCTAGAAAAGCCATTCTAAGCCGAGAAATTCATGGATACAGACTCACAGAAGCGTGAAATAGTAGAGGACAGTGAGGAAAAGGCAGCATTTCTGTGTGTCTGTACTAAGGATTCACAGAGGAGAAGGCAAAAGATGAGCCAGGAAAGCTAGACTGGGTGAAATTCGTGAAAACACAGCATTGCACTGTTTTTGAGTATTGTGGTGGTTCATAAAAAGACTTTTATTAACTATGTGATTTTGGTAAAGTTATTTTTCTCATATTTGTTGTGAGGAATAAGACAGAACATAAAGCTTTTAGTGTAGAATGGAGGATTTAATATGCAAACAGTAAATGGTAAGAGTCCTTGCTTTTGCCATTATCATTGTTGCTCTCATTATTATCATTACAATGAAGCAATTTGACACTATGGGCAAATTTTAAGCAGGAAATTAACAGAATCATATCTGTGATTTGAATAGGCATGTGTTTATCCCATTGACACTTTGTTATTGACTTTTAAGTGCTAAATATTTTTTCCATCTTTTTCTTTTCTTTTTAAGAATATAAAGCAACAGGTATCACAAAACATAACCAGCTAATTCTGCATTTGAAAAGGGGTGAATTTTTGGAGGACATGTTTTCTAAGAGTCAGATGGTCTAAGGGTCAGCTCTCCAAGCCTGCTTTCAGACTCTGCCTTTTTTCCTACCCTGACAAGTTTTCAGATCCCATCATCTCTGCCATCTCCATTTTCTCATTTTGTTCTGCTTTCTCTACTGCCACTACAGATATTTCCAAAAACAGAACAGAAGTGGTTTTCACAGGCAGTAAACTTGCAAGTCCAATATCTGTCAGGGCAGTCATATAAAGGAGGAGCAACTTTCTAAAGAGACAGGTCTCTTTCTGTCCAGTAGGAAACTGGAAAGTTGCTGAATCATTTGGATTCAGCATATATAATACAGTGGCTTACCGTTCGCAACTCTTCACCCACTTGCAGCAATAGGATTTTATGTAGTCAGTCACAGTTATGTGGGAATTCCTGTTCATTCTGGGAGGAATAAGCATCAGAACACTATGAACTTTTGCGAAGTCATGTGGCTGCTCTGGCCAATGAATATGAGCAGCAATGACACCGGCTGTGATTAAGCAGAAGCTTTAATGTGATTATTTGGCTCAGCCCCTGTCTCCCCTGGTATGTTCTCTGTGTTGAAAACTGCATGATAGTGCCTGCTTCTTCACTCTGGGCTCCTGGAATCAAAATACCAGTGAAACTGAGCCCAGCCAACCCAAACTCACCCAGCAGTCATCAGATGAGCAAAATGCAAATGTTCTTGCTCTAACCCTTTGAGAATTGAGGGTTGCATGTTATTGTAATATAAAAGCTGACTGATAAAGAAGACCCAGACCTGAAATCTCTTATCACACCATAGAATCCAATGGCTCTTCTATAGTAACATCAGAATACGTCCCTTCCCCACAAATTAACATCTATATGAAAATGTATGATGACAAGCCTGAAGCTGAGTCATATACTGGATTTAATTAATGCTTCGGAAATAATCATGGAATATTAAGTTAGAAAAACGTAGCCCCTATAGCCTAAATTTCTGAGTTACTTCATCCTCTGATTCATACTATCCTCCCACCCCACTTTTTAAAGTTGAAATCATAAATTTAATTAAAATTAGCATCTATCATATTTTATGAGGTCCTTGACTACAAAAGTTGGATAACTTCTTTGCTATATGCAACTTAGAATATCAACAGTGTTCAAAATAAAATTCTTAACTATTTTATAATTCCTTATATTTAACGACTTTATTATAAAATTACACAAGGAAAAGAGATGTTTTTTTAAAATTTCAGGTAACACCACATGTTGACAGCATATCTGCTTTTGGTTTATAAGTACGCATAAACACATTATGCAAGATAAAATAATTCTAAAAATCCACTTATAATTAACATATTTAAAAAGTATCCAACAATTTTATTGCTTCCCATGTAAAAGGTAAACATTTTCAATGTTATTCCATATAAAGGAAAAGTGAAGCAAATTTTACAAAACATAAAACAAAGTGCCATTACTATGTTTGGTGTCTGTCATTAACAATAATACAATTGCAACTTGTGTAAAAGTAAGATAACAAAATTTATTTACACACAAAAATGAACATTTTAAAAGTTAAAGTTTCATTGAGTTGGGGTAATTTAATTCTATCTTTATGGTTGCAATTTTTTTCAAGTTGTAGGCATTTGTCTAAGGTGTAAGATAATGTTTTGTGTCATTGTGATGTTTCTACTCTGTGTAATCTGATAGTCATAAAAACTAGATAGAATATCTAGTTTCTATCACCCTCTTACTTCATATTTATGTATAAGAAAGAGTCTATCAACCAAGAATGCTTCATTGGAAAAACTGTCACTAATGCAAACAATAACCTAAATAACTCTTATGGTAAGAAAATAATGGCTATTTTGTCACCTTGAGTTCACTAAACTATAATCTTGATATGTTATTGAAAGACAGTATGCATGATAATTTTATTTCTTTTAATATACTTACAAGGCATACTTATATCCCATTTAAATGCCATCCTTCTCAATCTAGAATAAATGACTACTAATTTTAGAAATTTAAGGGTGTCAAACATGATTAACATCAACCCACCACCAGCAGTGTTACCTACACATAGCACACCCACACTTTCTATGGCACTAGTTCCCGTAGAGAGCAGGCCTTGCTTGCTGGAAACTGACTAGTAAATTACACATATGAGAATCATACAGGTGAAGGCAGTGAGCACAGTGATGCCATCAGTAGACACCACGGCCATGGGTAAGCAGAGGTCATGGGATAGGCTGAAGGGTCACAGAGACTGTGAAGTTGGCCACAGAAAGAGAGTTAAAGCCCTGTGCTGAGGCACCACTATACCAAGATAGGCAAGACACAGGTTTGTCATAACAAGTCTGCCTTGCTCTTTATCCATGAGGCCTTTAAATTGTAATTAGTAAGTACTGCCCTGGCTAAAGGTCACTGCTGTGGTGAATGGGAAACTCACAATTATGGAGCAATGCTTCGGCTGAACCATATGAAACCGTTGCTTCTGTAGACCAAAAATGCTTCAATATTAGTAATTTAATAGAATTCAGCCTCATGTGCAGTATTAGGTGCTCTACATATTTAGAATCTGTTATCATAACAGGCTTCAGGCAAAGGTGCTATTATCATCTCTCTTTTAACAGCTGCTGAAATTTATTATCTAAGATGTTACCTATAATTTGTAATTGAAGGTGTTACCCTGATGATGATATTTTAGGTTAACTTTGGACTGATTAGTAATTAAAATATAACTAATCAAATCATAAAACAGAAAAAAATAAAAGTAGATTACTAAACACCTTTGGTGGAATAAGACTAAATTAAAAACAGAAAAAAACACAAACTTTGGGGTGATTTGTTTCTGGCACCTAACAGGTTTCATTTATGTAGCTGGTGGTCTGGAAGGACTACAGGATTTTATCTCTCCAAAAGAAAAGAGAGGCAGGAATTTTAAAGTAAAATGTAAGTCTTTCTAAGCAAAGAAGAGAAAACTTTTCACTGCAAAGAGCTCTCAGATGCAGATATTCCACTAGAGTAGCATTCAAAATTTAAATTTCTTATTTTTTTCTTTTTTCAAGAAAAGTCTATTATTCCTTTCAATAAAAATAAATACAATCTAAGCATTTCTTGACATTTCTAATTTAACGAAGGGCCAAGGAAATCAAATGCTATGTTTCTTGTCATTTTTCTCAAAAGTCTTTGGAATAAACTTGTTCAGTGATGACAGCATAATAATGAAAAATGTCTAATGAAAACAGCATTCTGACAAGTTTTCAAATGCCTACGTGGAAATAAGAAAAGCAACGCACGCCATGAGAGGGCTTAATGGACAAATTTAGAAATAAAGAAAATAACCATGAAGCAGCTCAGAGTAAGGATATTTGTGCTGAAAGTGGCGTGGGAGTAATTAGCTGAGACTTGCAGCCATATACTCAAAGCCAAAGCACAGAGATATGAGTAAGTCTGGTAAGTTCTTTCCCCCAGTTGTGCTCAGAGACACTCGGCAAATGGTAATTATGTGCTCTGAGATTAATATTCTGGGAAGAGGAAATACATTTCTTCATGTATATTAAGAGATATAGAAATAAATTTTAATTTGAAGAATTTTTTTGAGATTGGAACTAGAGAAAATATTTTCCAGATTAAAGTACATAAAGATTTCTAGAATATTTTAAAGAAATAATAATGAATATTTTAAATAATTATGCTAATTATATTTACTGAACATTTACTATCACAAATAAGCTGTGCTTTATTTATTCCTCAATAATCTCACTTAGGATTCATTCTCAACTGATGAGATTCATATTAATAATCCTAGTAATTTAAAGGAAAAAATTTTATGAGTTATACCCAAGATTAAAAACCATTAAGTTACAAAGTTCAAATTTGAACCCACATCTATCTCCAATATTCATGATTTTCACCAGTATTTATATTTCCCTTGAATAGAAATAATTAATATTTAAAATAAGTAAACACTATACAACAAACCCCAATATTTTGCTTTAAAAACCATCTGACTGATCAATGTATGTTCCTCCTCTCTGTTTTGTAAAACTGTTTCACTACTTCCTTTCAAATCAGAAAGTATGGCTCAAAAGAGAAGATCTGGAAATGTAAGAATAAAATCAATTAAATGATCTGATATCAAGCTAAGAATAGACCAATCAATTAATCAGAAAGGGCAATGCAAAAACATATCCTATTATATATGTAGAAGGAGTTATACAATATATAAATAATTAATATAAATAAAGGGGAAATAATAAACCAAGAAATAAATGTTAAGATTAGACAAAAATTGGTATGAGGACAACTGAGGTATTTATTTGAGAATCAATTTTGATCATCACGTTCCACAAATGGAGTAATTTTTGATAGACTAATAATTAAATATAATGAATCAAATCATAGAACAGAAAGAAATAAAAGTAGGTTACTAAATACCTTTGGTGTGTAAGAAGACTAAACTTAAAAACAGAAAAAAAATCACAAAAAAATAATTTCGAAAATGGAAACATCTGTATGTCCATAAATAGCATATAGGAAGCAAAACATTTTCATATAGATATGTATTCTTTAAATATTTGTGTAGATTTGCAGCTCATCCAACTTCTTAAAATTACAACTTTTCTCTAGGAGGCATAACTATCTTTATTAATTTAAAGATAACGTCATCTTCTTAATGTACTACCATTCCACAATTGAGTTAAGAAAATGAAAGCAGAGCTTTCATTTTCATGTAGTGCTTTTATGGTGAATTAATTTTTTATGGAATAATATTTTAGGATCAGCTAATACACTGATACTTGTGTTCACTTTACTCCAAAAATAAGATCCATGAATCCAGTGTCAATAGTTTGTGCAGAGTTTCTGAATACTTTTTACAATATTAATGTCTCTAGATTCTTAATTTACTCTATTTAGGTATCCATGTTTTTAGGGTTTTGTTTTGGTTTTTTCTATCATTTTCTTCTTCCCTGAATGTGTTAAGATAGAATTCAATTTTGATAGATTTTTGGTTTTATTACTTGATAGTTTCAGAGCCATAGGCATACAGGCCCAGAGAAAGGAATTTTTTCCCTACAAATGCAAAACCACCATGAGCTTCACCATTGCCTTTCATATGGTAAAAGTGTTCTTTTGATATATTAATTGAAAAACATTAATATATTAATTAACCTTCTTTCCACTAGAATCATGTTATTAAAAATATTCTTTTTAAAATGATTTTCATTATACTATATGCATTTCTATTTTGCAGTGACATAGAATTAAGCTTTTTTTTTGCCAATCAGCAGATCTTTCTCTTCCTTAGTTTATACAGCTTTCAACTTTATTTATTTTTTTTATAAATCAATGACGGTTTCTAAGTCTCAGAGTTCTTGATGTTGTGATAATATTGAGTTTATCAAAGCACATCCAAATGAAGATAAGTGTCAATCAATCATGTTTTTGAGAAGCACACAAATTTGGTTCTATAGTTTAAATGAAATAAAAGAATTTTATTTTTAACATTTATTACATTTCAGTCTTGGGTGATAGATCTTATATTATAGTCTAAATTAAAGACGAAGGAACCATAATCAAATCATTAGAAGCATTATTAGGAATATTTTAATTTTATTATTTATGAATGGAAATGCAGTTCTATAAAAATGCATTTATTTCATGTTTAGAAATTTTTGATACTTTGATTTCTTTGCTGCCTTGTTTGCCCTGATATCAGCAATGTAACATAACTTGAGAAATTTCCTATAGATAAAAGAATTTCATCGTTGTAAAGTTATAATTTGTCCACACATCTTCATCATGATGACATGCCTAAATTCCACTGATAAAGGAAGTACTGCAGCAGGGAGAGAAAATTAGGTAATTAAGATGTGCATCTGCTATAGGGAAAGTGTTTCTTTGGATTTGTTTTTCAGATTTTAATTCAAATAAATATACAGGACACACATACACACACACACAAAGTACTCAATAACTTTTGAACAATAGATGGATAAGTAGAGTGTCTCATAATATTTTACATTTTATTAATCAACACATAAATTATGGTCATATTTACTTATCTTACAAATAAAAATTAAAAGAGAGAAAACTGCAGCAAAGAGTATGGCAACAAAATAGGGATTCTGTAGAAACAGTCCACAGAATAACCCATATCAAAACTGTTGTCATATTACCTTTGAGGAAGGCCTGAAAGATTTTCCTTTAATGCTAATATATTTGTTTAAAGCATGAACTAAAGCATTACAAAACACTTATTAATAATGTTTTAGTCATAGTGGAAGACTTTGTTACACTTAAGAGCAATTAAAGAAAATTCCCTTAATCTTCTCATAAGAAAATGATGTTTAGAAAGTAAAAAATAGAAAATGTTTGTTATAATATGTGAACATAATCTATTATTAAGGACATAGTACAAAAGATCAATGGTTAGCCATTAACTGGTAATTGGTGATAAATATGTGCTTAGTTACTGATCTGACTAATTTAATTTCATAGAAAAAGACAGTGTCATATTAGTGTGATGCAACAAATACTGAGTTTCTATATGTTGATTTGTTCATCAATCAATAAAAGTGCTTCAGCATAATGCAGTGAACATCTAAAGTAAATTATAGTATAATATTATTGACTCATATCCACTCTTCATTAATTCTGTCCTTAAGTATATTTATTCCTAATGGTATACAGATTATTGAATTCAATTATTAAATATCTATACCAAATCTGTTGGCATAGAAAATCATTCTGAGCCTGTACTTTATGCTTACAATTTTTAAAATCAATTTAGTAAATGGTTTCGTGCATGGTTTCTGTTTCAGAACTGAGGACAATTATGACCGTTCAGTGTTTTTACTCGTGCTTACAAAAATAATGAGGGGAGCATTTTACGTGCCTTATCACAATTAATCCTCACAAAAATCTCACGAGATACATTATATTATTGACACCATTTTATATCTCAAGAAATTTACATTTGAATAAGTTATGTAATTGTCCCAAGTCATATTTATATTTATATTTTAAGTTCTGGGGTACATGTGCAGAATATTGTTACATGGGTATATACATATGCCATCCTGGCTTGGTGCATCCATCACCCTGTCATCTATATTAGGTTGTTCTCCTAATGCTATCCCTCCCCTACACTTCCACCCCTCAACAGACTTCAGTGTATGATGTTCCCCTCCCTGTAAAATTTCAATCCTACTTTGTTTAAATTCAGTGTAAGCAAACTTAACCACATTTTGACCATAAGGATTTTAGGAGGTATTGTTATCTTACTAGAATCCTTTCATTTATATATAAATAGTTTGAAATTTTAGGGAGGCCATAGGATTCTTCTTAGAGTTATGGATTGACTTTAAATTCTGATTGCTTGAAAATATGTTACAGGTCTTATTACACAAGGGCAAAATATGGGCTATGATTCTCTAGCATGTATTAACCATATTTCACAACTTCCTCTAAGATTTAGAAATAGATTTGTGGAAAGCTGTCTTTCTAAAAAATGTCACATTAATGACTTAGGCATCTTCATGTAATGAGTTATTAGAAGTCTTTCATGGTCTTTTTAAGTTAGCACAGTGAAGAATTCAGTAAATTTTCAAGATAATTTGGTGGCTGGAGAAAGGAAAATTTTACTATGGGCAACAGCCATGCTTGCACATATGTGTTCTTGTGAACACAATGGTTATTGTTGTCTGGCTAAATAAAGCTTATTTTTATGTGATGGCCTAAGTAGAATAATTTAATCCTTATCAACATAACCCAGTAACTCCACAAGGGAACAGGCCTGTATGGAACATTTTGTTTGTTTACACACACCTCATTTTAGAGGACTGAAGCGATAGCAAGGAGATTTTGAAGTCTATACGTATATTTAAATGCCTTACCTCGTGATATAGTTTGGATGTGTGTCACTGCCTAAATCTCATGTTGAGTTGTCATCCCTGGTATTGGAGATGGGGCCTGATGGGAACTGACTGGATCACCTGGGTAGATTTCTCATGAATGCTTTAGCATTATCCCCTTGGCGCTGTCCTTGCAATAGTGAGTGAACTCTCATGAGATATGGTTGTTTAAAAGTGTGGCACCTCCCCCTCCACACTCTCCCTTACTCGTCTTTGCCACGTGATGTTCAACCTCCTGCTTTGCCTTCTGCCATGAGTAAAAGCTCCCTGAGGGCTCCCCAGAAGCTGAGCAGATGCCACCTCCATACTTGTACAGCCTGCAGAGCCATGAGTCAATTAATTTTCTTTATAAATTACACAGTCTCAGATGTTTCTTTATAGCACAGCAAGAATGGGCTAATGACATTTCGTAACACTCTTTCATACTTTGGCCCTATGCAAATAGCAAACACTAGTTCTAATCACTAAATTTCACAGATGGACCACTTTATGTAGAATTAACTGTCTTTGGCTCAAATCCTGGAATTTGTGAATTCCAATTTTTCACACTTGATTCAAGAAATATAGTATCATTTTGTCTACAAATGTAATTGTGAGAAGTGATAATATATATGTATATATACACATATATATAATTACATATTATACATTTAACGTACATAGTGTAAGACATTATTATTAAATTATCATTCATATATAAACACACATTAATGTATATAAATATAAGGCATTATTAAATTATTAATTAGTAAATATGGTTATGATTAATATTTCTCATTAGAGAAATGCTACCTCTGAAAAAAATGACTCATTAAACTTTTATTTCAGTGTATTAACTTTTCTATATTAGACCTAGTATTTATTTATTCATATATGACTTACAATTAATTTTATTTCTGCAAAGGCTTGAGGTAGCTTACAATGCTAAAGGTATATAAAACAGAACAGGAAATAATATATAAATAAAATTCTACTATAAATAAATTGGAGGTTGATGCACTCTTATTCAGTTAATTTAGATAAATTTTTCTGTGACCGAGCAATAAATTTAGGCAGGAGCTTCCTGGAAGTCAAAGAAAAATTTGAAACCCAATAGTTAATACAGTTTCATTATGTAAAAGGAAATAAAACAAAAGTTATACATAGTAGGTGCTCAATAAACTTTATTAAGATGGATAAAATGTGTTATATAAAATATTTTGATGTTAATTTTTATATTGCTCCTTTATAAATCTAATGAAAAAATAAATTACAACCCAATGTAGATAGATCTAGGGGAATTTATCATATATTTTAGTTTTTAAAATTTTGTTTCCATTAACCCATTTTAGATAACTTACAAAAAAAATTAATACATTTTTCCCTCAGATGTGTTGCATCTCATTTTGGCAAATGTTGGAAGATAACCTGGTTTAGTGTGTGATTTGGTTTTCTGGTGCTTGACTGATGTGTGATATTTACAAGGTGGGTTCATAAACTGCTCATCAACTTTGACTATAAAACACAAACATCAGATTTACCAGAGTTGATTTGAAAATTAGGAATCTGACATGAAATCTGTCTATATACAGGATAACACAGCACCGAGGTAGGTTGGAGGGAAGTCAGATGATTGTGAGAAGATTGCTTCAGTGTCTATACATCAGCACTTAGTAGGATTCTCCCGGTTAACCTATCAACTGTAACTTTATTTTTTTTACTGAGAAAACTGTGCCTACGGGTTGACTAACTGACTGTTTTAGGGTTATAAGACTAGTCATCTTTCCTGTAAAGCTATTGGTATCTTAATCATTATATTTTACTGTGGAATGAAAAACTTTGCTTTTTATCCATGGAATGCTAAACCTCAGCAGAAAATGAGAAATAATTTTGATTTGAAAATAGATCACCAAGGAGCATTATTATCCATTTATGTATAAAGCTGGTGCTGCAGAAAAAAAACAAAATCAAGGGGGATAAATGCCACTGGAACCACAGAATAGAACACACAATTAAAAAGACCTATATTCCAGCTTTGCTAATTTAAATGTAATCATTGTTGCTACTCATAATTCTGTGAGTTTTAAATTTAAATTGTTCCAGACACACGTCTACTCTAATCTACATTTTACTGGAGATGTTATTGCCCACTTTAGCATGTGATATGGTTTTGCTGTATCCCCACACAAAATCTCATATTGAATTATAATCCCCACGTGTCAAGGGAAAGACCAGGTGGAGGTAATTGAATCATGGGAGTGGTTTCCCCCATGCTTTTCTCGTTATAGTGAGTGAGTTCTCGCAAGATCTGATGGTTTTGTAAGTGTTTGGTAGTTCCTCCTGCGTTCACTTCTTCCTGCCACCTTGTGAAGAAGGTGCCTTGCTTCCCCTTCGCCTTCCACCATGATTGTAAGCGTCCTGAGGCCTCCCCAGCCATGCTGAACTGTGAGTCAATTAAACCTCTTTCTTTTATAAATTGCAGTCTCAGGTATTTCTTCTAGAAGAATGAGAATGGACTGCTACAGCATAACATTCTCATGTTTCTTCCTAATGTTTGAACTGCATTCCGTCTATAGCAGGTTGTGACTGTAGTTTTTTTCTCACTCATTAAAGCAAATATTAATACTTGCTTACTGCCAATTACCTAATATCATTACTGTAATTATACAGCTTTTTTGTGCCTCACCATGGTTTTCTCTCCAATTCTATAATTTTCTCAATCTCTTTGCTCCTTGTCCAACATTCTGACATTTTTCCTGCTCTCATTCCAACCTGAAGCTCTTCACATTGTGCTCACGTATCTGATGCCAAATCAGAACAGGTATTTTAATGGTAAAACTGTGTGTAATAACACAATTATCTCCTTGCTCATTCATATAAGTGCTCTGTTAACCCACTTAAACATTATACTTTTGAGCAACAACCGTTCGTTCCTAATTTCTATTTCCTAAAGATGGCCAGTTATTTTATCAATCCTTGACTAGGAGAATAGCTTTCTGAAAATATCTATAACAGAAGATATGCATTTACCATATTCTAAGGGTGACCTCTTTGTAATAATCTCTAGGGTCTTTATCATGCCAGAATAGGATCTGAGGGAATGATAGTGTGGAGTTAAATTTTCTATGTCTCTCCTTTAGTAAGTCTACATAGAAAATAAAAACAATCATATACATCATCTTGCTTTTGGAACAAAGACAGATATTTAGATTTGAAACTGTAATAGATTGCTATTACATTGTACAACAACCATTTATTTTTATTTACAACCATTTATTTTTATTTAACCATCTGGTATCTGAAAGGATATTTATTTCTCACAATTGTTAAAACACTTTTATGCTCAAATAAGTTTAGGTAATTCTGAGTTAAAGAAAGTTAAACTAGTAAGCATGAATTACTTCAGAGCCTTCAATATGCTAATGTGTTTTGCAAACTACCAAAGAGTTTCCCATTGCCCTCATATTGGCATTTCCTAAATGTATTTCACATCAGAACTTTATGTGCATACAATGGAAAATGCTATTTCAGACACTTGCTAAGAAAGCAAGAGTAACTACTCTTTTTTTCTCTTTTTTTTTTTTTTTGAGATGGAGTTTCGCTCTTGTTACCCAGGCTGGAGTGCAATGGCGCGATCACCGCAACCTCCGCCTCCTGGGTTCAGGCAATTCTCCTGCCCCAGCCTCCTGAGTCGCTGGGATTACAGGCACGCGCCACCATGCCCAGCTAATTTTTTGTAGTTTTAGTAGAGACGGGGTTTCACCATGTTGACCAGGATGGTCTCGATCTCTTGACCTCGTGATCCACCCGCCTCGGCCTCCCACAGTGCTGGGATTACAGGCTTGAGCCACCGCGCCCGGCCTCTTTTTTTCTCTTTTAAGTGAATGGTCTTAGTTTGTACGTAAAGATGATGTAACTTTTGGATTGCTCAAAAAAACTGAAGACACAATGTAAAGTATGTAAGATCTCATTATTTTTTCTAAATCAAGTTAATTGGTCCAAGCCACCCATTCAATGAAGTTAGCAAGAAACTCAGTATTTGTCACTTTTTATGGCTACCTTTGCCTCCTGTGTGTGAATCTGGTCAGAACACCGGTGAGTGGTTTTCTACTGAGGTGCTATTTGTTCACTTAAAGTGGTGGTTCCTTCGCTAACATTCTCCTTTTGTATCAACTCTGTCTACACGAATCTTGGCTGGGTTCCCAGGGTTAACGTCACAAAAAGCCAAAGACCTTCTCTGCCAAGGCCCTGCTTCTGGTACAGTTATGTGGATCGCTGCTTTGTTTGAACAAATCTGGTGTCATCACCCCATTCTAAAGGCATCAAATTGTCTTTCTCCATCTTGTTTGAGGTCCCCCCTACTTTTTTTCTAAATATCAACTTTAGTACTTACTTTCCCTTCATACAATTAAGCTTAATACTCTAAAATACAGAAACAAAGCCCCTCAATTCCTATCTTGAGCTATTGCCTACGCCTAATTGTTCAACTCTAAAACATGAAAAATTGCACCCTCTGAAGGGGAAGGTAACTAAAAACTCCTTCCTCTGAGATAAAACACAGAAAATCACACTGTAGTATTTCTAAGAGACTAATTAATTAATAACTTACAATCTTATTGATAAAGCCATCTATCTTGGGGGTCAATAGAATGGAATTTGGTATATAGATACCATCATATCAAGGGCTCAGAAGCTTCCCCAGTTCCCTGGAGAAGAAAATATTCTATTAGTTTGATTAATTTGCTGTGCTCATCAGTAAGAATAAGATTATATTTAGCTAACATTGAAAAGAAAACCTTTATATCAGAAGTCAAACATATATTTCTCAGGTTTTTATTAATATGCAGCATGACGTATCCTCAGATGTTGTCATGTTGACAGATTTTTAGGAAAAACAAAGCCATTAAAATATGACTGTGTAGCATTCCTCTTTCAGGCTGGTAAAACAAAGACTTAGAAAATCAATTCATGTAAGACAATTTCCCCATACACCATGGAATACTATGCAGCCATAAAAAGGATGAGTTCGTGCCCTTTGCAAGGACATGGATGAAGCTGGAAACCATCATCCTCAGCAAACTGATACAGAACAGAAAACCAAACACTGCATGTTCTCACTCATAAGTGGGTGTTGAATAATGAGAACACATGGACACAGGGAGGGGAATACCATACACTGGGGCCTGTGGGGTTGTGGGGGACTAGGGGAGGGATAGCAGGGAGGGGGTATAGGGGAAGGATAGCATTAGGGAAAATACCTAATGTAGATGATGGGGTGATGGATGCAGCAAACCACCATGGCACATGTATACCTATGTAACAATCCTACATGATCTGCACGTGTACCCCAGAACTTAAAATATAATTTTAAAAAAGTGACATAGCATTTCGACTGAATTTTAAGCTTAGGCAAAAATAGAGTACCAGGAATAATGTCATTTTACAAAAACACACATACATTTTCACATGAACTATGGATCAGAGCATTTTGATGGGTAATTAATATAAGTCCATAATTGGTTATAAGAGAAGTCTATATATCAATGTCTTTGCTAATTTGGTTTTTATAAGAAGGTAAAAAAAGTGGAGGGGAGAACAGCTCCCTTCAACTTTGGCCACTTACAGCAGAACTGCCATGCTGTATCCACCTCTGTTCCCATAGCCCTTGTCATTGTGATACACTCCTGACTTTCAGTGGGCTGAGTTTTCTCGTGCAGCTACTGCCAATGCACCTGAGAACACCACAGGTTGGAAGTACAAGAGAGATCATGACCACTTGGGGAAAAAGGGTGTAACAACCCCAGATCCCTTATGCCCCGGAGAAGGTGATTCTGATGGGAAACTTTTCTAAGGATTCTCAGTTTCCCAGTGGGATTAAGCTACAGATACCTGTACTGGTAATTGACTTGATAATGTGTTTTTAGTTGCCTTTACTTTTCTCTCTACATCTCCACTTCCCTGCCAAGTAAGGAACTTGGCCTGGGATCCTTGTCTTACAGCCAGCTTCCAGGAGAGCCAAATGAAGGCTGCACTCTGAATAAACACCCACTGTGAGAGTCAGTGGAGACATTCTTTGTCTTGTATCTGCTTTTCAGGCACTCAAGCAGAAAATAAAGGACATCAGGAAAGTCCCTCCCTCCCCCCTCCCCCAAAATCTACTATTCTAAGTTTCCCAATTAAAAAAAAAATTCACTTTTGTATCCTCAGTGTCAGTGGTAGAAGGATCACTACACAAAGGCACAGAGTTTCTGCTACTTATACCCTAATTTATTTTGTGCTCATTCTACATTTGCATACAGGTACCTTGCTTTCCTATAAGTCAGCAGACGTGGGAGTGAGTGGATACTATAAGTAGGTTGATGTTTAAAGATGATGAGCCTTAAACAAAGGAGGAGGTGACTAGTTGCTGCCAACAGGACTGATAAATGCAGTAGAGTGGAACTCCTCACAGTACTGATGGAAAACAGGTTCACTCCTGCGTCTTACCAAGGAGATGTGGCAAAGAGTACCATTTTAGTTTTATCTTGTTTCTGAACTGAGGCCAAGGTGTACCCTATTTCCATGCTGCAGGGTTAGAACTTCTAGCATGCTTGATCCATATCTTTTGTCAAAAAAAAAAAAAATCCCCCATTACTTGAGATAATCTGAGTGAATGTATATTTCCTGCAATTCTAGAGCTTAAAAGACTCACTCGCTGCCAATTATAAGGTTCCAGGTATTATTCTAGGATCTTCAAGCTGTATTGAGTATATTAACTTTTTTTTTTGAGGCAAAGTCTCACTCTGTCACCCAGGCTGTACTGCAGTGGCACAATCTCAGCTCACTGCAACCTCCACCTCCCAGGCTCAAGTGATTCTTGTGCCTCAGCCTTTCAAGCAGCTGTGATTACAGGCACCAGCCACCATGCTTGGCTATTTTTGGTATTGTTAGTAGAGACAGGGTTTCAACATGTTGGCCAGGCTGGTCTCAAACTCCTGACTCAAGTGGTCCATCTGCCTTGACCTCCCAAAATGTGCGATTACAGGCGTGAGCCACCACACCCCGCCAATACACTACCTTTTAATTAATCTTCACAAGTACATTGCCAGATAAGAAATATTTTATATGACCTATTTCCAAAATTAACAAATAGTGGAACCAGCATTCAAAGATAAGCCTACATCACTCCAAAGTCAAGCTATACTTGCCAGTTACAGCCAATTACTACAATTGTTTTAAAGTTTTTCTTTTCCATTTATTTGCATTCTTTATTCTTTACCCATACAAAAAAGAAAACATTAAAGTACATTTACTATCTATAAACTGCAACATAAATTAAGGTGCTGATTAATACAGAGAAATGAAATTGGATAGTTTCTAGCACTTTGTATTGGCATATTAGAATTTCTAGAAAGATATGAGATGAAGAAAGTGGTTGTCTCTGAGGTTGTTCAGTGAAATTTATGCTTCCCTCTTCCTGCCAGACACTGCTCCGAAGTAGAGCAAAATTCCTTTGGCACTTCCACATTAGAACAAAATCTCTGATGCCAAACGGGCTTACATACTTACTTCCATTAATCCTACAATGTCCCTATCTATAGTTGGGGCTTTTATTTTATTTTATTTTATTTTATTTTATTTTGATTTGAAGTGTGTACCAGTTCTAATACAGTAAATTTAATACAATTTTTATTAGATCAAAATCAAAAGAATGTTTCATATGATTTAAGGCAGGTTCATTGAATTTCTTGTTTTCGATGGAAGTAAATCTTCATTTGGAAAAATGCCTTTTATCCTTCTTGCCATGTACTCAATGCTTGTTTATAAATTTGTGTTGACTACCAGAGATGCCTTTTGCTTGTAAGTTTAGTAAGCCATATTCAAAACAGTCATGATTGACTCTGCTGAATTATATTTCCCTTGTGAGAGAAATGAAGGATGGCAACAAAGATGTTCAAAAGTAGGATTTTTAAAAATCTCTTTTATAATTGGAATTGAAACCAAGCTAATTTAAATTTTGACTGTGCTTTTCTCATCTTTATTTCTAAGTTGCGTTTTTTTCTAGGAAAATAAAAACTTTCTATGCTGAAAAATAAACTGGAGAAGCAAGTTTACTAACAAAAGATGAATACATTATGTAGTAGTAGCAGTTTTGGCAACTGAAGCCTCCATAGTTGGGATGGTATAAGAGAAGTATAATGTAACAGCATATTCTCTGTCAGTGCACAGAACTCATCGATACATTTTTATTGGATTACCACGTAACCTTGTTTAACCTTGGCTACATCACTGCTTCTCAAGGTCTCTCTAAAAGGCGGTGTTTAGATTAGGCTGTCCTTATTCAAAACACTACTTGGAGCATTGAGATTACAAAAAAAGGCTTCGGGAGCCAGGTCATGGGGTGTCCCTGCAGGATCTGTCCTTCACAGTAGTTATCTATTTTAAGAGTTAGACCTTTGAGGAAACTTTGTTTAAAGAAAAAGATTCATGGTGTAAAAAGAAACGAAGTTTATATACCACTGAGATAGAATGTTCTTAAGTTTTTCTGACATTCCAGTTATTTTATAATGATTTTCTGCTTTCATACCATGACTTTTTATTTAGAAGGGGAAAAAGTGACCCAATGAGTATTCATTGAATATTTTTAAGCAGTTCTTCCATTAGCCAAGTTTCCAATTTGTTAGCCTTTTTGTTTTTCTTTTAGACAATCTACCAAGAGGAGATATGCTCAGAGATATATAGTTTTATATGAATATTAATCTATAAAATCAAGTGAAATGGTTCAGTAATCTAATAGATAGCTTTATGGTACTGATGCACATGTGATTCAAAAGATAATTACATAAGATTAAACTCCTTTTCTCAGCCAATCAGAAGAGAGATCCTGTTCATTTTTACAACCTATAATAAACTTTGTGGATGAGAAATTGTGCTATTAATCTCAAGTACAATGAAAGAAATAAAATATTATGAATAAAATTTTTCCTCAGGCTTACTGGGTAAAAAAATGTGGTCTCTATTTACAAGAATCATTAAAATGCTGTATTCATTATTTATAGAGTAGAACAATAGGAAAATGATAAAACAATAAGGAAATTGCATAAACAGATGAAATGTGAATCACATTTATTTAATAAGAGAGGAATTAATGTTGGTAATGTTTCTATAAGGAAAGAAATTCTATAATACTCTGAATAGATTTGGATTTTTGGCAAGATTACTATTTTGCTCTGCAGAAAGAATATATATATATATATATATATATATGCTGAAAATAAAATATCATCCAATGTTTACATAGTATTTACAATCTGCTAAAGCTGTGTTCTAAGCTGTTGTCATATATTCATTCATTTAACTTCTTCTACAATGCTACAGGATTTATAGTGTTTTCATCTTTATGTAACATATGAGAAAACTGAGGTCCAGTGAGATTAAGAAACTTGCTTAAGTTACACAGCTAGAAAGTTATGCTGTTGAGAGTTTCATTTAGCCAACAAGCGAAAGTGTTTACTACTAAACAAGGTATTTAGGCCACTAATGAAGTGTTTACTACTAAACAAAGATTTAAATTGTTATCTTCAAACTCTGTTTCTTCTCACTGTCACACACTTATTCCCAAATATCTCCTGGATATTTCCAGCTATAATGCTACAGCACTTTGAATTCTCTCTCTCAATATGAATCCTGTAGAATTTCTACTCTTTTCTCCCAGTCATGAACCAAGGTAGAGGATGGAGCTGGAAACAACTTTCAGGTGCAAAGATGGAGTGCATGATTTGTAGGAAATGGAAATTAATAATTATAATGATAACAAAACCAAATACAGTGGAGTTGTTTTTAACTGTTACCATGGGTATGCAATTTGAAACTACGTCCATGTTAAAATATTCCTCTCCTTTGAGACCCAGTGCTCCCACAGCCAACCTCTCCTTCACTTGCAACAATTCTTACCTCCGATTTATTTATCTGAGCCTTCTATACTGCTGATTTCATCAACAGCCATGCATAACATGCAGCTGAAAATGTAAGTTACCAAGGATGCCTGCCTTCTCCCTCTCTCTATCATCCCTGAACCATCAATCAAAACATTTTCAGTTTGTTCTTTTTGATATTTCCAGCACCTGTTCTCTGTACTCTTCTCATTGTTTTTATAAATGCTTTGTTTCAGTACTCACCAACTGACCTACTTTAAAATACACTCAGTGTTCTCTTCATTTAAAAAAGAAATACTTATTAATTGAATTTTCTAAATTAGGAAAGTGCAAGAAAGAAGACGCAAATCAGTTATAGTACCAATAACTGGAGTCAACCAATGAAAACATTTATACATATATCCCCCTAAATTTTTTTTTTTTTGAGATTAAGTCTCACTCTGTGGCCCAGGCTGGAGTGCAGTGGCATGATATCGATTCACTGCAACTTCCGCCTTCTGGGTTCAAGCAATTCTCATTCTCTTGTTTCGGCCTCCCCAGTAGCCTGGACTACGGGCACACATCACCACCCCCAGCTAATTTGGTATTTTTAGTAGGGACGGGGTTTTACCATATTGGTCAGGCTGATCTCGAACTCCTGACCTTAGGTGATCCACCCCTCAGCCTCCCAGCGTGCTGGGATTACAGGCATGAGCCACTGCGCTCAGCCCCTAAAGTTTGTTTCTATTCTCTTGTCTGTTCCCTCTTTCTGTCTCTTAACCAATCTCTCTATGCCTACCTATACATAAGTATATCTTTAAAAAGTTGGGCTCATATTTTATACATAGTTGTATTCCCTGCCTTTTTCATTCATTTAGTTTAAACAACTCATAAGAACACTTGAGAGTCAATGGGTATTACTTTTTTTTTGTTTCAAAAATAATATTTCTTAAAGTAATGAAGTGTACATGTGGTTATGGCTTTTTAAAAATGAAATACAAAATAAAAATAATAATTCATGATCTTACCATTATTTTGCTGCACCTTAATCAAAATTTTCCTTCACCATTTCTCATTTAGATTACTAATAATGACACAATTATGCTCTCGATTGCATTCCTTTCTCAACTGAATTTACCCTCATCTCTCAGCCTACCATCGATACTGCTTCCAGAATGATTTTTTTTTCTTTTCGACACAAAGTCTTAAGGTCTCACTCTGTCTCCCACGCTGAAGTGCAGTGACAACACCCTGCAGTGTCAACCTTCTGTGCACAAGTAATCTTTCCACTTCAGCCTCCAGAATAGCTGGGTCTACAGGCATGCACCACCATGCCTGGCCAATTTTTGTATTTTTGTAGACAAGGGGCCTCACTATGCTGCCCAGTCTGGTCTTGAACTCCTGGGCTCCAGGTATCCTCCCACCTCAGCCTTCCAAAGTTCTGAGATTACAGGTATAAGCCACCATGCCTAGCCCCAGGGTAATATATATATATATAAATTTTGCAAATGTGATGAATTACCATCTTCTACTCTTGAACTTTACCATACCATAGACATTAACCCAATACACCAATACTCAAGCTTCCTCTAAAAGTATTTCCCCTATTTCACATAATTTGCTTCATTCCTCAATCTGGTAGATGTGGAAAGAAGTTGTATGTTAGTTAAGAAAAGACTAGTAATCTCAGTAGGGCCAAGGCAGAATCTGGGTGCTATGAGGTTGGGTCACCACAGAATCAGAAAGTGATACCATCTAGACGTTTCCTGTTTCAAGTCGGAATTTGTTCTGAGAAATGCGGTTAGAGCTAAACCCATTTAAAATCTAGTTACATTCTTTGTAGCCAGTCTTCATTTCTTCTAGTTTCCAAATCCTAAATGATGTAATAGGTTTTGGAACAAGCAGAAATGATAATTGGCTGCAAAGAATAGAACTGGATTATAAACAGTGAAATAGTTGAAAAGGATTGAATTTAGGTTAGTAATAAATACCTTAGCAGAGTTTTATCCAGAAAGAGACTAACTATGTGACATTATTTCTTAAAATACTAGCATAACAGTGACATGGAGGATTAAATTATTGGGGAGATGGTAGAATATCGTAGAGAGAAGACAAACCCACATGCTACTGTAGTTCTCATACTGTGTGATGAGGATAGAGGATAGGTTAGTACAATAACAGGGTAGATAACACACATTCCACCAGTTGTCACCATCAAAGCCTGAGCCATGGCTGCCTGTGCACTGCTAATGCCTAATGTCTCCCTGGCAGATAATAGTTATGCAGGATGTTTTCTTGTATTTGGTTAGAGTGGCTTAGCTACACAGTTTCCACGGGGTTCCAAGTCGAATGCTCAGTCTCATGCATCTATGTTTTCTAGGATTTCCATTTAAATTTTGTTTATTAATTAGAATCAAGTTGATTGTCTCCTATGAGGGTGGTCATTTGACAGGACATCTGCCACATTAAGAGTTGTTTTTTTTTTTAATTTTTTTGAGACAAAGTTTTGTTCTTGTTGCCCAGGCTAAAGTGCAATGGCACGATCTCAGCTCACTGCAAGCTCTGCCTCCCAGATTCAAGCGATTCTCCTGTCTCAACCTCTGGAGTAGCTGGGGTTACAGGCACATGCCACCGTGCCCAGCTAACTTTTGTATTTTTAGTAGAGATGGGGTTTCATCATATTGGTCAGGCTGGTCTTGAACTCCTGACCTCAGGTGATCCACCAGCCTCGGCCTCCCAAAGTGCTGGGATTACAGATGTGAGCCAACGTGCCCCACCAAAAATATGTATATAGTAAAATAACTTTATCTGCCAGTTTCAAAAATTCTTGGATGTGATGTATTTTCAAGTGTTTTTCTCTAGGCACTTTGTAGATGAAACTTAGATTATCTTTATTTGCCTTTATTTGATGTAGTTTATTGGATGAATTTGCTTTCAAAAACTATCATTCATCAGTGTTTTGAGTGATATTTTTATCTGTTTGTTCAACTTGTTTCACTGCTGTTGATTTAGTTTAAAGGCATGATGTAATTTTTAAACAGCATTTCTAGCTATCTAAAGTAATTCTCGGTTTTCAAAGTGCCCCTGAAAAGCTCTTTCTGTCTCCCCACAAAATATTCTTATCTTTCTACACTTTTATCCCTAAATATAATAATTTTAAAACACCAATAGGATGTTTTTTCTTCTCATCCAGAATGTAATTGAGTGATCAATCCCTAATACAAGGTGCTTTCACTGCAAAGAGCATTTCTGTTATTTTACATAGGCCTAGTCAATGTGAAGCCAAACTTGGTAAATTATTTCACATCTGTTAATGAGGAAATTCTGAGACCAAAATAAAAGACACGTGAATTATCCAAGTCTTAGTTAAAACAAAACACTGTGTTCTGTGGTAAAAATAGTTACTTGCTACAAAACAACAAAATTAGAGTTTGGGATGACATGTCATAATCACTATTGTATTAAAATAAAACTGTTAATTTTAACATCTTCTAAGAGTAATAAACAGCATTTTCATTTGACTCCTGCCACAAAGCTCTGTTTGTTTCCTGACCAGCACATGTTCTCTCTCTATTTGATGTTGTGCTACAGATAGAGATGGAGGAAGTTTTTTGCAAATCTGACATTGCCATAATCAAAATAATGAATATACTTATTGGCATCTGCTGCATTTCCTAACTGGTGAAAGCTTTGGTTATAAATACTTTTACAGAAAAAAGTGGAGACTCCAAATAAAACCATGAATAAAATTCCGCTGGCCCCAAACTATATATTTAAAAGGACAATTTGAGCCAAAGTATGTTATTTTCCAGCTACTGATGCTAACGGAAGGAAAATGTTGTTTAAATGCTTAGCAGATGTTTAGTGGTTTTATAATCATCATTACCCACAAGCTATGCTAAATTATGCAAATCTGTTTTGAAATTTAAAGCTTATATATACTTATTATACTTTATAACTATTTCTTACCATTTGGTAATAACCTCATTAGGATAAGAGCTAGGTGTTTATTTTTTATTAATAAGAATACTTTGGTGCGAAGGTTACTTTATTTTCCCTCTTTACATATCTTCCATAGTTACATTATAAAAACAAATAAGAGTGAAAAGTGGGAAGCCTCATAGTGGTATTTGTCCTATATTTCTACCTATTCCAGTTAAGAAGATATAAACTCCATGCTTGTCTGGAGTCAAGATTGCCAGAGCTGTATCCTATGCATTCCAGCCACGTGCCAGACACTTCCTCTGGAGATTCGCTAAGAAAATCAAACTCCTCATTCTCACTCATTCACTAAACTAGACAGAAGGATGACAGCGATTCCTCCCTATGCCCACTTTCACTGGAGCTAGTGACCAGGTCTCAGTGTTCTAGCTCATTAATGAATAGGTCTATTCATTAACCTCTTTTTGCTATCTTGAGCTACTGTATCTGCCCCCAAGAAGATCCATTGCCCTGGTTCTTTTGCTTTCTTCCTTATAAATAACTTCCACAAACTTAGAATCTAGGGATATTAATCACATTATTAGCATTCTTCAGTTCCTTTCTTGTCCAAACATCTTGGCATGAAATATATGGGTCTCTACAGACTTGCAGGCTTCAACTCTTGCCTTGCTATTTCCTAGCTTTGTGACAAGAGCAAAGCACACTCTGTGAACCTCAGGATATTCACAATGGGGTATATCTCAAAGATGTGTGTGTTTGTGTCTATGTTTTCAGAGAATAAGTTAGTGTGTATAAAATGATTACAACAGTGCCTGGCACATATAGGCATTAAATATAGTCCCTACTGTTATTATTGTTTCATCTTGACCAAGTTACCACACTGTCATCTTAAAAACCTACCTTCTCCCATCCCTACCCTATGCTCTGTATATCCATGTATGCATACGCATGCGCATATACCTACATGCATGTGCACACACATACACACACACAATATGCTTTAGTCAGATCAAACTAACTGAATATTTAGAGAAATTTTACCATAGTTTCATGCCCCAACCCTTTCATTTGCCATCCCCTCTACCTGGAATTCCATCCTTTTAACATAGCTGACCATCGATTTTTCTCTTAAATACTCAAATTTAGCTCAAGCAATTTTCTCCAAATTTATTTGCCCTATTGCCATTTTCCAGCCTCCTTCCATCATTGGAATGCAGGACATGACAATGTTCCTGATGGTGGTTTACTGAAATGTACAGAGTATTCTTTCTCTTGCCAGCCTGTGGATATCTGGAGGGCAGTGACTTGTGTTTCACCCATGTTGTATCACCAGAGGTTTCTGCACAGAGTAACAGCTCAGGTGTTTCTTGCTAGAATAAATGACTTAGTAATTACCACTTCTAGGTAACTTAAGCATTTTTAAAAAAGGTTAATTCCAAAAAGAAGTAAAAAACCAGAGTCTTGAATCCAAGCTCTATCTCTGCCTTCTTGACATGCTGTAACAAACGTTCTCCTTTCCTTTTTTTCTTTTGTCCTCCTTCCTTCCTTCCTTTCATGAACACTTGCTGTGAATTAGTGATGTGCTGGTACCATGCTAGGCACTGAGGATACATAAATTATAGGAACATCATTGTATTTTCCTTGAATGCAATGAAAATTTAATTTTCAAATCCTTTGTATTGACTTAGGGAAAATACTTGTTCACCTAGCAAAATAGCAAAATATAGTTTATCTTTAATATGTAAAGAAATAGTCATAGACATTACATTTTCTGAATTCTAATGAAATTTGCCATTATAAAATAAATTTATGTTAAAAGCGCTATTACAACATAATCCTATATTCGAATTTTTAATCATTCAGTAAACTGCTTATATTGAGTACATTCAATGAACTTTATTTCATAATTTATCCAGAATTTCACCTAGAAAATGTTGGACTCTTTATCTGATTGGTTATAAACATTGGGAAAAGACATAAGAAGGCTAATCTTCAGACTCCAGGTCTGGAAGTTTATCAATAATTTTAATATCTACTACATTGGGGTTAAGACAAGGATCTGAAGCAGGGGATACGTATATCCTTCTGGTCTCAGTATAAATTGTAGTTATTGAATCACATGTGAGCATTATTGGGAAGGATACAAAGGGAGGATATTGTCAGGACATGGGAAAGAAAAAAGTTGCAAAAGTGAGAGTAACCTAAATACGCTCATGGTTGTGGGAAGAGGACCTACAGGTGCCATACAGAGATGGAGTGATTTGACTCATGCAGAATCATTTTCACACAAACTGAGAACTGAGCTGTGGCATAATGCAAGGGAAGCAGCAGTAATCCACCTAATAAAGACTCTGGAAGTACTTCTTAGTGATGATAGGCAAAAACATTATCTAGTAACAATGTGTAATCAAACTTTGGGCATCAGACTGGGTGGGATAAAATAGTTGAAGGGCCAGGAGGAAGGCGATTAGAAAGCAATGCAACAAAAGTTTGTCTCTTGTTCTCTTTGCAGTTCCAAAATGTTTCTACTCTAAGTCTGCAAGAAGACATATCTGCTAGGTTTCCAGTAATTCCAAGTCCCTGGAAAAATCTTCTCAAATGCTTAAAACTAAGTTTTTTGAAAAAATTTATAAAGTTTTAAAAGTTCTGTGTAATAGAAATATATATTAATCAGATATAATTATGTATTCTATACTCTATCTTTAATATTTTATTAACCAATTAATTACATAGTAACCACACTTTTGACTCAAATGTGAAAATATTTTAGTGTAAAATACAATTCAATTAGTTTTACTATATGTTTATTAACAGTATGGGACAATCTATAATACCAGGTGCTTTCTATACCAGTAAAATTGTAATCTCTTTTTAACAAGAAGAAAATACGCCTGAACAGTTAAGAACATGCTGTGGCTGACTTGAACCTGGTCTGCACAAATCTAAGCTTGTGTTGTTTCTGCAACTATCATACTGTAAATGATGATATAGGTGGCAAATACAGATGATTTTAAGATAATTTTGCATAAATTGATAATTAGACCTAGCTGGAAAATTTCACTGAAAACTACTGAAATTTTTGACAAGCATTCCCTAATCACGATTTTCACGAAGGACAAGCATGTTATACGAGCATTACTTTATGCCAAAGTCACAAAGAAAATATCAGATTATATAATATGTTTGTCTTGAAAAATTTGTCAGCTCTTACAAAATTATAAAATATATAAACTATAATTAAGACACCATTTGAA
Organism: Sapajus apella; assembly: GCF_009761245.1. Lineage (NCBI taxonomy): Eukaryota > Metazoa > Chordata > Mammalia > Primates > Cebidae > Sapajus > Sapajus apella. The sequence goes on from NW_022436996.1 coordinate 11,989,727, forward strand.
GAGGCAAAAGTCAGAACAGTAAGATGTACTGAGATTGGCTCACTTACAGCAAGCTGTGTGGATTAGGAGACCCGGACCCGGCGTCAGCTCCATCAGTAATTAGGTGTCATCACCTTGAGCAAATCAGTTTGCCTCTCTTGGGCTTTTGTTTCTTCATCTGTAAAATTAGGAGGCTGGACTAGATGTTCTCTAAGGCTTCTTCTACCTCTTAAATTCTATGAGTCATAATCTTTAGAGAGCTTTGGTCTTATCATTATAATTTCTATTGTAAAAATAATGTCAGTCTACAAATCTGACACTATCAACCAGGATTCAAAAGTACATTAGCAAATGTCCTCTCAACTGTGACATTATTGGTCACAGTATGTTGAAACATTCTTTCAAAAGCTCCTTGAAATAATTCAAGAGTGTTAAAAAAAATCACATCATAAATCATGCAAAGGTATTGCTCCAGACCCATTTCATTTACCTGAGACTTTTGAAAATTAACACAACCAATCCTAGAAAAAGTTGTGAAGGTTGTTCTTTGCAAGCCTCAGCCTTCTCTCTTCTCGGTGCCCTGGAGGTGCCAATGCTATTTGTCTATTTATATCATCTTCCATTTTTATGAAGATGGAAAGATTTATAATAATTAGCCATTTGAGTTTATCTCCTAATTATTTTGTTAGAGAAATGGAAATTTAGTTACATCGAAGTCTTAGCCCAGCCCACACATTTGCATTTTATGCTTCTTTTTGCAAATAGCATTATAAAGACTTTTACCCTATTAATAGTAAGTTTAAAGGGTAATATTCTGGAGGGGAATCATTCTTGAGCTGAAGGCATGTGTATTCATTAGCTTACTGATATGACTTGGCTATGTCATCACCCAACTCTCATCTCAAATTGTAATCTCCATAATCCCCAGGGGTGGAGGGAGGGACTTGGTAGGAGGTGACTGGATTATGCGGGCAGTTTTCCCCATGCTGTTCTCATGACAGTGAGTGAGTTTTCATGACAGCTGATGGTTTTAAAAATGGCAATTTCCCCTGGGCTTTTCTCTCTTTCCTACCACCCTGTGGAGGTCCTTGCTTCTTTTTTGCCTTCTGCCATGATTATAAGTTTCCTGAGGCCTCCCAAACCATGTGGAACTGTGCGTCAATTAAATCTCTTTCCTTTATAAATTACATAGTCTCAGATAGTGTCTTTATAACATGTGAAAACAGACTAATAATACACACATTTCCAGATTACAAGAAGGGCAGGGGTGGAGCTGCCCTTCAAGAGAGCTCCACTGCCATTGGGCTCTCTTTCCTCATTACTTATGTCTTATACTCTGTGGATATCTGACTCATTCTTCCAAAGCTTTACCGTTTCCTGTTATTAGCCACTAGCCATGTATGGCTATTTAAATTTAACTTACTTAAAATTAAATGAAAGGTCATTTGTTCAGCTCCTTAGCTTCATTAGCCACATTTAAAGTGTTACACTACCTTCTCCAAAGGCAAAGGACTTGGCTGTAAGCAAGCAGGACTCATGTTACAGATTTCTCTCTCTCTCTCTCTCTATATATATATATATGTATACATATACATATATACACACATATATATTTACATATATACATAAACATTGCCATCAAGGTTAAAATAAATAAGTAAACATATATATATATATATACACACACACACACATATATATATACATGTACATATGTATATGTGTGTGTGTGTGTGTGTGTGTGTGTATATATATATATGTTTACTTATTTATTTTAACCTTGATGGCAATGTTTTAACAGTTCTTTGAAAGGATTCTGGACTGGGTCTTGTGCACAATGTTTGAACGCTCACATGGCTTGGGGAGGCAGGATGAGGGAAGTGGCTGGCTGCTTCCATTCAGATTCCATGGCTAAAAACGGAGGTGGGGGAATAGCACGCCTGGCAAGATGTGCCTGTATAATTCGTCTTTGCTCCATACATCGATCTTTTAAAAAAAACGTTTATTTTATGTTCAGGGGTGCATGTGCAGGTTTGTTACAAAGGTAAAACTATATTATAGAGGTTTGTTTAGATTATTTCATCACCCAGGTATTAAGCCTAGTACCCATAAGTTTAGAGAGGAACAACATTACATCGATCTTAAGTGTTACCATCGGATATGTTTTGACAAATGCATATACCCTTATGATCTACATAACGATGTGCTGGTTAAGATAGAAAACTTCAATTACCCTGGAAAGTTCCCTCATGCTCCCTCTCAGTCAATCTCAATCCCCCACCAAGTGATATTTTCCGTCGTAGAGTAATTTTGTCTATATATTTTTTCCACACAGGCACATATTATTTTATAAGATAGTTGAGTTTTTTAAAGCATATTTTTTGTGTAGAGAAACTAAGGTTTGATTCCTGACTCTTACCTTAAATATTTATTTAATTTTCCTGGGCCTCAGGTTTCTTTTAAGTATTAATAAATGTGGACAATAATAAACACACTCATTGGGTACTATGTTAATGACCTTGGTGATGAAATAATCTGTACACCAAACCCCTGTGACATGCAATTTACCTGTATAACAAACCTGCACGTGTACCCCTAATCCTAAAGTAAAAGCTAAAAAAAAGAGCATCTGTTTCACAGGATTGTCATAAAGAGTGTGTGAGACAATGAATATAAAAAAGGATTCACAAGTCAATGTAATGTTTGAAACAGGATATTCAGCACATGCTAGCTTTTCTTTTATGTAATCACAGAATTGTAAGGTTCTTATTCTGTAACTAACATTTAAACTCTCTCTTATCTGTAACAGTGTAGAAGAGTTTAAATTTTGTATTCTCTGATCCAATGTGAAGAGGAACAATAGATCAAGTATTCCCATACTTTTAAATAAAAGATTAGGGGGCATGGAAGGAAAGTTAAAAATGAAAGTTCCTAAAAATCAAATTAAAATGTAGCACTGATGATATTCAAGTTTTTTTGATAAAATGTTTGAGCAATATCAAAACTGTGGAAGCACATAACCCGGTTTTATGAGCCTTGGAAGAACTTTACAACAGCTACTCCTGAAGTTTTATTCTGCCAGTTTTATGGATGACTCATCACAGACCAGATTTTCCATGAAACACTTGATGATATAAACTAACCTCCTATAAAACAACTCTAGTACAAATCCCATTTTTACATAATGCAATTTAATAGAACTGTTACTTTATGGAATGACAGTCACTGGGTAGCTTGTGATTTCATGTGTTTTCTCCAGAGTGGAAGGCCGTTTCTTGCTTTGTACTCGGCTTTGAGCAAGAGGAAAACAGATTTTCCAGAGAATCAATAACCATGGGATTCTGTAAAAGAGGAGAAGAGTGGGTCTGCCAGGTTAGAGCCTGCCTTGATTTCGAGGTTGGTCAGGGATTAGCCCTCTGAGGGAAACAGATGAACCCTGCTGATCTGTGGTTGCTTCTGAAACATTGGCTTCAGGGAGTGCAAAGAAAAAGGAGCAGGGTGTGTTGAGGCAGGGTTTTGAAGTAACTCTTTAACTGCAGCACCAGCAAGGTTTGCATCAAAATATAAAAGCACTTCTAAAACGCTCTCTAGTCATTATAAGAAAAGTCTTAGAATATATCTGTTTTTTAAAATGTTTTGGAACATGTGAACAATGGATGTTATTCTGGAAGACACTGACTGTTCTTCACTAATATCTCTCAACTTGATCACCTCATCTATCACTGCCTAACTTCCAAGAGAAAGACAACCCCTGGCTTTTTTACCTGAGGGTGCTCTCCTATCCCAGAAGACTAGTTTGCCACCCTCATGGCAGTCTGGAAGAGCCAGGAAATTAACCATCAGGAAGCAATCCACATCAAAAACATCCAATGACCAATAGGCATTGACATATGGAAGCTGTGCTACATTCCCTTCCTGTGGGGCTTCCCTTTCCTGCCTCACTTCCACATGACCCCGTGGTATTTCTATCAATTCCCAAATAAACCAGTTGTATGAATCTTTATCTAAAAACCTGCTTTAAGAAGAATTCAACCTGACACAGGCATTACCCAACTGGTAAGGTAAAATATTCTTTACCAAAGCAAGTGTGATATTGGCTGAAGGCAGAGAACAGGGAACTTGAGACCCACTCTCTCACAAACTCCTCTGTCCTTCCTTGTCTGAATTCAGTAAGTTCAAATAAGTTCAACAAATATTTATAAAGTGAGGCCAACATGTACCACATTTCCCCAAAGATATTTAACAAGAGTAGAAATGTATAATAAGGTAGTTCATTCCATACTGGAAGTTTAACAAATTTTACAAAGTTCCTCCCAAAGGCAAGTGAATATATATACTTTTTTTTTTATTTTCTCAAGGTGAATTCTCCTTCTTGGAATGGCATTTCGGATCAATTCCGTAAAATGGCAATTTTGTCAGAATCACTTATCTAGTGATGAGTTTCAATTGCGTAATGATTTTTAGCTTATGATGGTTTAGAATTACCTTGAACTAACCCTGATAACATGGATGGGTTAATTATGTTTTTGAAGGAATTGTATGACAGTAAGATGTGTATTCAGCTCAATATATCTTTCTTATAAGAAATCATGTTTACTTTTAGTAGATTGATGATTGTACTCTTGTTAAGATAATAACTTTAAGGAAAGGACATCTTTGAATGCAAAAAAAATATTTCGTATAGGTAGCTTCCAAGTAAGTTGTCCATTGGATTATTTAAGAGCTATGCATTATTTTTACATCAATTTCCTCTTACTGTCAAAATTTTAAAATGTAGTTCAGGTTTACAAACCAGAAGATTCTATGCATTTATTGCTAAAAATTTGCTCTCCATATACGTAATATTTATGTATCTGTGACATGCATCATTTGATTTGATGTCTGCTTAACTGAAATGTGATGAGTTGACATTATCAAACTGAGCAGATTTTCTGAAACTTTAATCCGAATGTTCCTGGTTATGTACTGAAGGAGTGGCAAAGCAGGGGGTCAAGGCCAGTGGGGGGCAGTGTATAAAAGCACCAGATGCTGTCACATAGGGTTAGTCCAATATTATCATTAAAATCCATTTTAGTAGAGCAGATAAGTCAATTATATTATATTAATATTTAATTATAGTATTTCTACTAATGCTATTTTTCCAGAATTATTGTTGCAATGCAATATAGCCTGTTTCTTCAAGGAATAACTCTGAACTCTACAACAATCCAAGGAAATGAAGGCCTTTTAAAAAAATAAATAATTATAGATTGAAGATTATAAAACCTGAACAATACATTTAATGCCTCATTGTAAAATTTAGGATAAACAGAATCTTTTAAATAACAATGTTGATGCCCAGTGTATTGTATTTTACAATTTGAATATTATTCTGATCTGCTAAGTCATATTTGATCTTCATTAATACAATAAATATTTACTCAGTGTCTTCAGGGTGCCATGCACCATACTAGTGTTGGGTTGAAAGGCAAACAAGATGAACAGGGATTTTCCCTTCTGGAAATAACAAACCCAGGTGTGTAAATGTAAACAAAGTTGAATGGTAAATACAATGACAGTCACTGTATCAAATGAGTATTTTGACTCCTGAACTGTATAGAACCCTACACTGAATGAATGTTAGAATGACAACAGTTTATATTTAAGCACATACTTTGTACAACAAAAGAGCATTTACATGATCTCATTTAGTCCTTATCACAACCTTAGGAATTATGTATAGAAGTCGATCTGGGTATTGTGGGGCATGAGATTTAAAGAATATGAGAGTCCTTCTTTAAGAAAATGAGTGCGTTATTTCATTCAAAAATTCTACAACAATGTATAACAATGCACATATATTATGTGGGCATTTGCAAATGTAGCCTTGAAGTGTAATCTTTGTAGACTTCACAATGAAGCCTCTTCCTGACACTATTATTTTACCAACTTCTCATGTGAGGAAATTGAAGCCTAAAGAGCCAAGGCAAATTTAAAAAGGAAATTTAGTCTAGGTGAAAATCAATGTAGAATGCAGACTGTTAGGCAGAAAAATTAATAACATGGGCCTCGGTAAACAAATCCTCTGAATTCCATAGAAAAGCAATGAAGGCATCTTAGTTACCAATTTAATTCATTCAGGCATTGGTTGACAGGTGACCTTAAGATATTTCTACAGTCAGAAACACAAAAATTATGAGATATTCATTCTTATTGCTAATATTTATATCTAAATTAGAGAACACATCTTGGGGACTGGGATATTTGAATCTAGCTCCCATTGGGTTACTTAAAATCTTTCAACTCATGAGTTTCTGATGAAAAGTGTTCTACTATCCAGAATAGCCATGCTAGTCATATTATTTAATTTCCAGCATTAGTGTTTGGATAAATTAATTCATGAGTTGCCCAACATGCAACAATGTCACATATTCTTTTAAAGTAGCTAAAAGTAATATGACATTTTATTAAGTGTCATCATGTAAATAAATAACAAATACTAATGTCACTGAGTTGAGTAAAGTAGGTTTTACAATTTCATCTATTTAGTTTTCAACACTAATGTTTCCAGGATGTTTAACTCAGCTGCAGAAGACCAAAGGTTGATCAATAGCCAAGGCTTACACTCAGAAAAGTGCACTGAGATTTATGGCTACCACAGAAGCATAATTTAAAAATATAAAGAAAGCTTCTTTTTAATTTTGAGGTTTGCCAACAGGATTGGACATGTATTGAAATTTCACTTTTAAAAATGGTACCTTTATATGCACATAAACAACTCTGCTGAAATGAAATTAATCTGGATATGGCAATTTAGATTCACAGAAGTGAGTATGTTAAAAATTAATCAATTACTGCCCAGTCCTTGATAAAATTCAGTGTTTTCCAAGGGCACTTCTACAGCAGCAGACCAATGGTGTAAGGTGCTATGCTGTTGAGAGCACTTTAGACTTTCAGACTGAATCAATGAGAAACATTTTTAAACACAAGACAGTCCTTGTAATCACGGCATCTAATGCTCAGGTTAACCCATTAAGGGGGAGATATCAGCAGGGCTCATCAAATAATCAATTTTAGTTACCTAGAGGAACACAATATACTGGACAGAAACCAAAGATGATCTTTGAAGAGCATTTTGTTTGTGTCTGTAAGCGTCCCATGCCCTACTCCTGTGGGAGTGATCTGTATTTTCTAACTGTACTTCAATCTGTGTCATGACCATTCTATTTACCTTTTTATCACCCCAATGAAGTTGAAATCTTCTGATCATTCAAGCTGAAACTCAAGTTTGGTTGTCCACACACGGCAAAAGTAGATGTCTTAATTACTCATAAAAGAACCTGATAATATTATGACAAAATACTCTGGTCAGTTTTGGAATTTCATTGGAGTTCTTTCAACATGCTCCATGACTTTGGGAATCTAATGCTCAAAATCACTATATGCCCAAATGATTAAAGGCAGGGTACATACCTGGGCTGAATGTTTTGTGCTTGTTAGGTAACTCAGCATCTTAAATCAGAGACACACCAGACTCCCAAATAGGTCAATTTAACAAGGGATCTGCTGTTTTTCGCACCCCATGGACCACTGGAGAAGTCTTCCATTCACATCTATTTAGCAAGTCAAATAGTTCATCAAATCTTAGCAGGGCCTTCAAAATAATGTACTTCTGGCCAAACCACTTCACTTTAAATTAGAAAACTGGCCATCCCAGTGATTGTATGTTTCACAGACTATCAGTTGAACATACTCTGCTAACTGGATGTATTTTTAAGAAGCTCTGTATATTGAACTATAGTAACCCAGATTTTTTAAAATATTATTTTCCTTTTAGAAAATACTTCTTATCAGAATCTTAATATATTTGAATGAGTGCTATAGCATGGAAAAATATCAAATTTCAGTATATGAGTGTAATAAAACTTAACCAGCTTCTACAGGCCAGAAAAGCTATATTTATCTACTGAATTATTATGAATTATTATTCATAGTCATTCTGTGACTAGTAATTTTAATATACTTAATAAACTTTAAAAATAGAGAATTTGTTTTCATACACTCTAAATTTAACAGTTGTATACATATAATTTTCTAATATATATATACTTATATAATATATATATAATCTTCTTGAAAATTCCTCCCTTAACAGCATTTGTGTAGTTTTAGAATATTTACTAATCATACTTTTAATCTTGAATAAATTATATATAAATTCTAGGTTTGTTGTGTCTAATTTATAGTATTTCTTCATGTTTGGCTCACTGACTTTGAAGTGGCCAAGCTGTTCCAATATAGCTATTCAAATTTCTGCTAGTTTGTCATCAAGTACCTTTATGGAACTCTAATATTTTAGGGTAGTATTTCCTTAAAAATTCAGTAAAAATTATTACAAAACCATCAGGACAGGAGCCAAAGCACAAAACTCTTACTAAAACGTGGACTAAGGAAAAAAAAAGGCACCTAAATGGGCCCATTAGGCCCATTATAAAGCAAAAAGGAAAACATTAAAAATACAGCATTAAAAGATTAATGTCACCTTCAGAAAAAAAGTGAGCATTTACTAATTTTTGCCTGGTAATGGTCATTGATTTTACATCACGGTAATGATAGATTTAAAAATTGATATTTGAAAGGTACACTTTTCTTTCAAGATTTCTACTTTAACTATAAAATTATACCTCTTTCAAAATTGCCGGAGGAAAATTATCACCATCCTAACTTAAACCTGTATTTTTATCAGATGTCTGAAATGAAGGTCAACTTTATGCATAGTAACTGATTCCTTAATGTTTAAGCAACTTACATAAAGTGGATGTAAGCAGATTTTGGAGTTTATTAATGCATTTTTGTTGCAAAGGACCCTAGAATTGTGTGCTGGTTAAATGTGTTTATGTTAGCAAGGCCTCTATGTAAATCAACACATAAAAATGTTTTCGTTCTTCTTTCTTTTCTCCAAAATCAACATTCAACTCCACTTTCCTTTCCTGTGTTGTGTTCCACTATTTAGCCAAAATCTGGAGGGCATGATCTTATCTCAGGGTACTTGATTGGTTCTTAATTATTTAGATTTCTTACCTTAAAACAAAAGTGTGTGGAAGTGAGATGAACATCCAGGGCTAGACAAATGTGGCCATGAAAAAAAATGAAGCAGTCTTATCTGACTTACCCTACAACCCATTCACAGTGCAACAGGGAACTTGGCTCCCCTTCCCTTAGACCAAAGTACTCTGGTAAACATTAGAATTCCATCAGCCCTGCAATGGTTAGTGGGTATAACAGCTATATTTTTCTGATAAGATACTTATAGGATTATTTGAGTTATTATATCTGTATATCCTGGTAACTAGTGGTGGAAAACTATATTAACAATATACTAAGTCCGGGCATGGTGGCACCCATATGTAAACCCAGCACTTTGGGAGGCCGAGACAGGCAGATCACTTGAGGCCAGGAGTTCGAAAGCAGCCTGGTCAACATGGTGAAATCTTGTCTCTATTAAAAATACAAAAATTAGCCTGGCATGGTGGTACATGCCTGTAGTCCCAGCTACTAAGGAGGCTGAGGCAGGAGAATCATTTGAACCCGGGAGGCAGAGGTTGCAGTGAGCCAAGATTGCGCCATAGCACTCCAGCCTGGGTGACAGAGCAAGACTCCATCTCAAAGACGAAAACAAACAAACAAACAAAACACAAAACAGTGTACTCAGATTTTCCTTAAATGATTTAATCTCACTTGCAATCTCCTCCTCCACTCCTATAGAAAGCAAGTGGAGAAGCTTAAATCTAATCAGGTAATGTGCACTGGGTGAAGTCTCTTTTCATTTAATATTCTTAGATTTACCCCTTCTCTCTCTTTAATAAGAAGTTCAAAGGACATCTGTGATCTAGTCACAGGGAAGATCAGAGAGAGAGGCCTGTGACCTCAGGCTGATCTCATCCACTGATGGGCGCTGCCAGCTGTCAATGGAGGTATGGTGGATCCAGGCTGCTCCTTGGTTTATCTGCCAGTGTTTGCTGTGGGAATATGACAGTAGAAACTCTGGTTTATTTTCTAGCCATCAACAGTGCTTCCAAGAAGCATTAGCTTATAAGTGAGGGTATTTCCTTTTGAAACCTTGACGTCACCCAGAGTTTCAGCTAATCACACACCCCTGTTGGTCTAGTCATGGCTTCATTTAGTTTGAGACTGAATGACTTTCAGAGTTAATCTCCCACTTTCTTGGAAACCCTTTCTGCAGGTTCCCTTGTGAGATTTGCACTCAACTTATGAGCACATCCCTCCTGTCTCCCACTGCATTCCAAGGACATACAGGGATACTTGGCCTCTTCACCTTACATAAGTGTCATGGGCCATTCATGGATACCTTCTCAGGAACGCTTCCTTGCTAACCACGTTCACGTTTATTGCCTTTCATTGTTCTGCAGCTACTTTAGCCGGTCGGTATGGGGGACAGTCTATGAGGTTATTCTCTTCCTGAAACGTAAATGGAAAACAAGAGAAAATATCCTCGATTTTAAGGGTTCACTCTTGGAGAAAATATCTCAGAGAAATATTAAAATACACCAAATACACCATTTTAGTATACCTTCCCTTCCAAATCATCCTATGTATTAAGTGTTTTTGGGTACACTGATGTCCCACACAGTCTTATAAGGAAGACAATCATCTTCACTTCACATATGGTAGCACTGAGGTTTAAAGAGTTCAGGGAATCAATCCAAAGCTGCACAGTGAGCAAATTTCAGGGCAGCTTTTGAATTCAGATATTGTAACTTCAGGGTGCATATATTCATTATAATCTAGCAGTGCCTTTTGTCCAGACTTATTCAAAACGTCTATTAAAAAGATGAAAAGTATGGATATTTCATAACACTAACAGATTTAATCTGGGGGAGAGGGCAGGAGGTGGGAATGATATATTTGAGAACAGAACCTTCAGGCATCTTGAGGAGCAATCATTGACCAGGCCATGTACAGTAAGTTTTCTTGTTGAAATGCTCAACCTGTTGTCAAAGATGTTTTATTCTTCACCTCAAAAACTCACACATTGCATTCAAATTCTGTATTTTCTGGATTATTCTATACATATATTTATGTTTACAATATGCCTTCATTAATGATTTAATTCATTAAAAGAAACCTATTCTATAAATGGAAGTTTTACTAAAATCAGTTTGAATTAATCAATTGATTTCATAATTATATTTTGGGTAAATTTCCCTTTACTTCAAACATTTCCTTTATTTTAGGCACTAGCAAAATATCCTAGATACTATACTTTTACATCTGACTTTTGTAAAAGGATTTCTGATTTATTCTGTCTGCAACAATAAAGCAAGATCATCTATAAGCATTCTTCTTTAAAGTGAAAATATTAGTCTGGTGAAGTCAAAATTACATGAAATCTAAAGACTATTTCAATGGCATCTATAAAAGTGCAGCCTTAAAATCACAAAGCTGGTCAAGGCCTCAACTGTTTCTGACACTTTAGGCTTTTAGGCTTTAGGCAATGTACTAGTTGAGTTCAAAGTGGTAGTTGGTATTGAATAAGAACAGGATGATTCAGGAAGCTGAAGTTAAGAAGAGATCCAAGGTGAAGGAAGTTTTGCTGATAGTCCCCATAAAATACCCAGAGAATCCTGTGGCTAGAGGGGCAGCCTATGCGTAGGGTTGTAAGTGACGTGGTCTACCTGTCTCTCAAACCCATTCTGACTGTGAGGAATAGGGGAAGGCTGAAGTCTTTTCTACTTGGATTTTAAGACTAGCTCTGCACTTCATATGGCTCATTTCCAGATATTTAAATGGTGATAGCATCTCCTGCAGAAAGGGGTATCGAAGGAGCTCAAATTTTAGGGGTTCACAATGAACCCCTAATTCCTCACTTTGGAGCTGTTACATGCAAAAAACATAAAAGGCTCAAAGGTGGCTAGTGCCTGCCTCCATTATATAGGCTATTTTTTTTTTTTTTTAATTCTGTGATGTCTTTAGAAACTAGAAACCAAAAATCTTAGCAGTGATTTTTTTATCTTAGATGTGTTATGAACATGTGCACTAGATTGAGGCCCATCTGAAGAACTGTATAATAACAAACCTGGAGTTTGAAATTCCTGTATATTAAGAAATGAAACCCACGGCAGCAAGGGCAATGACAAGCTGTGACCATAATGGCTGTGTCCCAACTCTGTCCTGGAGTTTCATGTTCCAGGAGTGAATAAATAATTTAATCTTCATGAGCCATCAATTCTAGTCCTCCTTCAAAAGTCTGGCAATAGGCCCAGCTAATTTCATTTATGATGTGGACTTTTTTTTTTTTTTGAGACTATGAGTTTTCAGAAAGTGAAAGAGGGCAACCATTACCTCATTACATGAGTGTGTTTCTGTGCTTTTTTTTTTCCTTTCAGTAATGCTTTATTGATTTATTAATCAGCAAGAAATCAAAGGGTAAGGACATGCCATTTCCTCATTAATTAGTCATAGGAACAAGCAATACTAATCAGTCTTACTTCAACTATAAATAATTAGTAGTTTAAAAGAAATTTCTCTGGACAGAAGAGAGTGAAATATAGAAATTCTGTTACACTTGATAATTTTTTTTTGACAGGATAAAAACTTACCTATTGAGTATTAAGTCAAAGATTTAAAGCTTGGGAAATAGATGATGAGAAAATAACTTTTAATGCCTAGCAGTTTTTATTCATAACTTAAAAGTGCTGCTTTGTTATCAGCTACCTTTTTAAATATATATCCAAACATCAGCACCCTCTCCTCCAAAGTAAGTCTGCTAAAGTGAGATATAGTATGAATAAGAACATACTTTAGGAACTAAAAATATAAAGTCCTACTTATGCATTTACTGAATTGTGGTAACTATTTCTACATTAAAACAGCTTTTTGTTTCTGTTTCATTTCCCAATGGTTTCTTTAGGATATAAAATAATTTGTCTGAAAATATACTAAAATTTTGGGCTTTATTTCTGCCTAAAGTTTAAAAAATATTTTTCTAACTCCCAAGCTCCTGTTACTTGTTCTCATGTCTTAACTTCCATCAGAGATTTTTAAGTAATTTAAACTATATAATGCAGACCTTCATTCTAATTGCTATTAATAAAATATCTTTACATATTTTATTTTGAACAAAGGGAGAAACCAACAGCAGGTTGATTTATCCATCTACCACTCTTTCTCTACTTAGGATGTTTTTGCTAATAACTATGCCCCAAAAAATGCTTGTGACATGAATGAGTTAAAAAAACAAACAAACAACAACAACAACAAAAAAAAAAACACGGCCCTGCTCTGTGTTTGAAGAAAGCATTTTGTAACATAAAAAAAGTTCTCTTGTCTGACACATTGGTATGATTGATAAATGAAAAGAAGGAGGCTGAAAGGATTCAACTGAAATTGATAGAAATCTAGTAGGAATCTCTTGACCTCGTGATCCACCCGCCTCGGCCTCCCAAAGTGCTGGGATTACAGGCTTGAGCCATCCTGGTCAACATGGTGAAACCCCGTCTCTACTAAAAATACAAAAAATTAGCTGGGCATGGTGGCGCGTGCCTGTAATCCCAGCGACTCAGGAGGCTGAGGCAGGAGAATTGCCTGAACACGGGAGGCGGAGGTTGCGGTGAGCCGAGATCGCGCCGTTGCACTCCAGCCTGGGTAACAAGAGCGAAACTCCGTCTCAAAAAAAAAAAAAAAAGAAATCTAGTAGGAATGTAGTATGTGACTCGTATAATGCTATTTGAAAGAAGCTAGCTAAAATTTATGGAAGCCAACCATAGGCCAAGATATTATTTGTATGATGCTTACTTTAAACTCAATATATCTTGAGTGGAAAGCATTTTAATCTCCATTTAAGAAAACCAAGTATCCAAGAGAGTAAGGGATTTAGATAGGATTTAAATGAAAGCCTTTCTCATTTCAATTTCCATTCTTTTTCACTGTGCTACATGATACATTCTACTATGCTACTAGTTGTGGATTGGTCTAAAAACTTTAAACGTTCAATTACACATCTAGATATACGGGGTCACAATAAATTAGAATGAAGAGTGTTAATGCCTTAAAAGCCTCCATTGGAAAGAGGTGGTAAGGTCTGATTTTTTTGAGATAGATTTTGTCAAAGGCACTTGGTCAAGCAACAATCATACAGCTAGGTTTTAGTGAATATTTAAGGCCAATGTCGTTTTTTCAGAGCTCTTACCTTGAGATCATTACTAACAAATACTTGGTGTTAGTTGAGGATATACATACTCCATGAATAAAAATTGCTACAAAAATTGCATAAAAGAAACAAAAAATCTAAATTCTTGGTTGCAGACTTAAAGCTACTATTAACTTAGCGATTTGAGATAAACGTAAACATTTAAATGGAAACAAAATTCATGCCATTACCATACAACATTATGTTGATGATTAATTTTTATCTGAAAGTTTTGTTGTTGAGGTGTGGCATTAAAAAAACCCCTGCATATGGACTGGTAAATTGTATTTTAACAAGTCATGTATTTCATGTTTTATGCATTTCATCATTTTAACCTTGCAGTACAAAATAATATTGACCAGAAACACCTCTTTGAAGTACTGCTTATAAAAAAGATATGGTGCATTATATTCCTGACACTTAAGGTCAAGTACTACAGATGCATTGTATATTAATGTATCCAATATATCAGACAAATTAATGTCTATCCTCCCTTTTGGGTCTAGACTACTTTATAAGCCTATTTTTACTTTCTTCAGTTTGATTAATAGTATCCCAGAAATACTCTGTCCTAACAGCATCCAAGACAGCTTTGATATTATCTATGAATCATGAGTGAAAGAATTCTCATTACATTTGAAATGATACGTTTCAGAAATTGAAAATAATTTCATGTATAGGTTTCATTAAACACAAGATAGTATGTTGTTTCACTCTGGCAATTTATTCAAGGCCAATGATTAATTATTGCAATTTCTTCTGAATTATTTAATGAATTTTCCCACTAAAAATTTTGCTGGAATGGTTCAACATGCTCTTTTTTTTAACAGCATATATCAGTTTTAACAGCTATAATTGACATTCACAACACAAACTTACGTTATAATTTTTGTTATCTGGGTCAATGACTTTAATCTGTGATATGTCCTTGAAAAACAGTGTTGTTAATAATGTGTCAAATATGATAAGACTGAATTTTGCCTAAACTAAACACAAATAAAATGCTTAGGGGTCTTGCCTTCTTTATTATTTGAAGGGCTCTGCATAGGAGCCTGCTTTTTCCTGGTTAATTCTGCTGTGTTGGTGGCCTCATAGAGAATCATTACAGCTGTGCTCTCTCAGAGACAGCGAGAATAAAACTTCTGTGTAACACTCTCTATACAAAGCTTAATCCTAAGGAACAAAAAACATATTCCTGAAACATATTTTCACTCATCTTAAATATAAAATATAAAGTCTCTTGATACAATATATATCCTATGGCCAGAATCATTCGAATGTAAAATTTCACTTGCAATTTACTCTATAGGGAGAAAAGTATATGGTCTGAGTGTAGGGATTTATTTGTTTTCCCTAGAAATCTGTACTGTTTAATATATACTTTATTTCCAATACCTTGATTTTTCATATTATTTTTTTCTAAGTGATTCTCCTTTCAAAATTGCTATAGTATTACATTAAGGGTTCTGAAAATGCCAAAGGAAGAAATGGAGTACTATTAATAGTTTTTGCTCTCCTAAGTTTTGTCATATTTACACATTTAAAAAAAATTCACTGACTTAATTTAGTTTCCAACTTTCTACAGTGTCTAGAGTAGTCTTTGACTCAGAATACACAAATATATTTATCTGAAGTGGTTCTGCTCAGGAATTTAATAAATTGTGCAGTCTACAGAGAATACTATTAATTATGTAAAGACTGATGGAGATTCATTTACTTGGTTTCTTTCTGAACCACTTGACTTGTCTCTATTTAATTAAACAATAATAAATGTTATGGTAGGGAGAAACTTAGGCTGTCAGTGAACAATACTAAATATATTCCTGGAATAGAGAATATGATTCTAGATGTCTTCATAGTTAGACAGAAAATCACATCAAGATAATTAAAACACTTGCTTACTTGCCTACATCTTATTGACATATATCTTCAATCATATTTCTTAAGTCTTCAGTCATGGAGGACACTGTGAAGGCAAATTACTATCAATGCCTCAGTACATTCCTTTATCTCCTGTACAGCTCATTTTATTTTAGATTTTATGCATTTTATATAATGTTTCCATGTCTGGTTTCGATTTGAAAATATGGCACTCTTCACATTGCCATCCCATTACATGGTAAAAATCAGAATAACAAAATATTAAAGATATTTTACTGAATGGTGGGGCAGCAAGTTATAGACAATAATCAGTTGTAAAGACACTGGGAGATGACACATTAATGAGCTGATATTTTTAATATAAATTATAAATGTAGTTGAAGCATCTAAGATAATTTAAGTCTATGGTTGAAATATTTGAAAAGTTTTTACTATATGATCCATGACCATATTAAACCACCAGCACCAAAGGACGAATGTGAGAGAGACTCTATGTAAAGATAATCTCAGTTTTCTGGTTTTAGGAATTTGGGCAATTGTTATCACCTCTCTACTATTGTTTCTCTTTGTAAACTAAGCACATAAATATCTACTTTGGAAGAGATATAATGTTTATTTACTCATAATTGTGACATGTGCAAAGCATCCATATCAGTGCATATCAGAGAGTAGCTAAAATAAGGTATACCTATTATAATTGCCATTATACTCTTTCCTCTGATTATAGGTTTTAAGAATGAGTTTCAGTGCTAGAAGTCAGTAGAAGCACAGACATTTTATCACATAGAGACAGTATTAAAAGTTCTATTAACTCATTAATGGATTGATATTTAATTTTCAATTTAGAGTCTGTCATTTCTTTTCTTAAGATGTTGTTGGAACGACTAATCTTAGAATAGATAATTTAGATCCCCTCTGAGATGTAAATAAAATAGTGTGTAAAACAAAGTTTTACAAGAATTTTCCCTGTAGATATATTTTATTTAGCTTAAAGAAAATCCTTGAGTTGGTAGTAAGTCAATTAATGCTATGATGCCATCAATAATTTATTAAATAATTGAAAAGTCATATATGAAGTAAAAGTACAGTATATAAGTTTTAATTTAAAGGATTCCCCCCAAAACTCAAAATTATGCTTTCATAAGCAGGGATGGTTATTTTCAATTTCAGAATTTAGTGTGTGATACTGTAAAATTTGTATATTTGTTCCTCATTCCCAGTTTTTGGTACATAATTCCTAAAATCATTGGAATCTTCAAGGTAATAAATTTTCTATGCTAATGAGTTGACTAGTTGACAGAGGGCTGGCAGCCTCTAGGTACCTTCAAGATGGGGCTATTCACCAGAAAAACCAACATGGGATTAGAGGGTTGGGACTTTCTGCCCCAACCCACCCCTTTTGGAAGGGAAAGAGGATGAAGGCTAAGGTGATCAGCAATGTCCAATGATTTAATCAATCATGCCTTTGTAATGAAGCCTCTATAAAAACCCAAAGGGAAGTGTTCAAAGAGCTTCTGGAGAGTCGAAAACATGGGAGCTCCTGGAGGGTTCTGGAGAGGTCATGGATGCTGTACAATGCCACCCTCATATGCTTACCTGCCCATCTCTTCATCTGGTGTTCATCAGCATCCTTTGTAACTTCCTTTGTGATAAACCACTAAGCATAAATGTTTCCCTGAGTTCACTGAGCAGCTCTAGTAAGTTAACTGAACCTGAAAGAGGGATTTGTAGGAATGATTTGTAGCTCCTCAATCAAAAACACAGGTAGACCAACCCACAGCTTGCAGATGGCTTCTGAAGTGGTGGGAGGGGGCGTTCTTGGGGACTGAGCCCTTACCCTGGGATCTGATGCTGTCTCCAGATGAATAGTGTTAGAATTGAACTGAATTAGAGGACACTCAACCTGTGTCTGCTGCAGAATTGATTGCTTGCTTGATGTGTTCAGGGAAAGCCAAGCTCACTTGGACACAGAAAACTTCTGCACTGATTGTTGAGGTGTGAAGGCATATAAGAAAGTTTGTTCTTTACAGAGATGAAAACAAAGCAAAATAGAACAAAAAAATTTGCAGAAACTAATCAAAGTCTTATAGCTCCAAGGTATATCAGAGAAGAGAATTTTCAAAATAGTCGAGAGGTTTATGCATTTGACACATCACAATATGCTTGTTGTATAAAGTACAAAAAAAATTGGGAAAGATAATGGATTCAAATTCCCACTACCAAAGACAACTGCTTTGATGTCATTATAATTAACTTGATGTAATTATTTCTAGCCCTATAATGTACACTTCCTGTAGTCATAGTTGAGCTCCTTATTTTTATGCAGTTTTATATGATAATAGTATTAAGCATTGCAGCAGATTTCATTTATATATCATTATAAATATTTTATAAGTGCAATTTTAATAGCTACATAACAGCACATCTAGTAGCATTTCATCTAGCAGACATTTTATAATCTGTGCAGTTGTTCACCATTATTAAATATTTTGACTACTTTAATTAATTTTCATAAATATACAACAATAAATTTGGGGGGACATAAGTTTCTATATATTTTGGA
The DNA here is from genome assembly GCF_009761245.1 of Sapajus apella. Classification (NCBI taxonomy): domain Eukaryota; kingdom Metazoa; phylum Chordata; class Mammalia; order Primates; family Cebidae; genus Sapajus; species Sapajus apella. Next base: position 12,008,338 of record NW_022436996.1, read on the forward strand.
TTGCTGGAAGTAGAATGGCTGAGTCAAGGTGAGTTTTTCTTAATGGCTCTTTATATACAAGCATTAAGCTTTTTAACATTCAAATTAGACTTAGATAAATATGATATTTTCTACAACTAAATCTGAGAACTTCACTCAAGAGACTGATCTAGGTTTTTCCTTGAGAAGAGATTGAATTTTCAATAAAATTTATCCATCATTTAAAAACAATACCTTGGCTGAAATCGGATAATATAGGTTATGAATAGTGACCAGAAAAAAAACTCTTCTACACTGTTATGGGAATATTTTTACGTAACTATGCATCATGAAAATATACCAGTTTGCCTATGGCAACTCAACTGTGGCAACTCAAAATGATGGCTTGATGTGATGTGAGCTCCTAATAATCTCCATTAGTAGCCTCTCCAGACAAGGACAGATAAGAATGCAGTTTAAATGAAGACAATATGCAAATGAGAATGTCACTTACCACCATCAAGATTGTCACCACTAAGCCCCTACTATGTGGAAAATCTGGAAGCCACAGGTGGACCTTTTTTGTGTGCGTCTATTTGTTTTTCTGTTTTGTTTTGTTGCTGCATCACTAACCTTACCACTAAGGAAGACTGATGGTCAAAATATGTTATTTTATTGTGTGTTTCTCTAACTTGGCATATTATGAAGCTGTTAAGGTAATTTGTGACCAGTTAAATTCAGGAGTATATTTAAATATACTTTACAAAATATTAACTAAAACAAAATTATATACAATTCCAAACACAAATTAATTGCAGTCATATGTCAATTTTCAGTTCTTCCTTAGTAAATATTTTTTCTACTCTCTCTCTCTCTCTCACACTAGGGTGAAATTTTCACACTAGTGTGAAAATTCCACCCTAGTGTGAGCATTTTCTGTTTCATTTGGATTTTTTTCTTATTTCAGGATATATTGATCCTCTTCTTTTGTGTTATCATTTTTCACATTTATATATGTTGGAAAATCCAACAAACAGTAAACTTGTGGAAGATGAGGCTCAGGCTATTGTCTATATTGCATTAATCTAACTTGAACATCTAGCAGAGCAACTGGCAATCAGGGGCTGCCAATAAACATCTCTGAATGGAGATATATAAAATTTCAGCTCATGATCTTTAATAAAGGAAACCAATGAAAAGTTACATGTAATTCATATTAAAATGTACACTAATTACATGGACACGTTGATTCTATATCACCTTTCACATTTTCAATTTCTTCTACTCTCTCTAATTTCTCTATTGACCTATAGCACAGAGTGAAGTAGACACCCTTTAAAAGATGGGGGTAAAGTGTTTTCAAACAGAACATTTATTTTTATGGCCACAGTAAATTATTAGAGCTGAAACATTTGTACACAAATAAGAAGGGACAAAGCAGGATATTTTTCCTTTCAGCCATGCACAATGATAAAATTACAACCATAATTATTTAACTCCTGCGGTAACTGATCTTATGTTTCATTCCCCATATGTTATGGCAGGTACTTTCACCTTGATCTCTATCTTTCCTTCTTATTTCCTCCTGTCGCATTTGTTCCTCTGTCCTGCCCTTTGCAATCTTCAGTTCTACCCACCGCTACAGGCCCATTCCTATGACTCTGCCTGTTGTTCTGTCTCAAGTTCTTAGTCCCTGACATCTTGGATCATTGCATTATATTGATTTCAAGCAACCAATTCTATCTACAATTTCTCCACTAAAATTCAGATTCATATTTCGAGACATAATGACATCCTTCTATATTTGCTGGATTCCATATCTGAGAGGCTATTGTGTCCCTAACCAGTAGGAGAGAACAATTTTTAGGCATGTTTTAAAGAAAGAATTAACAGAAATACTTGATGATGAGCTGGATGTGAATAAGGACTTACAATCATCATTATTTGGAGAAGGAGACAGTAGAAAATACAGGAGTCTTGGAAAATATCAACAAACACAGATACAAAGAAGATAATGTATTTGGTTGCATTGACTAAATGAATACAGGGTAGAGATTAGGGAAAGGTAATATATGTTGATGTATTAATGCAATTCTTGAAACAATAGATGATTCTGGCACTTCAACATATAATAATAACAATGTCAAGAAACCAATGAAATTATTATCACTAAACGTGTTCCTCATCAAAATACTACCTTGGAATTCACATATGGCACCAATGATAAAACAAAAAAGAAGGTGTTCTATGTGAGGTTCATTTTTCTTCTTCTTGTCACTGTAAAAACTCAAACCTAGAATATCAGAAAAAGGATTTCAAATTTGATAATATTGTAGGAATTTCTCTTAGAATTAAGACAAATTGAGATCTTGCACACTTTGCATAAAATATAAGACAGAAGATGTAAAATGATATCATAAAGTAGATGGTTGAACTCATTTAAAAACATGGTACATGAGTCAGGAACATAAATTTAAGTATTTTAAAGCTAATAAGACTGCCATTTCACCAGCAACACCGGATTAAACAAATGGGTGGCACAAATCCTAGGGGATGCTTAGAGATTAGAATACATCTATTATTTTGGGACTCAGGCTTTCCATTTTCAATGTAATGATTAAGTCATTCACTTTTGAGTTACTCAGTCATATCAGTAATACGTCCATCTATTTGACACAACTTTTGAGAAATCATCACATTTTCTCTGAATCTTCAATTCATGATTGACATTTTAGGGAAGAGTGTGCTCAGAGAATGTATTATTTTCCTTAGATTTCCAAATTGTAAAAATTGGAGTATATTTCTGAATTGTAAGCAGGAATATTAGTGATACTTAATGACATGGTTTGGCTGTGTCCCCACTCAAATCTCAACTCAAATTGTAATCGGAATTGTCATTTCCACATGTGAAGGGAGGAACTTGGTGGGAGGTGACTGGGGAGTTGTTTCCCATGCTGGTCTCATGATAGTGAGCTCTCATAAGATCTGGTTGTTTGATAAGTTCCTGGAGATACCCCTCTTTTCTCCCTCCTGCTGCCATGTAAGATATGCCTTGCTCCCCCTTCACTTCCACCGTGATTGTAAGCTTCATGAGGCCTACCCAGTCATGCAAACTGTGAGTAATTAAACCTCTTTCATTTATAAATTACACAGTCTTAGGTAGTATTTTTATAACAGGGTGAAAATGGACTGATGCGCTTGAAAACCTCAAGAAACCCACTTTTGAGACATATTTTTAAAGCTTGAAAAACTGCTTTATATGTAATTTAATACTAGAAAAAAGAAATGAAGTCAACATACTGCTAAGACTAGCTTAGTAATTTTTCCTTAAAATATAAAGAAGATACATATTTTGAACAATTGAATAATTAAATATTATTATTTAATTGAATTAAATTGAATTAAATATTCAATTGTTAAAGTTACACTTAATTTTTAAGTCTAATATATCTGGAAACAAATTAGTGATCCTGTAATTAAAACTGCAAGCTTTGAGTACATTTTAAAATAGCATCACGGAATAAAAATCTACAGATATTTTTAAAGATACAGTACCCAGTGTAACTTCTTGAATTTAAATTTCAGTCAGACTGTCATGCCTTAATTACAAAACTAAAAGATCAGAAATTATGTACTTGATATCTAAGGTCAGTTTAAATACCTATAAATCTTCATAGTAAGATGTTTACATTTATTTGATGAGAAGACTTAGCAAATTTTAAACTAGTGCAAACAGACATGGTTTAGTAAGTTCCTACAAATAATTCCTTTGGTTTATCTTTTGTGATATTATTTACTAAGAGGAATAATAAAATATGGTCTTAAGTATGCTAATTCTTTTCTGGCTTTTACATCATTCTTGACTTTACAACTTTTTAAAAAATACTAGTTTATTCTATCATACAATAGGCAAAGTGAAAGTGGAAAAACTTTTCAACCTGTATAATATTGTAGATTTTTTTTTTTTCCAATGGAGAACTTTTCCTACACTGAACAGAGATCGTCTTAACAGTGAGGTTACTTTAGAGGAAATAAATGAAATTCGCTGGGAAAAAAAAAATTTGTACAAAAATATCACCCAGTGTTTCAATGATAATAGCCTGCAGCTTTGACATTAACATTAAGATAAACTATCATTAGTGGAAATAAAATGAAGTTTCCCAGAATACTAAGAGTGCACAAAGTAAAGAAATTGGAAAATTTCCAATAGCAGTGCAACAATAGAAAAGCCTTCTGTTAACTCTTGGTGTATATCTTCTTTTCATGTTTCTAAGCGAATATATACTTATATTTGATAGTACATAGAATATATCAATATTATCTAGACTTCTGAACTATTTATAATTTTCTATGCATGCCATGTCTTCTCTTCTGGTTTCTCTAGAAGCAGCTATCCTGCACTTATCTCTAACTCTCACAATTCTCTCTCTTTCTCTCATTCTCTCTTTCTCTCTCTCTCATTCTCTCTCTCTCTCTCTCTCTCTGTCTCTTCCTCTCCTTTCCCTCTTTTTCTCAGTATATAGATTTTCCCTATAGGCTTGGGCTTACCTTAAATGATGACCCTCAATAAAACATTTTGGGTTCTCCTAAACTGTAAGTTATCTTCCATTCACAACCCCTATGTGCTTGGCTGGTGTTCATTTCTTTCTACCTTTCATTGTAGTTATTGGTATACATATGCCAGTGGCTCTGTTTGCTCTTATGAAAAACACAAACTAATATCCGTGTAAGAGTCTCTAATTCATTTTATTTCATTTTGCTCCTAAAATAAACAAGGTAATTCCATGGAAGTGTTATTTCTAACTGTTCATTTAAATTTGATTGAAAAGTATGGGTGATTCTCTGTCAAATGTCTTTTAAGGTTAAGCAATGTTGGGTAATATACCACATTACTCACCTTGCACTCAAATATAATGTGTGTGAGCATTCCATATTCATATGCAAACTTCTTGTTATAGCATTCTAAAGGTTGGGGAAGCGGAAGTCAAATTTTATAAAAACAAAGAGACCAAAACAACTCAAATGGCAAGTCAATTCCAGTCTAGAGGTACAGGAGCAGTAGACTGCCATGGATGATGGATCTCTTTATAATAGGCATGGGATTCACATCATCACTATGAAAGTAGTCATGAAGAGGGTTTGACTTACATGCATCCAGGGAATATGTTAAAAAGTTCAAATATAATGATAAATGATGTGGTTAATAAAAATCCTTTTCAAATGCTGACATCATTCTGAAGCCATGTTATGGACAAAGGGCCAAGGCTCCAGGATGATGTACCTAGATGGTCTTCCATAGGCAGGAATGCAGTCAGTGCCTCAGTATCTGCTTGCCTGCCACCATGTAAGACATGACTTTGCTTCTCCTTTGCCCTTCCACCAGGATTGTGAATAAAATCCTGGTTTTGACTGTCATGGTCTTCAAGAATCCTAACACCAATATTGTTCCTAATTTAGTAGTTTGCACCCTTCAAAATTTTAAAACCATCTGAGAATAGCAAAACTATTAACAATGTCTTTTCCAAACACTTCTGAATCCATAATTTAGTATATCTTTTAAATATCATTGGCAGTAAGAAAGAGCAATTGGAAGCAGAGGGAGCAGGTTAATTGAAAGCTGTAAAGAAGCCACTGAGTGAAAAGTGTTGAGAAAGAATGAAAGCAATTTTAAACTGTGTCAACCACTGTTTAGTTTATGCCCTCCATGTTCAATACTTATGCAGTTTCCTCTTCTCATTTTCTTTCTGTTTGAATGTGCAGTATTCTCAGCTTTATTTACTGTCTGGTGTTCCTTGGTTCGTTGCCACATAAACTGCATCTGATTTAATGTTTCCCATGCAAACACTTTTTTTTTCCCAAAGAAAATCAAGCCATTCTTAAAAATGCACTCCTTGTTTCATGAATCAATTGTAAACATAAATACTGCAGCAAGTAAAGGAAATTTTATCTTTCCAAGGCTAAAGACACTTGGAAATTCTTGCAGCATCTGTTTTATAGAAGAAAGGATAAAATGAGAAAGCTGGAGAATTAATTCTCCTATGTTCTTTATTGTAAAATAATTACATAGTTTGGTTTTAAAGTGACAAAGTGAGGTTCAGAAACAAACATTCACATATAAGTATTTAATTTTTTCAATGTCTATGGAATATAATTTTACAATTGGAAGCATCAGATTGGAGATGTGACCAGCAGCATATTCAGGACTAGAATTCAGGTCTTCAGACCCAATTCAGTCCTTTTCTTACTACATTTTGCTACTTCTTATATATAGAAAACATGGTCTCAGAAAAGGCAGTATATTGTGGTTGCAAGGTTATTTTTAGAATCGTTAAAGGAAAAATATCATGAACTTCAAATAAAATAGTTTTGGCAGCATAAAAATAATTTTTGTTATTTCCACATAAATAAAGCTAATTAGTCTATAGATTAAAAAGCAAAAATTAGCCTATATTTTAAATTTCTCTTGTTTAAGATTAGAGTTTAGATACAGTAGGTGATATGGTTTGACTGTGTCCCCACCCAATTTTCATCTTAAATTGTAGCTCTTATAATTCCCATGAGTCCTGACAAGAACCTGATGGGAGGTAACTGACTCATGGGGAGGGGTCTTTCCCATGCTATTCTCTTGATAGCGAATAAATCTCACAAGATATGATGGTTTTATAAAGGGAAGTTTCTTTGTACATGCTCTCTTGTCTGCCACCATGTAAGACATGACTTTGCTTCTCCTTTGCCTTTCACCATTATCGTAAGACTTCCCCAGCCATGCTGAACTGTGAGTCCATTAATGTCTTTCCTTTATAAATTACCCAGTCTCAGGTATGTCTTTATTAGCAGTGTGAGAACAGACTAATACAGTAAATTAGTACCAGGGGAGAGGAGTGCTGCTGTAAAGATACATGAAAATGTGGAAGCGATTTTGGAACTGGCAGAGGCTGGAGCAGTTTGGAGGGCACAGAAGAAGACAGGAAGATGTGTGAAAGTTTGGAACTTCTTAGAGACTTGTTGAATGGCTCTGACCAAAATGCTGATAGTGGTATGAACTATAAAGTCCAGGTTGAGGTGGTCTCAGATGGAGATGAGGAACTAGTTGGAAACTGGCGTAAAGGTGACACTTGTTATGTTTTAGCAAACAGACTGGTGGCATTTTGCCCCTGCTCTAGAGATTTTTGAAACTTTGAACTTGAGATAGATGATTTAGGGTATCTGCTGGAGTAAATTCCTAGGTGGCAAAGTGATTAAGAGGAAGCAGAGCATGAAAGTTAAGAAAATTTACAGCTGGACAATGTGATAGAAAAGGAAAACCAATCTTCTGAAGAGAAATACAAGCTGGCTGCTAAAATTTGCATAAGTAGCAAAAAGCCTAAAATTAATCACCAAGACAATATGGAAAATATCTTTAAGGCGTGTTGAAGACCTCCATGACACCCCTACCATCACAGGCTTAGTGGCCTAAGAAGCAAAAATGGTTTGGTGGGCAGGGCCCAGGGCCCTTTGGCTCTGCAGCCTAGGGGCTTGGGGCCTTTTTCCCAGCTGCTCTAGCCATGGCTACAAAAGGACAAGGTACAGCTTGGACTGTGACTTCAGAGGGTACACACTCCAAGTCTTGGCAGCTTCGACATGGTGTTGAGCCCGTGGTTGCACAGAGTCAAGAGATGAGTTTTGGGAACCTCAGCCTACATTTCAGAGGCCTTATGGAAACTTTTGCACGTCCAGGCAGAAGTTTGCTGCAGGGGAGGGGCCCTCATGGAGAACCTCTGCTAGTGCAGTGTAGAAGAGTAATGTGGTGTTGGAATTCCCACACAGAGTCCCCTGGGGCACTGCCTACTGGAACTATGAGAAGAGGACAGCCACCATCCTCCAGACCCCAGAATGTAAGATCCACTGACAGCTTATACCAAGTGCCTGAAAAAGCTGCAGACACTCAATGCCAGCCCATGAAAGCAGCTGGGGCGGAGAGAGGCTGTATCCTGCAAAGCCACAGGGGTGGAGCTGTCCAAGACCATGGGAACCCATCTCTTGCATCATTGTGACTTGGATGTGAGACATGGAGTCAAAGGAGATAATTTTGGAGCTTTAAGATTGTATTGCCTCTTTGGATTTTGGATTGGCTTTGCACAGGGCCTGTAGGCCCTTCATTTGGTTTTGAAATGTGAGGACATGAGATTTGGGAAGGGACAGGGCAGAATAATATGGTTTGGCTGTGTCCCCACCCAAATCTCACTTTGAATTGTAGTTCCCATAATTCCTACCTGTCATAGAAGGGATCCATGTGTGATAATTGAATCAAGGGGGGGAGTCTTTCCCCTGTTGTTCTCATGAAAGTGAATAAGTCTCACAACATATGATGGCTTTATAAAGAAGAGTCCCCTGCACATGCTGTCTTGCCTGCTGCCTTTTAAGATGTGACTTTGCTTCTCATTTGCCTCCCACCATGATTGTGAGGCCTCCTCAGCCATGTGGCACTGTGAGTCCATTAAACCTCTTTTCTTTATAAATTACCCAATCTCGGGTACATCTTTATTAGCTGTGTGAGAACAGGCTAATACAGTAGGGTTTCTGATTTAGCAGTACGTTGTGAGAAGAAACTAGAATGCCTTTTTTTGGGGGGAGAAGTCTAAAAATTCTGTGTTACAAGTATTTACAGGCTGCTTTGAACACTAAAGCCAGGAGAAAAATCCATATTTCTCATATATCCATATTTAAATAAAATACATATTTTATTTAAATGTACTAAATAAAATTGTTGGGGACCAGAAAGAATACTATATACGCATAATAGATACATAATGAAGTTAGTTAAATTTCTGTGTTGATTCATATAATTAAAGTCTCTCAAATTTTGCTGTGCTGTAATTCGTTGCTACACTGGACATTTACTTCTTTGACCACTAAATTTTAGAAAATGCTTTTTAAGGAAAACATAAATGACATTTTTCATGTTCCTAATGACTAGATGTCGGTTTAGAAAGAGAGAGAAAGAATCTTTCTTTTTCTTTTGGCAAAAGAAAGGATGTATTTGAAAGTGGTCAGTGTCACTACTGGTGCTGTGAGCAGGAGGATTTTGTCACTTTGCTGTTCATGTATATCTCTTGAACTTCAAGATGAATGTTAACAATCCTGCTTTACTTTGCATTATTACTTATAAAAGGTTTCAGAATGCTTTTTATGTGTTGCTTTACAAAATATGAATGGATCAAATAAGGTGAAGGTGGACACCCTATTTTGAAGCCATGACATCTCCTGCTGAAGGGTTTCGTACCACTGGGATGTTGCACATTTTTCTGCAAAGGGCCAGAGCTATGGTGAAAAAGGACCAGAGATGGGTTATTAATGTGGCGGAGCCATACTATTGCTACGATTACCATAGACACTGATAAAAAGGATCCACTATAATAAAACAGCTTTGTGCATCCTTTATCTCACTTCAACAGTCTTTCCAAGTTGATGAAGCATAATTCAACGACAGTGCTTACATTGGCTCCTGCTTAGAAGAATAAAGCCCAGAACAGGAAAGGAGCATCACTGCAGGTCACTGCTTATCTCCTTGGTTTGCAGGATGGCCAGAGCCAGCACCCTTCCTGCATATATAAAAGGCAGCAGAAATGAATGTGCAGTCTCCTAATTAACAAACGAATGCATAAGGTTTGCATCATTTTCCTGGGTTCTTACCAAGGGTCAGTAAGGAAATCGCTTCTTTGAGGTATATCTCCGTTAATACCCAACATTAGAAGTCAGAGTGCTGTCTTTAGTGTCTTTGAACATATGTTCTCAGAAGATTAGCCACAAAATCACAAACTTATGTGAGAAAATTACTGCTCCATTAAAGTAATTTATGGGATCATGTGCAAAAGAAACATTAGATATGGCCACCAAAGCTATTGAACAGTATTTCATATTGTTAAAAGGGTGTTCTAGATGATAAACTCTCAATATAAACAGCTGTAAATTACTTTCAATTGAAGTGTGATAAGGCTTCAAATGATTACATTAAATGAGCACAAGTGTTCAAGAATTGCATCTGAATGTGGAAATTTAAATGATTTATGCTGAATTTCAAGGGCCCTCACTCAGTCACACCTGCAAAATGTCATCTCCACAGTCCTATCTCTTCTCTTCTTATTTGCTTTCTTGCTAAAAGGTGAAAAATGAAAATCTACTCTTTAACTTTCTCTTTGACAATGTATAAATCCTTAAACCAGTTTAATTTTAAACCGCTTTGTGCATATGTATAGACTTTGTTTCACCTTCTGTATTTCTCTAAGATGCCCCATTAGTCTTAAATTATTAATATTTTTAGCTTTCCACTAAATAAACTACAAATGGTAGTAAGAATTTTAAACTAAGATGCCTCTGTTGCAAGCTAGAATCCTCATGCAAACCTTGATAAGGTGTATGACTGGAAAGCTATTTAGTTTCTTGAAGCTGAAGTATTATTAGGTATTATTAACCAACATCATCATGATCATTGTCATGAAGGATAATAATTGAGCACTAACTATGTACACAATGTAAGGCACATTATCATGTGGCTAACATAATTTTCATAATTCTTTTATGAGACAACAAATGTTATCCTATTTTAGAGATTGAGAGAGTATGGATCAAAGAAGAAAGTCCAAATTTTATTACCTGAGAGAGTTAGAAAATATCTAAAATTGAAGCATTTCTCATTCTCTGATTTTTACTTTATGATTGCAAATAGATTTATTATCAACCTGCATTTCCAAGTATTGTGGTTAAAAGTAGTTTTTGTGTAAAGAAATTCATAATTACTATGACATATCATTACTGTCCAAATTTTCTAATTAGTTTATCACAAACAGAAGCTCAGGCCCTCCCTCCAGTGATTCTGATTTAATTTTACCTGGATGGTTTTAATGTACATCCACAGTTGAAAACCACTGATGTAACACAGTTATGACATTACTTGAATGGCTTAGAAATAACCAAATTGAAATGTCAAATTGATTTCTGCCAGATGAGAGCTCAGTAACTCAGTGGTTGGTTTAGTATGCTCGGTCTATTTATGTGATATAAGATGGAAAATAAATGAACTTTATTATTTGGTTGGTAGTGGGTATGCTGATAGCAAAATTTTTTAACCATTTCAACTTCCATGCTGAGAATAATTTTATGTGTCTCATATTAAAGAGAAGCACCTGAAATGACATATTACTTTGACATAGAATCCTAGAATCAGATGAGTCCAATGTGTTTCTAGAACACATTAACCTGCCTAAGCCATGTGTTACAGGACACAGAAAGAAATTTGATAAAGTGAAGAAAAATTGGTATTAAGAGACTTTACATTTGGCTTTAATTCAGCTACTGCCTCTAACTAGCTAAATGCTTGGGGGATGCAATTGCCTTTTCTTTGCGTCAGTTTCTCCATCTGAAAAGTAAAATATTAAATGACCGCTAAGGTCCCTTGCAGCCTTAATACACTTTGAGTTCTGTGTTAGTGGCATGTATGATAATCCACATTCTAAAAATGCTATATGGAAAAGCTCACTGTGCTATTTCATATCTCACTCGTACCAAGAAGTATGGGCTGAATTCAATGTCAGTCACTCAAATGTTCATCAAATTCCTGTGGAATATATATTTTTTGTTCTTATTCTGTTTCAATATGTAATTTTTTATTCAGGGATAGTTTTCCTTTGTCATTTGTAACAAACTGAACTAAGGTCTTCGTTATATATTCCATTGTAATATGTTTTAATTTATGCATAGCCTAATACACACTCTAAAATATTAAGATTATAGAGAAAGGCGGATAATTGTGAGTTTTAAAACTATCCAAATCTCAGAGGAACTCTTCTGCTCACAGTAGCAGTAATAAATGCAGAAGAGCATTGGAACAGGCAGGTTAGCAATAGAAACATATTAATGGATTGTGGAAAAATCACCTTGCATTAGTCATTATACTTTTCAGACTGAAGGATTTCATGCTTCATGATAATCCATGACTCGTCACAGGAAAGCAGAAAATGTGGCCATAGTAAGCCTAAACCTGAATAAAAGAGAGTTCCATGTTCTTGGTTGAATTTCTTGTCACAAAGCTGGCCCTTAATAAGTTTAGAAGAGAATAGGAGAGGGAGAAAGGGAGGGAAGGGGAGAGAGGAGACAGAGTATATGATGAATGAGAAAAAGTGAGAAAGAGGGTAAAAAGAAAAGAATATATTTTACTTAAGCCAGGTCATATCAGACTTGGAAAGAGGACGGTCACAGGGTCATGAAGAATCACAAGACAATATTTATGTGATTTGATTTTGTGATAATGTGTAGTTTCGTGGATTCCACAGAATTATTCCATGTGGTATGTGCTATGGAGTAGAATATCCTTCCTACATTGCGGCCCCTGCCATCTTCTCTTCTGCTTTCTAGTGGGTGAACTTCCCTTGCTGCTGCCATTGCCAAAGCAGCCATCGGGCCTGCCAACGGTGTGGTCTACCTCCCACATACAACACCTCTGCTGTGACCCATCTCCTCTTAGAGAAGAAGATGTCTGAAGCAAGGGTGCTAACGCTCCAGGGTTCTTTCATGTTCTACTCACATTTATTAGAGTTGGGTGGGAGGATATTCTGAGTGACAATTATGTGCTCTCAGAATCACTCTTCCCTTAGGTAAAGGCCATTCATGGGCTTCCCTCAACAATACTAGTGACATGAATACACTTTTACAAAATTATTTCTAAGTTTGGAACTAGACTAAGACTTTGTTCTACAAGAATAAATGCAATTATACTACAATCAGTGTTTTACGATGCAGGGCTAGTGGAGTAACTGAGGGAGAAAGGGAGAGAAACGGGATAGAAGAGGCTAATTTCAGGCCCTAGCTTTGATATTTGTTAGGTTCTTGAGTAGAGGTAATCATAAAATTAATGAAAATGAACCACATGAAAACATTCTATGAAGGGATTATTGGTTTCAAAAATAAGAGATGCTATAAGCTACCAGGTAGAAGGAACGTGCCATCCACAATACAAAAATAAATCAACTTTTTTCAGACTTGTCTTTTGTAATATTTGATGCCAGAATATTACAGCATTTGGGCAGAAAAAAGATTGTGACTAAGGATTCCATACCCAAATTGTTATTCACATATAAAGGCAACAGAAAATCTATTTGAAATAGATAACACACCAAGGAAGCCTGCATCTACAAGCACCATAAAAGAGATTAAGTTCTTTTTCTTTTAATTATTAGTTGGCAAGTCTTGATATAAAACTGGAAGAAAGCACAGATTGAACTGAATATTTTATGATTCGTATCTATTGAATATAGGCTTCATTAACTATACAAAAGTTATTTATCGGCTAGGCACAGTGGCTCATGCCTGTAATCCCAGCACTTTGGGAGGCCGAGGCAGGTGGATCATGAGGTCAAAAGATTTCATCCGGTCAACATGGTGAAACCCCACCTCTACTAAAAATACAAAAATTAGCCAGTTGTGGTGGCAGGCGCCTGTAGTCCCAGCTACTTGGGAGGCTGAGGCAGGAGAATCGCTTGAACCTAGCTGGCAGAAATTGAGTGAGCTGAGATTGTGCCACTGCACTCCAGCCTGATGACAGAGTGAGACTCTGTCTCAAAATAAAAAGTTATTTATCAAGTAAAATGTATACTTTAATATGCATACTTCAAATCAAACATAAAGTGTATAATTCTTGAGGAAAAGTATACAGAAAGAAAAATATGTACAGCATGAAAGAAGAAAAAGAAAAGAAAATCATTTTTCTTTCGTTTGTTTTGTTGCTGCTGTTTGGGGGAATGAAATTAAAGGTGAGATAAAAATGAGCCACAATTTCTTTTTCTTTACTGGGGGCATCAGCAAACACCACTGAATAAAATTAGGCAAATGGAAACAGGCAAACATGAATCCAATATCAATAATATGCATAGTAGAATTCAGCATATATTTTATTAAATGGTATTGAGAGGGTTTGTTTTACTGATAGTGATTACAATCCTTAACAAAAATCTGGCTGTACACACTGACACATCTGTTAAACAATAATTGTCAGCAATGCAAAACAAGTTGAGAGAAATAATTTTAACACATCTCTCTTGGTCTGATACGTTATGTAAATAAAAATAGCTGAGGGAAAGGTTATTGAGTAGGATAATTACTGAGTTTTATCTTAAACATTTATATCTGAGTACATACTCCAGATAGAATATTTATTTTAATTCTAAGTACCCATATAAAATACCCCTGCAAGGTTTAGAGAACGGAAACCTACATTAGCCCACAGAAAGAAGCTCAGTGTGTTCTACAAAGGTGGAATAATACAAAAAACTGCACTCCTTGAAAATAATATTTAGTTGTATCTGTGATTTTTGAACTGAAATGGAAAGAGAAAGAACTAGAGGTATTGCTTTATGAAGCCTTTGAAATTTACTAAAACTGTATCAAAGCACTTACGACATGCCAGGCATGCATCTCATCTCTGGATATAGAATACCCAAGTTATAGCGCTGCTCCCTTGGAGCTCACAGTATGGAAGTCATCACTAGAATTTGTGAAGATTTCCAGCTGGCTCCTGTGCCTCTTCCAATTCAGAGCCAGCATTTGTGTGTTTCTTTTTCTCCTGATAAGTTCCAACCAGTAAATATTTTTGGCTTTGAAGTTGACACTTTCTCTATCAAAGCTACTCAACTTTGCCATGGTAGGACGAAAAAGCCATAAATATATATATAAACCAATAGGTGGGTGCCCTGATTTAGTCTGAGGTTTGGTTTGCTGCTTCCTGCTTTCCTCCCAGCCACCACACTAAAAAGCAGCATTTTTTTTTCAGTTATCTTTTTTAACCTTCTCACAATCTTTACAGAATAGCTTATTTTACATAGTTTAATACAAATGTGCCCTATTTAGACTAGGTTTAAGCTATATTCTAGAGTTTATGTTTATGGATTGGCCTGGAAAACTGACCACTGGGCATAATATTAGTTTTTGGATAACTTGTGTTCTGAATTCAAGATATCGCCCATGTTCAAGCATGAGTTTTGGAATGTGGTATGTTAGTGAAGTAATTTTATATTTTTATTTCCTTAACTTTTAGCAGAATTGATATAGGAAAATCATCACTGAATATGGAGGGAGAGAGAGATAATGACACTCGCAAAGTAGAAAATAATGCAGCACTTTTGTTATTTATCTTACTCAATTTAGAAATTTCTAAAAACCACTTTATTGTAATTAGGGATTATTTACATAAATGCTCAATCACTTTCCCGCTTTTCTTTGAAGTCTAATGTTTCAAAACTTCGTTCAGCTACAAAGGAGAAATTCATCAAGATAACTAGATTATCATTTGAGCCACACACATTTCCTTTGTAAAATATTCAGCAACTCCAATCATCCTTCATGAAGTACCAATATCCACCTGGGGAAATGTAATTCAAGCTTTCAGGAAGAAGTTGGTAATCCTTTACGTATGTTATTTAGCTGAGCCTGAGACCAACAGAATAGAGCAGAACACAAAGATGAAAATTAAAATATATTCCATTAACTAATGTTTCTTCTCTTAACTCTTATCAGTTAATTAATCCCTATAGTAATTCTCCATATTAGCATCATACAATATTATTATTTCTTACAGTAGCCTTCAGTGTTTAGGATTACACAATCTTTTGTTGTTTGGAGTCTATTTAGTGTCAATTATATTCCACGCTGTCCTGTAGACTGCCTGCTGCTTCAGTTATTTTGGAAACATAATGTTTCATTTTTCTGGTCCTGTTTGGATTCCTGTTGGTTTATCTTCAAGACATTTTATCAACTGATTAATCAAATAATACTTAACATGTAACTGCATTATGTTAGATACTCTGAGAGTTGCAAAGTTAAGTATAGCACATAACTTCCTCAAACTTATAGTCCATGATTTTTGTCTTTGAGTGTGTTGAGTAGCTGGTTTGGGGCAAAGCCGGAGCTCTCCTGCATCTGGGACCTTGGGAGTTGAGCATGGGTATATGGAAGAAAGGGAAAAGAAAATAGATAGCCTCCACAAGAGAGACCTTGAGATCTAAGGGGAAGCCCAAAGATCAAGTCCATACTTCCAGGCAGAAATCAATAGCTGTGTCCAAAGTAAAGAGCCAGCTACTGTCGACTATAAGCTGCAGTTAAAAAGATTCAGAGTGTGGGTCTCAAGAGATTCCTCGAGGTAACAGTCAGGTAAAAGTAAGAATGTTTCAGAGAGCCTAAAACAGAGAATTGTAGTTCAGAGGAGTGTTATAAAGGGCTCTGAGTTGGCTTAGACAAAATGCCACTACTCCAGCCCAAGTTTTAACACCATGGAAGTGGCCCAGCTGTTCCCTGCATAAATCTGGGACTTTGTGTACTCTGATGGCAGTTGAGTCTCTAGTAGGGATTGCAGTGACACATTTTTTTATTATTATTATTTTTGTGTGGTGATAAATTCTCCTGATGGTCCTGAGAGCAGATCTGCAGCAGTGCTGGCGGACTCAGCCTCTTGTTTCTGAGACCCATAGTCACAGCTGGATGGCCTTTTACTGAGGATACTGGTTTTCGTTATGCCATAGGGCTCACTAAGAGAGCAAGCCACAAACTCATTATCAAAGGCTTGAGTAGAAGCAGGGGAAACACATTGGAAGGCCGTGAAAGTTCCAGGTATCTTCTCCTCGACATTCAGAGAGGAGAGTTTGGGTCCAATGAAGGGTTGACTGCAGCTAATGGATCCCATGGCTGGTGTGGCCAAGAGGGAGATGTGTACTGCTAGAATCCCAGACACCAGTTGTCCTTGTTCCTCCTTGTGTTGTGAGATGCAGGCAGAGTCCCGAAAGGCCTGTCATCCTTTGGTGGGAAGTAATAAGGGAGGCACTGGACATGGTACCTATTTATAAAGTAAAGCAGAATCAAGTTTAAATATTGAAAGAAGACACCTTTGCAAAACATGGAATGTCCAAAAATACCATTCCAAGAGAACATTTACAGGATAATTGTGATCGTAGTTGCTAGCTAAAAGGAATTTTTAATGGAGTTAAATGATAATATATAAAATAAAGGAACAAGAAATAAGAACTACAAGAGAAGCTCTCATTAAAAGGTGGTATTTGGTAGAACACAGGAAGACAAGTAGGACCTAGAGAGAAAAATGGAGTTAAGATGTGGCATATTAGGAAGAGGTTAAATGTGATCTTACAAGAGAGGTACAGGAGTAAGTGAGACATGAGTTAGCCCAAGAACAGTGAGGGAGGAAGCTCGATGTGTGAGCCTGAATCAGACATGAGTGCCGATGAAGTCAAACGGAATGAAGTTAGATTTGGGAAGGATGTTTTCAGATCAATAATTTAAAGGGTAAAAGTTGTGTTAGAAAAGGATTAGTCTACTGTGCCAGAAGGAGAAAGAGCCTGTCAGAATCCTCTACAGAGATCCAAAGTGGAGCGATGGAAATGGAGAAGAAAAGACGCATAGATGTGCAGTTGTAACAAGCTGTGAAGAAACAAGTCATGAGAGGATCCCTTTTGCTGCTTTAGAAGAACACATCCTGTCTATTCCTGGGGAAATATGAAGTACCAGAAAGGAAGGAGGTGCTTCTCTGCTTGCCTATCATGTAGACTTGCTATTTTCCTGAGAATGAAAATACACACAGGCAATATGTACATGTTTCCTAAAAATGTTTGAGCTTCCCAATTGCATAGCCATTTTCAGGAGGAATTCCTGTGGGAACACTGTTAAACATTACAGGAAAGATTATGAAACTAGTGGAATATCCTAGCTAGGCAAAATCAAACAAACAAATAAAAAGATTCCCTTGTCTCTAGAATCTTTTTCTCACACAAGTACACAGTTATCCTCATTCATTTTTCCTTTTCAGTTTGCATTCAAAGAAGAAGATACCAAATATTTGAGACTTAATTTCTTCTTTTACTTTTTTATTAAATAAACTATTGTCTCTACATTATTTCTGTGAGCACTGGTGACTCTGTATTACAGCCATTTTGATTATTAGAATAATGTTCCAGGTAATATGGACATTAAAATATATTCCAGAAATAGTAAGAATAGAAACATAAGCTCTAAGCTAACCTACAGGACCCATGAGCCTGCACATCAACATAATGCAGGATATTAAATCAGCTCCTGAAAAAGAAACAGTATCACAAGTGCCATGCACTCTGCTTATGTAAGCACGTGGTTGACCAGCAAATTCTCTTTAGGGCCTGAAGAGTTTCCATTTTATTATATTTTATTTTTTGTGGGACAGGACTTAGAAAATGAACCGACTATAAAATGTAACTTCCATTCACAGTCAAAAACCTTGAGTTTCGGAAAAAAGGTCAAGCTTGTGTTGCCAGATAAGCATAAAACTACAACAAAATTCAATGTAATATTTATTTTGAATGTTATCTGAGAGTAAAAAAGTCTTTAGTTATTCCACAGTTACTATCCTGGTCTTATTTTTAGAGCAAAAAGTCTTGAACGGCATGGGAACAAACGTATTATCTTGTGGCAGGGTTAAGGGAGGATATATAAAAGCTCATTGATTTAGACACTTAAGATTTGCAAATGTTACTATATGTTAAGCCTTGTGCTACTCTTATTAGGAGTAATAATAATAATAATAATAATAATAATTTACCATAGCATGTTACCCTGAACACATCTAGAACTTTTTCCCCTGTTACTGATCAGAAAGCTGAAGCCAATAAATATTAAGATATTAGTCCTAACTAGCAGAGATGTTTAGCGGCAGAGCTGAAACACCCAACTCTGCTAAATCCTAATCCCTTTATTCTAAATTTTTTGGCGTCATTTATGCTAAAATAACGAAAGCGAAATCAGCATATTATGGGTATGTTGGCGAATTTGGGTATATTCATCATGTTGTCCCCCCGTAGTGCTTAAAGTAACTTGATGATGGTACCTGTTGCAGAAGCACATGCCCTCAAATGCAACTTTGAAAGAGTTTCTACTAGCAACAGAAGTGCAAAATCATTCTCAGAAATTTATAGGCTAAGCACTGGGAAAGTGGAGCCAAGCAATAAGATAGGAGGCAGAGTGGAAAGAAGAAACCCGGTAGCACATGACAACCCTCCTCCTGCTTTTGTGTTCAAACACAGTCTACAAGGCACAGCACATATACCTGCGTCTGAACTTTAGATGGGCTGGTTTTGAACCACCACAAACTTACTTACTGGTATTGACCTTGGTGATATTAACTTCTTTGAATATATATTTTTTAAATTTTGTTTTAATACATAAAGTGAGGACAAAGATATACAACTTCAAAGAACTGTGGGTCGGGCACGGTGGCTCACACCTGTAATCCCAGCACTTTGGGAGGCTGAGGTGGGCAGATCACGAGGTCAGGCGATCGAGACCATCCTGGCTAACAAGGTGAAACCCCGTCTCTACTAAAAATACAAAAATTAGCCTGGCATGGTGGCACACACCTGTAGTCTCAGCTACTCAGGAGGTTGAGGCAGGAGAATCACTTGAACCTGTGAGGCAGAGGTTGCAGTGGGCCAAGATCATGCCACTGCATTCCATTCTGGGCGACAGAGTGAGACTCCGTCTCAAAACAAACAAACGAACAACAACAAAATATTGTGATGAAAATTACATGATGGCAAATCGAACCTAAATAATTTGGTAGTTGGTGTGAAGAATAACTGGAGGCTACAATAATCACTATTTCCTGCAGCAGTGCCTCGTACAGAGAAGGCTTTGATTAAGAACAAAGGTAAGAGAGAGCTCCTCAGCAGCTGTGTGCTGAACACATATATTTTAATATACTAGGTTAAAAAGAAGAGATAATGCACATAAAATAATCACACGTTAATACTGGGAATTTAAAAAATGTATCAACTTTTAAATGAAATATATTTATAAGGCAGATCTATTTTGGTAGAGAATGGATATACGTCCCATCGATTTTATCTTAAAGTTTAACAACTTTACAAGATAAATAAAAAGGATGGAAAAGAAAGAAAAAAAAAATATATAAAAGATAAAGAAAGGAAGAAAACAAAGGAAAGAAAGGGAAGAGAGAAGGAAAAAATAGGGTAAAAAGAAAGGCAGGAACATCTGATAAATATGCAAAAGAATTTACTAGTAGCTGAAGGCAGAATTGGTAATTGCTAGGCTACTTAAAGCCTAAGTGTCTAGTCAAAGAGGCTGTGAATTAGCACTGTTGTAATTATTAAAGTGAAGAAGCTACACAGAGTCTCTAAACTTTCCCTGAGGGTGTTTTTCCTGTTACTTATTCTTTGTGCCAAGACATCCAAAACATACAGAGTTTAGTGCTTTGGCAATTGCTGTTACAATGTTTGAGTAAAATCCTGTTTAACTGTGAATGGCTTGGAAGTGGTGGAGAACATGTAACACAGACACACACACATACAGCACTGTCACTTTCTTACTAAAATCATTTCATATTGTTTTAAAGAAAATCAGACAAGATATCCAATATGCCGTTGCCATAAAAACATGGTTTTTTAAATCTCTTCTTGGTCAACATTTATACTGAAATAATAGGAATTATCTTCTCAAAACATTTTCATTGTAGTCACTAATCTATATTCTATGATAATTAAATTTAGAAAGGTCTGACGCATTTATCCCTCAATGTTGAAATACCACTTCAGACTATAAAATCCTGCATGAGGATGGGCTCTCTGACCTGGCCAATTTACCTAATCTTCTGGGACTTGTTTATACCTCACTTACTAAATGAGGAGGTTGGATCTCAGGGTCTCTAGGATACCTTCAGGTTCATAATATTTAATAGTTCTCTAAATACATGCTGTGTGTGTGTGTGTGTGTGTGTGTGTGTGTGTGTGTGTGATCATGTTTTTCCATTAAGGGTACATGACCCTAAAATTCATAGAAAACTATGTTTAAGGTAGGCATATCAATTAGTTTGGATCATTATTTTTTTTGGGTGAACTAAATGCTGAAGTTTTTATCTGACTTTCTAGGTTATATTTCTTTAATATCAAAAAATATCAGATTATCCTTGCTTTCTGCAATTATTTTAGGGTCAATTACACTCCCCTCAACCGAGTATTCCTTAGGGTTCTATTTCTATTTATTCCATGCCCCAAGTTAGTAAGTCTTCCAGATACTCTGTCCAGAATGGCCATGAAACCATCTGTAACACTTCCTTCCAGTTACAGCTTTCATTGCCCCCTCCAAAACCATCCCTTTCTTACTGTCCCCTCACCTCTGTCTCTCTCAAAACTTCTAGTTACCCAATATAGACGATGTTAACTAGGTGATCACAAGAGGAGCAGATTAATTAAACCAGTTTTAAATTTAAATGACTGACACATCACTTGCTTTATTTCCCTCAGCAAAATCTGCATTTTGTAAAAGCCGCAGTTATCTTTAACTTCCTGATTTGTTCGCTACTGTACAGCCAGCATTGGGGGATAATGGCAGCCCCAAATCATAGCAAGTAACAGAGCTTCTACGTGGCTTTAGACCAAGTCTAGCTGTACCTAGATAGAAACTAGCTAAATTATCTCAGGCCTTTGATGTAGTGTCAGTTATAAGCAGAACCAACTGGATGATTATAAGAGTATAACTGAAAGAATCATTTTCCATGTTTGTTTCTCTGCATTCTACCTGCGGATCAACCATTCAGTTTTGCATAAAATACATAATATTTTGAGAAACAACTTAGCAGATGTACTGTTTTCACCTAAATGTCTGACACCTGAAGATTTCAAAAGTTAGCATTAAAAAATAGGATTTTTTCGCACAGGATTGCACACTGGAGGACAAATGGGAGATGCGTAGTTCACTACTTGTGTAGATAGAAAGGATTCTTAACTTGCTAATCAAACATGCCCAAAGCTAATGTTCTGCATTGTATAGAGTAATATCCAATGAGAAAATAGCAAGCTATGACATAATTTACCTTTTGTAGCATGTTTGATAAATCTGATATATCAAAATTTACAGTGGTCATAAATAAAGTATAGATCTAAATTTTAACAAAATAGAAATACAAGCTTGTAAAGAATATAGTCCAATAGTTTAAGAAATAAGACAAAATACAAGCAACCTAAAGGCATTCAATGCTACTACGCTACATTCAATGAAAGAAAGGACATTCTCATAAGTGAGAAGAAGGATTAAGCTTGGTGATCTTGAAATCTCTACAATATGATTGTCTTAGTTCTAAAACTGGAGGCTTCTAAAATTGAAGAGACAACAGAAACAATAAGAACTCTCTATGTAGGAAAGTAAAAATAAATAAAATAAAATTGTAAGAAAGACCAAGAGAATGCACCCAATATTGCAAATAACAAAAGAGTGAAGGGCCAAAGGATTTCTTACATGTAAATACATGCTCTTGTGCTACAGATAGAATAGTTCAAATATTATTTTTATCAGAAGACATTGGGAAGTCAACCTTTTGATTTGTCAGCTTGTTTTTTCATAACTTGACATGTGACGAGAAATCCAGTAGAAACTAAACTGGAAATAAACACTAGGAATTTGAGGCATTCTTTAACAATATAACAGCTGGTCTGGTTCAATTTGGCTCTTACTGCTGTTTTTTCACTTATAAGAGCAAATGAGTTGAACACCCAAAGAAGAAAATACTTCACATTATGGGAACCGATCCTAAGAAAATGTCAACCTGTAGAGATTTGTGTGTTTGAACAAGCTGACAATTGTCTGTTTTTTTTTTTTTTTTTCTTCATATTGTATCTCTTGCCTGGAATACAGAGCCTTCATTGATGCCTGAAATTTTTAAGAACCATGAAGAAATTGAACGTTATCCCAGAATTTCTTATACTAAATCAATACAGCAAAAGAACTTAGTCAAGCAAAACAGGCTCTTTGGGAGGCCCCGCTGCCCTTCAGTACTGTCCAGATGTACAATTCAGGAAATGCTGTAGACGTTAGAGTCATTCAAAATTTACAACCCCTGAATAAGCAGCATGAAAGGACTGCAGAGTGGAAACAAAGAATGATGCATGTTGAGCAGAAGGGGCTAGAGTAAAAGGCAGCAGAAACCGTGGCAAAGACAGAGAGCAGAATGGATCTGTAACCCTCTCAGGCAAAACTGGACTAAACTTTTCTCTTTTCAGAGCAACCCTTCTGTCCCTACTGCCTCCTGGCTTCTTGTCTCCCTGGAGCTTTTGTGAAAGTACGAAGCCACTTGTGGCTATAGCTAGAATCATAAAACCTTTCAACTGGTGTTTTATGTTAAATAGTAAGTTATAAGACTACCCAAAGATGGTCTTTCTAGATTTTTAAAATCCAATTTTCTTAATTTAGAACACACAATGGCAAATTTGCTTATGCTTTGCCTAATAATAAAGCAGTCACATGAGAACGTCAGTTGCACAGAGGCCAGGAACTTATCTGGATCATTTCTGTTTGAATCTCCAGCAGCTAAAACGGTGCTTGGCGCATATTAGGTATCCCACATATTTAAATGACAAAATGAGTCAGACATGCACTGAAACGGAATTCAGCTTCGTGAAGAATTTCTACCGATTCCCAGGGAACTGGATACTCTAATTTTTAACCTGTTTATAATAAGCTGAATATCCTTTGCCTGGCTTTCCAAAGGATGTCCCAATTCTCTGTCAATTTTTATTCAATAAAAAATGACAGCCAAACCACTTTCCCTAGTACTCTTCATCTTCCGAAAGCTAAATTATTTTTCTTCCTTTTATCCTCCTTTACGCGCCCAATCCCTAACCTTAATTAACTTGTATTTTTCTAAAGGAACTCAGAGGCAATATGATCCATAGACAAAAAAAAAAGGAAATTATTTGTTCTGTTCCCCCCACCATTATCAAATTATCAAACATATGAGTCTTCAACACTTGGAAGTTTGAAATCAGACTTAAAATTTTTGTCCTTCAATATGCCATACCTATGGGACATTATGAGGATCAATTCATCATTTAGGGCAGAAATAATTTCTTAACTACTACTTTTGCTTATTCTGACATGTAAAGGAAGAAGTTTAAATGTTTTTATAAATTATATATTTCCATATACAGTATATGTAAATTTCCCCAATGGTAGCAATAAGTGTAGATGTGGAAAGTGAGACATAGCACTAGAATAATGCGAGTCTCTTTTCATTTTTCTATACTTTCCATAGTTCCCACTAGGGACATAAGCCAATGCCGCTAAATATTGGACAACTATAATCCTACAATAGGGTTACTACCAGTGATGCAACAATAGAAAAAGAAGAGAGAAAGAAAGAAAAACAGACAGACAAGGGATATTGGAAAGAATGGCATGAGGAGGGAAGAGAGAGACAGATAAAGAAATAGCAATTGTAATATTACAGGGGAAAATCCAAACTTAGAACTAAAGGTTGTGCATTTGAAAAAGAAAAAGCACATAAAGACTAAGGATGTATTCATTCATATTTACCTAATAATATTAACTTACTCAGTAATAACATTTTATCCAGAAAGTCTCTAAAGTTTCCTTAATGGTTTTCAGTCACTCACAATCCTTAAGATTCTTTGCAGAATCTAAAATTCACGATAACCATGTAATCATAGGTGAGAGCTACAAAGATTACCCTTTTCTGATATC
Organism: Sapajus apella; assembly: GCF_009761245.1. Lineage (NCBI taxonomy): Eukaryota > Metazoa > Chordata > Mammalia > Primates > Cebidae > Sapajus > Sapajus apella. The sequence goes on from NW_022436996.1 coordinate 12,032,848, forward strand.
AGTTTTATGTAATATATCTCTGCCCATCATACTGAGAGGAGTCATTAATGGATAATTTCACTCCCAACTGAAGGGCCCCACCTTAACCATTCTCTTTCAATATGGCCTTGTTAAAGGATGTATTAGGCAGAACCAGAAACCTAAACACGGAACTTTAAAAAAATTATTTATTATACTTTAAGTTCTGGGGTACATGTGCTGGGGTAGATTGTGCTGGTTTGTTACATAGGTATACACATGCCATGGTGGTGGTTTGCTGCATCCATCACCCCATCAACTACATTAGGTATTCTTCCTAATGCTATCCGTCCCCTAGCCCCCCACCCCTGCTATTACTCCCCTAACCCCCCACCCCCAGGCCCCAGTGTGTGATGGTCCCCTCCCTGTGTCCATGTGTTCTCATTGCTCAACAACCACTTATGAGCGAGAACATGTGGTGTTTGGTTTTCTGTTCTTGTGTCAGTTTGCTGAGAATGATGGCTTCCAGTTTCATCCATGTCCCTGCAAGTTACATGAACTCAGCCTTTTTAATGGCTGTATAATATTCCATGGTGTATATATGCCACATTTTCTTTACCCAAATGCCCATCAATGATAGACTGGGTAAAGAAAAAACAGAGCTTTTATCCTTCACTTCCTCAAATAATACCCCGTAGTGGCTTCGAAACTGCCTCTTAGCCTTCTTGACTGGTTACCATGTGCTTCTGTCACCATTTTACATTTTCAAATTTATTTTTTAATGATTTACAGTATCAGCCTCCTTATCGATTCAAGTTAATATGCATTTTATATTCCCGGAGGTGACTCTGCCTCCAGGGATCCATTACCGTTATTGCTACTGACCAGATAATCTATCCTTTTTTTCCTTAACAATCTGGATACTTCTCAACCTCTAACAGCTGGTTTCATCCCATAGCTTGGTGCCTAAAATACAAGAAATTCATGTTGAATGAATAAGGAATGAATGAATGAATGAGTCCAACATCTGTGAAATCCGTACTCCATATAATCCTGGATTTTATAAACTTATGTAATTTTGACAATGAATGGGAAAATTGGGGGCATCTATGAAGTACGGTATTATTTGTCCAGGAAATATGTAATTTATTATTTCCTCCTCTGACTGCTTTCTTTGTAGTCTTTTGTTGTTGTTATTGTTTGTTTGTTTGTTGGGAAGAGCCTCCCTCTGTTGTCTGGGTTGGAGTGCAGTGGTGTGATCTCAGCTCACTGCAACCTCTACCTCCCAGATTAAAGCGATTCTCTGTGCTTCAGCCTCCCAAGTAGCTGGGATTTCAGACACCTGCCACCAATGCCTGGCTACTCTTTGTATTTTTAATAGAAATGGGGGTTTTACCATGTTGGCCAGACTAGTCTTGAACTCCTGACCTCAGGTGATCCACCTGCCTTGGCCTCCCAAAGTGTTGGGATACAGGCGTGAGCCATTGCACCTGGCCTATAGTTTTAAATGAATTTTGGTGGTAAGAATAAAGTTACTAAGCCCAAAAAAGTGGAGTTCATGGAGAATCTTACATTTCTTATTATGAATGTTCTGTTGTTGTGGGGTTTTTTTTCTTTTTGTAGACAGCATCTCACTTGTCACCTAGGCTGGAGTACAATGGTAGGATTACAACTCACTGCAGACTTCCCAAAGCTCAAGGCAATCCTCCTGACAGCCTCCTGAGTAGCTGGGACTACAGGTGTGTGCCATCATCTATAGTTATTATTTTTATTTTTTGCAGAGATAGGGTATCACTTTGTTGCCCAGGCTGGTTTGAACTCCTAGCTTCAAATGATCCTCTTATTTCAGCTTCCCTATGCTTTGAGATTATAGGTGTGAGCCACAGCTCCTGGATTTATTTATTTTTATTTATTTATTGTGGATATTCTTGATTGAGACATTTTAGTCATTCAGAGCTTTGCACTGAGCACGCTTTTTTTTTTTTGTTTTGTTTTTGTTTTTGTTTTTTTTGTTGTTGAGACAAAGTCTCACTCTGCTGTCCAGGTTGGAGGGCAGTGGCATGATCTCTGCTCACTGCAACCTCCGCCTTCTGGATTCAAACAATTCTCCTGCCTAAGCCTCCCGAGTAGCTGGAATTACAGGCATGTGCTACCACACCTGGCTAATTTTTGTAGTTTTAGTAGAGACAGAATTTCACCATGTTGGCCAGGCTGATATCAAATTCCTGACCTCAGGTGATTCACCTGCTTTGGCCTCCCGAAGTGTTGAGATTATAGGTGTGAGCCATTGCACCCGGCCATCCTTGAGCACACTTTTATCCAGATATAGATTGCATGCTCCTAGAAGTCAAGAGTCTCATCACCTGTTTTCAACTAACACATGCTGGGTATATTTGTATGCAAGACATTCTTTCAGGATTTCTATATGATATACTATACAGTATTGAGCAATTTGTCGAGGCCCAGTTCTCAAGAAAATTATTGTTCTGTAAAGAAAATCGATATAACCAAATATTACACAAAATAAGTTATAAAATTACAGAAGTGATAGCAACTTTATGGGGCAGTTAAATTTGTCAAAGAGGTCAGAAAACATACGGCATATAGCATCACAGATTTCAACCGAAACTTATACCTTAAAATATGTATGTATATTTATTATGCTATAAACTACACAGCCAAGGTGTATGTTTGTATGTGGGGGGCAGATTATTTGAGAAAGCAAAGAGTGTTACATCAGTTTATTTTCTAAAGTGTCAATGTTTATAGCAAATAAATGGGAAAATTCAATTATTAAAAAAACTTGAAAAAAATTAAAACCGGATAAATATCCGTATATATAATATACTTATCTATGCCATTGTAAACTTCAAAAAGTGTATTATTCAACCCTTAATATGAGATTACATAAAAACATAAACTTACTCTAATAATGTATAATAAGATAAAAAGGCTTAAAGTAACTGAGCAAAATTAAATCTAAATACAAAGTTCTCTGCACTTAATTTTAATTCACTAAAAATGCCAGTGTTTTTTATCCTTTGAGCAAATGTACTTATACTTGTTCTGGTGAGATTTGAACATTTAGGATCTTGTGAAAGCAAATAGGATTATATCAATATTTCCTGACGTTAATAGGAATTTTAAGGGATTAAAACTTAACAAAATATTGTTATTAGAAAAAAGAAAAATAAACAAACAACATACAGGTGGAGAAAACCAAACTCAGCAGGTTTCAGTAGTTCAGGACCTCTGGGGTTCACTGGTAAATAACATAGAGCTACTTTGGACAAAAGAGTCAGCATTTTCCAGATTTATCAGACTATGATCTTTCCTTGCAGAGTATCTTGCAACTCTGTACTCCAAAGAAAATTCATTGAAAAACACTAAGGAAGAATTTTAAAATTGAGAGTTCTGAAAGAGCCCACTCATTTCTAGCAAGTGTTAACAGTCTACTACACATGGTTGCTAATTAATTATAAGATTCTTCAGTTTATGCACAGATAAATGAAAATACATAATGATCAGAACTTAATTAATTATTAACGATCTAATGTGGTGGTAGCTGGATGGTTCCAAAGTCAATAACCCTCATTCAAATCATAGAATTTTTAATCTGAGAAATATGAAAACAAGAAAGAAGAGAGAAAAATCAGCAATTTTCTGGTCACAAAATAGAATAAATTCGATAAAAATTTTGGAAGGTAGAGAAATCTAGACTGCTAACATGGCTGTGCAGTAAGAATTTCTCCACCTAGGTGCTATTGACATGCTGGGCTGGAAAAGTCTGTGCTGAGGGCTGTCATGTACACAGCAGGATATTTAACAGTATCCCCAACCTCCACACCCTAGACACCAGTAGCATCCCTGACTCCAGTGTCGTGACAGCAAAACATTTCTCCAAATATTGCCAGATGTTTCCTGGGAGGCAAACTACCCTGGTTTAGAGCTATTTGGTTAAACAGAAGAAATAGATACTTTCAGAAGCAAGTTGTAAGAAATACAAGGACGGTAGGTTAAAAAGAAAACCCAATAAATAACATGAGCTGATATGAAAAAAAGAAGAAACTTCCCAAGTAAATATTACATTTTAAATGATAAGCAATAAAAAAGAAAACACAGAGCATTTTAAGAATTTGTAGAAGAAATAAAGAGACAAAAAAATTTGTCATTTAAAAAAGTTTTTACATTTTGAATTTTAATTTGTTTAGTTTGTAATTTGTATCTGAATTAATGACATAAAATAAATGCAGTATTCAAGGTGAATGTAATTTTAATTAATTTAAATTTTGTTACCGCTGCAGCACTTTAAAGATAGCAACACATCATTTAAAAATATATGATGTTTATTTTAATATTTTTAAAATAGTTTATTAAATTTACTTATATGTTTTATAATATTAATTTATATATGTTTCATAATATTGTTTCTAGAGCATTTAAGAAAATACTGCTTTTCTCTTCTATGTTAATAGAAATTTTGGCCAAAGGAAACTCCCAAACTGTTTTTGATGCTTGATGAAAAAGGAAACAGGCCAATTTATATTTTTAATATCACAGAGTTAGAATTCATAAAACACTTGCTCATAGCTTTCCAGAAAATATGATTTGAGTTAATAAAAACAAATCTTGAACTACAATGGTTATGTTAGATTTTAAAAAAATAACAAATGATAATTGTTCAGCTATTTAACTATTTTGCTGCTTTTTTACCTGCTTGTATGTATACTTGTCATATGTGATTCATTTTGGAACTTCCCTCTTTCAGCACCACTAAATAACCAATATCAAATAAACAGTCTCTATCAAAGAAATAAAATTAAATTTACAAAACTACCAAAGGCAATAATTACCTAATTGTACTATAAAATATTGTTTTGTCCCAAATATATATATATTTTCTCCTTAGTTCCTGTTTGCCTAGAGAGGTTATTTAAAGGCAAGAAGGATTGGTGCTTGCCCATTGATAATCAATCAGGAAAAGTTTTAATGGAAAACTCTACTCAATATGGCAGAATATAATGAAAAAAGAAACAAATAAAAAATCCAGAAAGCTGTTCCCTTGCTAAGTGAGTATCCACACATATGAATAACTCTTTATGACCCCCCCTTTTTTTTTTTTTAAGTCTCACACTGTTGCCTCGGCTGGAGTGCAGTGGTGCAATCATGACTCACTTCAACCTCTGCCTCCTGGGTTCAAGCGATTCTCCTGCCTCAGTCTCCCAACTAGGTGGGATTACAGGGGCACACCACCACGCCTGGCTATTGTTTTGTATTTTTTAGTAGGGATGCGGTTTCATCATATTGGCCAGCCTGGTCTAGAACTCCTGACCTCGTGATCTGCCTTCCTTGGCCTCCCAAAGGGCTGGGATTACAGGCATGAGCCACCGCGTCCAGACTTTTGTTGTATGTTTGTTTCTTTGTTTTTGAGATGGATTCTCCCCCTGTCGCCCAGGCTGGAGTGCAGTGGTATGATCTCGGCTCACTACAACCTCTACCTCCCAGGTTCAAGTGATTCTCCTGCCTCAATCTCCCAAGTAGGTGGGATTACAGGCATGCACCACAGCACCTGGCTAATTTTTGAAAACCATTCATGTTTAACTCAACCTAATCATATTCTTTCAATTTTTCTAAAATTTGTTTTCTTAATATTTTCATATTTTCTACGTTAACATATGATCACAAAAACCATGTTTAAAAATAAGAGGTACCATGACTAACACACACAAAAAAATTAGTGATATTCAAGCTGACACATCTGTTACCTTATTTTGTTGTGATAAGAACACTTAAGATCTACTCTCTTAGCAAATTTCAAGTATACAGTATATTATAATTAACTATAGTCACCATGTTGTACATTTGATTCCTAGAACCTATTCAGCTTAAAACATTTCTCCATTTCCCATACCCCTAATTCCCAGACAACCACCGTTCTTCTGTTGCTGTGATATGATTTTCTCAGAGCTATGCAAACAATTAAAACTAACTGACAAGAGAGAATTTTTAAAGAGATTAAGAGTTATTCGTAAAGGCTGGTGCAGTGGCTCACACCTGTAATCTTAGCACTTTGGGAGGCTGAGGCAGGCAGATCATGAGGTCAGGATTTTAAGACCAGCCTGACCAATATGATTAGATTCCACATGTCAGTGAAATCATGTAGTATTTGTCTTTCCGTGTCTGGTTTACTTTATTTCACATAATGTCCTCCAGGTTCAACCATGTTGTGCAAATGACAAGATTTCCTTCTCTTTCATGGTTGAATAATATTTTATTATCTATATATATCTCATTATTTTTGTATTCATTCATTCATTAATAGGTGCCTAGTTTGTTTCCAAGTCTCAGCTACTGTGAATAATGCTGCAATGAATACAGCAGTGCAGGTACTCCTTTAAGATATTGATTTCATTCACTTGAATGTATATCTAAAAGTGGGATTGCTGGATTGCGATTTCTCTTTCTTTTTTCTGAGTCGAGGTCTCACTCTATTGCCCAAGCTGGAGAGCAGTGGTGCCATCTTGGCTCACTGCAACCTCTGCCACCTGAGTTCAAGTGATTCTTGTGCTTCAGCCTCCATGTAGCTGGGATTACAGGTGGACACCACCATACCCAGCTAATTTTTGTATTTTTAGTAGAATGCGGTTTCACCATGTTGGCCAGGCTGGTCTCGAATTTCTGACCTCAGGTGTTCTGCTCTTCTTGGCCTCCCAAATTGCTGTGGTTACAAGCATTAGTCACCGTGTCGGAACCAGTAATTCTAGATTTTTGGGGAAGCTTTGTGGTGTTTTTCATAATGGTTGTACCAAGTTACATTCCAACCAAAGTGCACAAAGTTTCCCTTTTCTTCATATGCTTGCCAACACTTGTTATTACTCATCTTTTTGATAGTTAATAAATATTCGTTTTATTAAAATTGGTCTGTATCCTGAGTGAAATGGACAGCCATTTTTAGGGTTTTGAGCAGAGGAGTAATATCATTTGAATTTTGCTTAAGGGGTCATTCTGTTGCTGCATTGAAGATAGTTCTTGTGTAAAGGCTGGAAGCTAATAAACCAATGGGTAGGTCATTGCACTAATTCAGGTTTGAAATGATCATGAATTGAAAGGAGTGAGAAAGTGGATGCAGGGACAAGTGTCTGAATTCTAGATATGATTTTAGGTAGCATTAACAAGACTTTCAAGTAAATGTGAGCAGGAGAGAAGGGCCAAATAAGACCTCATATTCTTGGATTGAACAACTGGGGAAAAAATTGAACTGCCACAATCTGTCGTAGAGAAAGCTAAGGATGATACATACAGGGGCAGAGTGGGGAAGATCGCTTTCAACATATAGAAAAAATAATTGGAGTCTCTGTGCTTTACATTATCTATAGGATAGGGAATTTCAAATCTATGCCTCCATCCAGATATGAATTGTGAGAATACATTTCTAATATTATGTTCAATTTTTCTTCATATAAAATACATGACTGTGATGGTTAATACTGTGTGTCAACTTGATCGGATTAAAGAAGGCAAAGTATTGTTTGTGGGTATGTCTGTGAGAGTGTTGCCAAAGGAGATTAATATTTGCGTCAGTGGACTGGGAAAGGCAGACCCACTCTCAGTCTGAGTGGGCACCATCCAATCAGCTGCTAATGCAGCCAAAATAAAACAGGCAGAAGAAGGTGGAAGGACCTGACTTGCTGAGTCTTATAGCCTTCGTTTTTCTCTCATACTGGATGCTTCCTGCTCTCGAACATCAGACTCCAAGTTCTTCAGCTTTTGGACTCTTGGACTTAAACACCAGCGGATCTCAGACCTTCAGCCACAGACTGAAGGCTGCACTGTTGACTTCCCTACTTTTGAGGTTTGGGGACTTGTAATTGCTTCCTTGCTCCTCAGCTTGCAGACAGCCTATTGTGAGACCTTGCCTTATGATCGTGTGAGTCAATGCTCAACAAACTCTCCTTCATGTATGCATCTATCCTATTAGTTCTGTCTCTCTAGAGAACCCTAATACAATGACCAACTCAAAATTGCTATATGCACACAAAAATTCAGTGTCTTTCTCCTCAAACATACTCCTCCTCTAGTTTTCCTTGTATCTTTGAAAAGGAACAACAAATATACAGTTGTACCAGAGGATGATCAAAGCATCATTCTAAACTCCTTTTTCTCTTAACCACACATTTTTAGATTTTTACATAATTTTTGAGTGGATTTCCTTTACCTCCTTTCAGCTATATATTAATTCTGTAATATTTCTCACCTGAATCAATGCAGGGGCTCATTAATACCTCAGCACACAACTCCTGCAATGCCATTAACAAAATTATTTTCTTCAACTTTCAGCCAAAGCATGGTGGCCATCTAAAAGTCCTTCATATTCTCTCCAATTTGATTTGAGTCTCTTCTTCTGTGTTTCTGCAATAGCTTAATGTGGGTCCACTATAATACTTATATGACCAACAATAAGTGTCATTTATCTGTAAATGTTTCATATCTAAGTAATTCATACTAGAGCTACTAGAATTCACCTAGTTTATGGATTTTTGGTTTGGTTGCAGGGTATGTTAAAGAAGGTAAACAGAAAATGTGCTCCTTGGCTGGTTGTAAGAGTTCTACAGAGTTCTTTCTCTTTGACTGACTTTACGGAACAACTGCTGTGCACCCAGTTGTCACTATCAATTAAAACTCCCCAGCTTCATGTCTGGGAAGAAATCCCCCAAAGTGTCTGATTCTTTCCCCCTACTTTATTCCATGTTTTTCACATTACTCACATGTGGTTTCCGACTACATCTTTAATTTCTCACTATTTCACGGCTCTTGTACTAGATTTGAGCTTTCACTATCTGGCTGAGGCCTTTGGAGCCCTTGGGTGCTCAAGCATTAAATCCCAATATCTTCTAAACCTTCTCTTTCTTCTTCTACAGAAAGATTTGCTCCACTGTATATGACTACTTCTATCTTGAGTCTGATCCTACTTAAGGTAAACAGAGTTAACAATCCAAGGGGGTTTGACTGGATATAAGTCAAACAGTTTTTTTTTTGTTTTTGTTTTTTTCTTTTTTGAGACGGAGTTTCACTCTTGTTACCCAGGCTGGAGTGCAATGGCGCGATCTCGGCTCACTGCAACCTGCGCCTCCTAGGTTCAGGCAATTCTCCTGCCTCAGCCTCCCAAGTAGCTGGTACTACAGGCGTGTGCCACCATGCCCAGTGAATTTTTGTATTTTTAGTAGAGACTGGGTTTCACCATGTTGACCAGGATGATCTCAATCTCTTGACACCGTGATCCAGCACCTCGGCCTCCCAAAGTGCTGGAATTACAGGCATGAGCCACCGTGCCTGGCCCTGTCAAATAGTTTTTTAAAAAATAGCTTAAATGTTCATTCATTTCCAAGTTTATTTTCTAGTGAGTAACTAGTGGTTAATAACTAACATGGAATCATGTATATTGCTACATTTAAAAAATTTTAAGGGTTTTTTTTCGCATTATGATTTAAGTAAGTTCATGATGTTAGTATGAAACCTTACTCAAAGTTATTAATGCTCAGGCTACGGAAAACAAATTCCAATTTCCAAACAAATTAGCTTTGGGAGTACAGTCCATTGGACGCTTAGCAATGGACTGATTAAAAATGGGGGGAACAGGCCGGGAACAGTGGCTCATGCCTGTAATCCCAGCACTTTGGGAGGCCGAGGCAGGCGGATCATGACGTCAGGATTTCAAGACCAGCCTGGCCAATACGGTGAAATCCCACCTCTGCCAAAAATACAAAAATTAGCCAGGCATTGTGGCTAATTCACGCCTGTAGTCCCAGCTACTGGAGAGGCTGAGGCAGAAAAGTTGCTTTAACCCAGGAGGCAGAGGTTGCAGTGAGCCGAGATTGCACCACTTCACTCCAGCCTGGGCAACAGACAAAAAGTAAATAAATAAATAAATAAATAAATAATAATTAAAAAGTGGGAGGAGGGGAGCATGTAAGCCAAAGAAGTTGCTGCAACAAAATAACAAAATAAACTCTAGAATTTATCATTCTCTTAAACATTAGGTGCATATTGTTTCAATTTTGTAAAATTACACATCAGATATACACAAGTGATTACTATGTTACTGCAAGGAAAAGAAGGGTTGATATACAACCGTAATACATGTTGGGAGCTGTTGTGACCTAATAGATCTTTTATCGTATGCATTACACAAATGATGCTGCAAGGTCCAAAAGGAAAATATTTTATTTTTGTATATTATAACCTGCTTTTGTTTTATGCCGTATCTCTCTCACATAAAATTTTTATGTATTCACAGATATTTCCAACATTAATTCATTTTTATGACATAATAAAGTGAGGATTTTAATTGAAGACATATAGATAGATATAGATATAGATTTAAATACCTATAAAATCTAGAAAAGCCATAGTGCAATTGAAACATTGCTGAAAAATATTTCAATTATTCAGTCAAATGTACGAATGACTTGACTTGAAATGTTTAACTTTTAATGATCAAGAGCAAAACACTTGGATAACTTTTATAACCTATGTGAGAATATGCATACAATTTTTTAAAAAGACAATTGTCATAAGAGTCTTTCAATAATATTCCTCCTTTGTTTGCATACTTTAAGACTGTTTGGTAGAACACATATTCCATGATTCAAGCATGCCACCTTTTGGGAATATTGCTGATTCATAATATAAATATCATGACTGATTTGAATGAAGATGACTTCGGATTCTTTTTTATTTGTGCTGAATTAAACATTAAGCATTTTACTTTAAAAGCATGTCTTCTGTACTTTACTGAACATTGACAAATTCTTTAAAAATATATTAGTAATAATATATTATGCTTTTCCAAGATAACAAAGAAAATTAAGAAAAGAAAAGCTTACCCAAATCACAGCAGATTTTTCTACTGCTTCACAGTTTGGAAGTTTAAGGATAATTATCATAGATTATAGTTCTGTAAGGGCACCATATTTTAATTCCAAACTGTGAATGTTCACAGAAATATATGCAAAGAGCCAAAAATACTGTTTTGTGGATTACTTTATGTATATGTAGGGTTTACTTAGGGTTTTTTCACATGCACACCACACAAACTGCTTATCTTTTTAAACTCCTAACAGTTTCCTGAAGACTAGTCCCACCTGAAAGATTAGGAATACAAACCTCAAAGAACTCCCAGAAAGATAAGATCTAAACATAAATTGTCTTTTTATCAAATATGTAGAAATGTGAGATGCATTTTAAATGTGTGACTGTAGAGAAGAATGATCTAAAAGGTAGCCTACTGGGAGTCATAAGAAAAAATCAATGTCCAAAACCATGAAAAGGTAACTCTATGTTCATGCCTATACAGTAGAGCAGGGAAGAGACCAATTCTTTAGTCAAATGAGAAGGAAATGGAAAATTGACTTATTGATGGCATTCAAATTCATCAAGAGTTGTTATTCAGTTGCTGTTCAGGAAATGAAAAGCCACCCTTCTAACAATGCCAAGGAAGTTCCGGTAACAACGTAACAAAATAACATCTATCATAGAGGGCTGGTAGGTAACATAGTAACAAACGAATAACCTAATAACCGCATAGGTACAGTACATACCTACCTAAATACACACTGCCTTCCCTACATGTCTTTAAAAATAATTTTAAAAAATAGTAACTCATCTCTTCAGGATCAACATTTCCTGGAGTAAATAGATAAGTGAAACATGAGCAGAAAATGCCTGGACTTAAGATTATGTTTTTTAGTGTGTATTTAATGAAGTACTAGAACATATTTAATAGGGGAAATGTTACTGCATTTATTTTATCGTGAGAGAAACCAAACCTTAAAAAAGAGAAAGTTATTCAAGGTATACACATGTAAGATGTCTCAAAGTCCTACTGAGAATAAATGTTGACTCACCAATTTTAAGGAAGAATTTTTTAAACACTGAGAAAACTTAGAAAACTTACCACTAATTCTATCTAATTTAAACACATGACAAAGAAGAAAAGGTAATATCAACGGAAGTGTTTGGACAGATTATTATTTTCAGAGAAAGCACTTCTTGTCATAGGCTGGGGTAAAAGCAGATGTGACTAAGATGTATTCAGAACCGTCAGTCGGAAGAGAGCTGGGTCTGGAGCACTTACTAAATTCTACCAAACACCAATTATAAGCTTTCAAAAGAAAGGCATTCCTAAATAAAAACAATCTTGTGTAAACTTGTGAATGACCTCTTTCTTTTGTCTGCTCTCTTCCTTACAAATACACTTATAACAATCTTTCCATTTTTTTCCTTATTTTATTTATTTATTTATTTTTGACGCAGAGTTTTGCTCTTGTCATCCAGGCTGGAGTTCAGTGGTGCACTCTCGGCTCACTGCAACCTCCCCCTCCCAGGTTCAAGCAATTCTCCTGCCTCAGCCTCCCGAATAGCTGGGATTACAGGTGTGAACCACCATGCCCAGCTATTTTTTTTTTTTTTTTTTTGTATTTTTAGTAGACACAGGTTTCAGACATGGTCTTGATCTCCTGACTTCAGGTGATCTGCCCGCCTTAGCCTCCCAAAGTGCTGGGATTACAGGCATGAACCACCGTGCCTGGGCCCAGCCTTTCCTTTTAAATGATATTTTGAGAATTGATGAGGAATGTAACAAAGAGAGAAAATTTTGCACTAGAAAGTTCTTTGTCACTGATTATTATGTAAACTCAGTTAATTTATTGTTATTATTAAAGAAGAGTACAGAAATGGGATTCTCAAATGGTAATAAAAATTGCTTAGAATAATAAAGACCTAAGATATAGATGTTTGGAAATTCCATTTCTGCCACCTTGCCCATTTAAAAAAAAAATTAGTTCACCTTATTTTATTTTTGATTGTTTTGACCTAAGTTAGATTGAGGAATCATACATACTGTTAAATATATTAAATTTTTAGCCAAAACACTTTGATCCACTTTCCAGTTTTACTTTTTGTCACTTACAGCCTCCCTGTGCCTGAATTTCCTTGCTGGATTTAAATTCTACCCAGCTGATTTCAATGAACTTTTAGTAGATTCAATGAAGAGGTTCCATAAAAATTCTGTAAAGCAGCTGGGGTAGTAGCTCACATCTGTAATTCCAGCACTTTCGGAGGCTGAGGCGGGTAGATCACTTGAGGTCAGGGGTTCAAGACCAGCCTGGCCAATGTGGTGAAACCCATCTCTACTAAAAACACAAAAATTAGTTGGGTGTGGTGGTGGGGCACCTGTAATCCCAGCTACTCAGAAGGCTAAGTCAGTAGAATCACTTGAACCCGGGGGCAGAAGTTTCAGTGAGCAGAGATTGCACCACTGCACTCCAGCCTCGGTGACAGAGTGAGATTCCATTAAAAAAGAAATAATGTAAGGCAGTTATTACTTTAAAACAATATGTAGAGGAGAACTTTGTGAATAAATAGCATTAAGTAAGGCTTCTATTTTACACAAATTAATTTTAGCATATAGAAAATTGTAATTTTTAAAGTAAATTTTCTTTATCTTTTTGTAAAATATTAGAGGAATATAAATTTCTACAGTTGCCATTCCCCTAACATTGTATATCACAAGTTTTCTTCTGTGATTTCAAAAGATGGATTAACAAGTAAATGTTGTAATCAAGATTGTCCAGGACACAGAGTTGTAACAATAAAATGATATGGGAGGCAAAAAGATCCCCCAATTACTAGAATGCACTGCTTTGTTGAATTAAATTTTCTGGTACTTGTTGCCTTGAGACATCACTTTAATTTGAGATAATATCTGCACAGTCCTTTGGAGTAGTCAACTTAGATTAAATGCCTTAAACAATAAGATTAGTACTGGTGACTTAAAAATGAATGTATTTGTGTTACCTTTCCCCAGCTCAAAGAAAGCATAACCTATTGAAGAGTCTAGAATCTAACTTTAGGTGCAAGTAGATTAAATCTCAGTCTCACCACATAGGAGCTCTGTATCTTTTCACAAATTATTCAGGCTTTCAGAGCATCAATTCTCTCATCTGTGAAAAGGTAGTATTAAATAGTATTTACCATAAAACTCTGTGGTAGCGATTAGAGTTTATATCTATGTGTGGTTGCTGGACGAAGCAAACCAATATTACCTGTTCCTGTTCTTATAAACAATATGAATAATAGTAGAAGGCAAATGCCCAATATACAATTTCAATATCCTTAATTTGTGAGTTTCTGTCTTGTGAAGGAAACCCCCTGAAGAGTATAAAACTCTCTGCTTTGGCTCAGAAGGAAAGGAATAGCCTCTTCCCAGGTTCTTTTGGTCTACAGATGCTTTTTATCAGGTGGAGAGTAACAGCCCAAAAGGTTTCAAATACTTTTTGGAAGATTGAGTAGTGCCCAGAGAACCGATGAGGTGAGTACAGCAGCATCTCTGAGCTGTCAGCCTCACACCCATATTCTCTGTCAGTCATCCACTCCTTTCTGTGATTCTGTAGAATATGCTCTAAATGCTCCATGAGGCTCTTGGGTCATCAAGTGTGCACTGATGGAAGCATGGGTCAGACAAAACTAAGTAATGAGCACTGTCAAATTTCCAATTGTTATCTGAAACTCAATATTGACTTCCCTGTCAATGTTTTAAGAATACCTAAGAGCTTAAGAGACTTAGCTGTGCCTTTATCATGTTATCTTTGTCTAAGATAGTGCAGAAGAAGTTTTACTCTTATTGAAGTATTTATTCTGGTGCGTATGATGAAACAAATTCTTGAATCAATTAAAAAGAACACTATGTAGCTTGTAGAATTAAGTATAGCAAGTTTTGCATCAAACTGAAAAACACAAAAATTAAAAATCTGAGTTGGGGGGAAGATATATTAACCCTTTTGAGCTATGTTTACATCACTATATTATATCACAAAAATAACTTACTTCACTATTTTAGAAGCTCAGTCATTATTACACTATTTTTCCAAACCATCTATTGTAAAACTCAAAGCAAAGCTATTTGAAGAAGACTGTAAGCTCTCTTTTCAATCACAGCCTCTATAAACTGAAGTTCTGTACTCAAAACATGAATTGAAACAAGGATGTAAAAGGGAAATGAACAATCAGTGTTTTCCAAATTGCTTCTTTGGTAATAATGTCACACGAAGGTATTTTGTTTTTGTGTTTTGCAAAAAACAAAGAGGTGGAATGAATTAAAGAGGCAGAGCAGATCATGAAATAAAACTGGAAGTTTAATAATCTGCTACTTTTCCTTTAGACATAGAAAGTGTACTTTATGAATACCTAAAAACATTATGATAATAGATTATTGCTGTTATGTATTATTCATATGACAATGAATTTATGCAATGTGTCTACATCAAGTAAAAGAGATTAACTAGAAGAAACTAACTTCAAAGTACATTGTCTTTTAGGTCTTCAAAGTAATAAAGATCCAAGCACTTCCCTTTTAGGGTATTTGTTCTGCACCATTTAGAATGCAGTTTCTTTCCTTCATTAGGCCCTCCACATGAAATAGAGCAAATCAGAGGCTACAGAAATAGAGATTTCTCCATTGTACTGATAGTCTCAGATGTTTGGGATTGCTAACCCATTACTGGTTTTGTAAGCCTTATTCTACATGATCTACCCATTTCTTAACAACTGTGCAACAGATTTTCCACTTACTACTATTTCCAAATAAACAACGACCCAGTGAGACCTTGTAAAATTAGATGTTTCATATAGAAATTTGGCCACGCTTCCTGCAATTATCTGCAATTCTTACTTGTGAGTATCAGTTTATACAAAAATGCTCTCCTGTGTACCCTATTTCAACATAGCTCTGGTAGGAATGTGTAACAGTACTTGATAATTTTTTTGTTAATAAGATCATAAAACATTGTACAAAATTGTTAACATGAAACATTTCCATAATTTGTGAAATGGAAGTAGGAATGATACACAGGTTGATTTTATTATGATGCAACAAAATGTGAAATACATGAAACCATATGAAGATAAAGTTCCAAGGTGAATTATGCCAAAGAAAATTGATTAAGGTATTTCTATTTTGATCAAAGTTATGTGAAGTTGTGCCACTACAAAACTCTGGGAGTAAATTATAAAATATATATTTTTATATTGAATGTTGATGAGCAGAGCAGTTACAGAACAATTTCCTGTTTATTGAGCAGTAGGAAGTTATAGGTCCTTAACAGGAACAGATTGATTCATGTATAGACAGATCAGAGAAATATGTTTATTAAGTACTGTGTGTTCATGACAAAGTTCAACCTAGCAGAAATTTTCTGTTATATTGTCCATGTGGTGACTCCTTCACAAGCTTTAAAGTAATTGTATTATTTTATTTTATCTTATTTTAAACTAACAGATAAAATTGTATGTATTTACCATGTACAGTACAACATGATGTTTTAAAGTATGTATACATGATGGAATGACTACATCCAGCTAGTTAGCATATGGATGACTTCACATGATTATCATTTCTCTGGTGAAAACACCTTACATCCATCCATTCTCAACATTTTTCAAGTATACAATACATTGTTCACTATAGCGACCATGTTGTATAATAGACCCCTTGGGCTTATTCATCCCATTTAACTGAAATTTTGTATCCTGTTATCAATTTCTCCCCAACCTCCACAGTACCGCAATCATCCTAGCCCCTGCCAAACATCTTTTTTTGCTTATTATTTCTGTGAGAGCAACTTTTTTACATTCTACACATGATTGAGATAATGCAATGATTGTCTTTCTGTGCCTGGCTTATTTCATTTAACATAATTTCCTACAGTTTCATGTATGTTACTGCAAATGACAGGATTTCATTCTTTTTAACAGCCAAATTGTATTCCATTGTGTATACACACCACATTTTCTTTACCCAGCTGTCTATTGATGGACATATAGGCTGATTCCATATCTTGGCTATTGTGAAAAATATTGCAATAAATATAAAAGTACAGATAGCTTTTTGACATACTGATTTTATTTCCTTTGTATGTATACTCAGTAGCAACATTGCTGAATCATATGGTAGTTCTTTTGTTAATTTAATGAGTAACTTCAATACCGTTTCCCTCAAATGATGCACTAAGTTACATTTCCAACAACGTTTGAGAGTTTTTTTTTTTTTGCCACAACTTTGCCAACACTTATTATCTTTTGTCTTTCTGATAATAGCTAGTCTAACTAATAATTTAAATTAAATAATGATGGTAAAATAAAATTTGTAGATGATTGTTCTCAAAAGATTTCCTTAATTTTTAAAAAAGGTTGAATAGTATTCCATTGTTTATATACATCATATTTTCTTTATCTATTCATCAGCGATGGACACTTACATTTATTCCATATTTTGGTTATTGCAAATAATGCTGCAATTAACACATGGGTTAGCCTAGAGGACATTCTGCTAAGGGAAATAATCCAGGCACAGGAAGATAAACACCACATGGTCTCATTTATACATAAAATCTAAAAAAAAAAAAAAAATTGAACTCATAAAAGCAGAGAGTAGAGTGGTGGTTACCATGGATTGGGAGGGTGGCACCAAATGGAAGAATATTGGTTAAATGGTAAAGCATTTGAGTTAGTACAGGAAGAATAAGTTCCTCCTGTACTAAATCATTTTATGGTATAGTACGAATACCACCCTCACATACTACAATGTACCATACAGTATGATGACCAGAGTTAATAATAATGTATTGCATAGTTGGAAACTGCTAAGAGAGTGATGTGTTTAGGCTTTGTGTCCCCACCAAAATCTCATCTTGAATTGTAATCCCCAGGAGTTGAGGGAGAAACCTGGTGGGAAGTGACTGGATTATGGGGGTGGTTTCCCCCAAGCTGTTCTCATGAAAACTGATGGTTTTATAAATGGTAGTTTTTCCTGTGCTCTCACACACCTCTCCTTCCTTCGGCCTAGTGATGAAGGTGCCTTTCTTCCGCTTCACCTTTGGCCATGACTGTCAGTTTCCTGGGCCTTCTTCAGCCATGCTCAACTATGAGTCAATTAAACCTCTCTCTCCTTTATAAATTACTCCATTTTGCGGAGTTCTTTATGTCAGTGTGAAAAGGCACTAATACAGAGAGTGAATCTTAAATGTTCTCATTATGAAAAAATAAAAAGAATTATCACTTATTTTTAATAAGTGATATATATATGGTAATAAGCATTATTGACTCATTCCACATTGTTTACATATATTAAAATATGACGTGCATATAAATATATATATGCACGTGCAAATAAATATATATAATTTTCATGCATCAATTCAAAAAATGTAGTAGATTTCTATCTAAAGTTGGGCCAGTATCAACATTACTATTTAATGTTCTATTGAGAGTATTAATAAAAGCAATTATAGAATCAAAACCAAAAATACAAGAATTAGAAAGAAGAGTTAAATTGCCCCTATAAAAGCGATATAGTAATAGATGTAAAGATTCAAAGAAAAGATATAAAAAATCTACAAAAATATAAAATTAATATGCAAAAATCTATAACCCTTTTATATAAAAATAATGTTAGGCAACATATTCTGGCTCTCTGTAAAAAGTTATTATAAACATATTTTACAGGTCCTGTTGTGAACGTGTTTATATTTCTACAGAGTAAATATTTAGAAGTGAAATTGATGTATCATAGGGTGACTGTATGCTCAACTTTATCAGACACTACCCAAGAGATTCTCAAAGTTGTATCATTTTCATTCCCACCAGCAGAGTATGTGAGTTTAGTTACTTCACTTTTTCATCAACACTTAGTATTGTTAATCTTTTGTAATTTTAGCAGTTCTAGTGGGTGTGTAATAGTATTTGATTTTTTTTAGTTTATGTTACAGTAAATGTTTTGTACTTAGGCATTTGTTTATCTTTGTAAACTGTGCAAATCTTTTCCTCATTTTTATTGTGTTGTCTGTTTACAATTGATTTGTACAATTTCTTTATATATTCTGAGTACAAGTGCTTTGTCAAATATACAGAATGTGAATATTTTCTCCCATAGCTTAGCTTTTTCATTCCCTTAGTGTTTTGTTCTTTTCTTTTTTAATTCTGAAGAGCATAGGTTTTCCTTGTTTTGTTTTTAATAAAGCCTGATTAGTCATTTTTGTTTTCTTTTGTGGCTAATGCTCTTCGGGTGTTTCTATGAAATCTTTGCCTAGCTCAGGTCCAGAAAATATTATTCTATATTTTCTTCTAGAAGCTTTTGAGTTTAAGATTTTATATTTAGGGGTACATGCCATCTACAATTACTTTTGTATGTATGGTATGAAATATCAATACTTATTTTTTTCCTATATAGATACCAAGTTTTCTAGTCTGGTGGTTAAAATAATATCCCTTTCTCTATTAAATTACTTGGGTACCTTTGTGGAAAATCAATTGGTCATATCTGCATGGACAGAGTTCTGGACTCTGTTCCGTTGTTTCGGTCTATTTGTTTATCCTCCCACTATCCTAAATAATGTCATTTAAAAGGAAGCCTAACACTGAGCTGGTGTCACTGTCCACCCAAATTTGATGGGCAAATCTAGGTAGAGAATGATTCTTTCTATGTACTTTCAAGCTTCTGATACAAGCTGCAATATACATGGATTAATTTAGATGACAGCATAGAATAATGAATGAGAAAAAGCCTTTGGAAACAAGCAAATATGAATTGAATCCTATCATACAGGAAATCTTTTTATGCTTTTAAAAATCTCATTTTCCTCACCTAATAAAGTAGGGCTCATATTGCCGATCTTATAATTTTTTTGAGATACTTAGTAAGATACCGTATTTACAGTATCCAGTGGAGTCTTTGACATATATGGAGTAAACATAACATACCTAGCAAGGTAACACTATA
Organism: Sapajus apella; assembly: GCF_009761245.1. Classification (NCBI taxonomy): domain Eukaryota; kingdom Metazoa; phylum Chordata; class Mammalia; order Primates; family Cebidae; genus Sapajus; species Sapajus apella. The sequence goes on from NW_022436996.1 coordinate 12,052,637, forward strand.
CTCAGAGGCAGAGAGGGTCAAGATTATTTGTACAAATGTAAAACACAGAGACAATTTTGAGTGCCAGCCCTATTTATTACTTCTTCCTCTTTTATGTTGTTCAGATTAGCAATGTCTTCTTTAGATTATGTTATCAATGATTTTTAATTTACCATGTTCTCCTGTGTATGATGAAATGCTATATTCTTATACATTACTATTTTGTAATTATTGCCTTTGTAATATAATAATTATCCATGCTCATCACTTTCTCATCATGTTGACAAATGATAAAAAACTTTACTATTTGTGCACATACCTTTTCAATGTTTTCTCTTACATCTAAATTTCCCAGCATAAAAAATAAATCAAGCGTGCACATCTTTATCAGTAGGAAACAGAGCAAAGTTACTCATGGCATTTTCCCAATAGGTTTACTCTTTCATTACTGTGTAATTAACCCCATATTGAGAATTCTATTGTGAATTCTTTTGCAGCAGCAAATTAAACATTTGACTTGCATACTATTATGTTTCTGTGAAAGTGACTATCATGTCATTGGAAAACAGGTGAGTAATGTTATGAGCAATAAAGAGTTTTCAGTAAAGTTTTCAATGATGCTGGAAGATTTGCCCTGGGAGAAAATACTCTATATATTTAAAAGACCCCACCATAATTTCTGGCACAGAACCCATCAAAATCTAATAAAGTAGCTTAATTAGCATGATCAGCATCTTATTAATAATTTACTGGTTGGCAAAGGCACTGATGGGATTATAATGCATCATTTAAAAATAAAAGAACATTATTGTGATGCTCATTAAGGTGAGCACTAGAGAAGTAAAATCTGCACTAAACAAATTTGGTGTCCTTAAAATAGAACTAGGTATCCTGCCATTTACTGATAAATGTATTCCTATAAGATAGCGTATTTATTTCTATAAATTATGCAATCCATATCTAAAAATGACTTCAAGGTAACCATTCTGACACACACACACACACACACACACACACACACACACACACACATATATATGTTCCTGATCAACAGTGCATATTCAAAATTTTCCATTAAATGACCTATTGTAGCAAAGCAACAAGAAATTAGCAAACATCACTATCAATATTTAACATTAAAATCCTCATCCACAGAAAATGAGATTTCTAATGGACTTTAGAATATTTGTAATGCCCAGTGTATATTCCCAATTCATCGTGCAGACAGTATAAAGAAGTCAACATAACAGGATAGAACAGATGTCTGTTCTAAATCCTCCTTAGAGACACCGAGAGTCTAGAGTGACAGGTGAATCTTTGATTCTACCTGGCTAAAGGGATTGATAACAGAACACAGAGCCTGCAGTTCCTAGGTCACTAATTGAAATTTGATCCTGGTATATGCCTAAGGAAAAATAGAAGTGGGTAGGCTTCCTACTTTAATCATCTGCATTATAAAAGCCATTATTTTATGGATATGAGTGTCCTTCACCTTCTAATATAATGCTGCTACAGCATGAAAAGACAGGAAAAACCCAGCCATCCACCTATAATGGTCTTTCACAAGACATGCATTTTAAATCTTGTTTGTTACTATGAATCTCCTCCAAACAGGCTGTGGTGCAGTGTGGCCCCAATTGGGCTGCACTGCCTGCTAATTGACAATCTTACTTTATAATCTAAAAACAACAAGAGTGAATGTGCTTCCTTCCCAATTAAACATAATTCAGTCACTAGAGACATTGCCACATTACTGATCCAATGTTCAACTACAGTATTTTTAAAAGAAAGAAGCATGATCAAATTCAAGCAAAGTAGAATTCTTGGCAATTGAATCACTGAGGCTTCAACAGTATTTTGATGATAAAGAGAAATGGTCATTTCACAGTTATCATTTGTCTGAAATTAAAATCTATATTCAATGGCTACACCATATTTTTTCTTTTAATTACTGTAATTGTTTAGGAAAAAATTAAAGTACTTGAAGTCAAACTGAGGGAACTGTTTCACACCATTAATGAATCATTCACTAACACAACTGCTTGTCCTATAAAAGTAAATGTCGAATATACAATGTTTTTTTCTAACAAAAGAACTTTACAGTGCATATAATAAGATCTGGATTATACTTTACTACCTAGAAACTACTTAGGAAGAAACTTTTTCTTCCTCAGGAAAAGTTCATATATTGTTTAGCCATTAATAAACATTTCAGGCATTTGCCCCCAAAATTTGATGAACCATTTTTATTAATAGAATCTTTCAAACCTTTCTAGCTCATTGCTTTGAAGACCATGGGATAAGGAAAAAACAACTTTCTGGCTCACTACTTTATACATATTATGTCAAATTGATTATTCAATATCTTATGGTGATCTTGGTGGTTTCACAAAGACAAAGGCATATACTAAAATGCAGAGCCAGCCATTAAAAAGAACAAATCCCTTTGCAATAAATAATTTCAAGGCAAATAATGTGGCCAATCTTAACAAGAACAAAGTATATCAATAATGATTAAGTCTACATTATTGAATTAATAGAATAGGTCAAAGGAAGATCAAAACCAAATTCAGTTATGTGTGTGTTTATCTCCTCCAACAAATGGTGAACTTCCTATGGCTGGACACATAAATACTCTATGGCCTTAGTTTATCCTACTTTATACTAGACCCTTACTGAATGTTTACTTTTGAAATATAAATTGAAATATCTTTAATTAGATGTGACGTTTGTGTAACTAAAAGAATATGAACATTTAGTCTAAGTGTAAAAAATATTGCTTCAATTATTTAAAATCCATAATATTCTTAAGTTCCTTTTTAAAAATAAATTAAACTATAGAGATCTTGAAATGACATGCTATACATTTCTTTCAACTGATTGGGGTTTAGACGTATTCATCATTAATCTGCTGATATCTGAGCTGAACAACATTCTTGAAATAAAATATGTCATTTATATGTTAGTGGTTTAAATTTTTACCTATTTCTATTTTTTTGGCAACTATTTAATAACAAATTGTCTTACCATAATTATATAGTAAGCATGTAATTCTGTCCTAGATATTGAAAGTGCAATGCAGCAGACACAAACTCATGGCTGCTCCTGAAGTTGAACGTCTGCTTCTTTTGACCCCTGTTTGGATAGATGTATTTAGGTTCAGCTGCCTTCAAAAAATGGTATACTAAAGTACAATTTTTGTAGAGATGCAAGGTACAAATACGTTTAATTTTAGAAGTAGAAATTCAGTGTGGGAGTTTCTCTTCTGGGATGTAGTCCTCTCCTAGAAATGGAACTACATTGCTGTGGGACTATGGTCAGTAATGCACCTCCACTGGGAAACCAGCACACAGGCAATTTTTCTCACTCTATTCATTCCACATCAAGGACACAAAAAGACTTCAGTAATTTTCTAAATAATACCTTCTCCGAATGTCTTGCTGCAAAGATTTCTAATTGCCTGCCCAGTACCTACTCTCTTTTTCTGCCTCACTAATAACACCCCAGTTTGGTTTTGGATAGTAATGTGCCCAGCTGAAATATAATATGTTCTTGTCTACTTTGGAAGTAAGAGAGGCCAGGTGCCATCATTCTAGCTAGAGCTATGTAATGAGAAGTCATTGGGTGAGGCTTTCAGGAAGGCTTCAAATGAGACTCAGCCAGTCACTCTTTCCGCCCTTGAATCTTCATTCTTTCTCTTGCTCTGATCAAAAACATGGGGGATAGGGCTGCTGTCACTTTCTTTCAACCATGAAAAATGAGCTAAAGCATCTCAGAAAGAGTTTGAGTTTCTGAATGTCAGGATCACATTTTGTAAATTTATTTGACAGAGTCACCATTTGGGGGCTTTCTGTTATATCTGAGCAGTCCAAATTCCAACATTTAGACAAAATTCATCAATTCCATCCACTGAGTTACACCTCTCCCACCATGACCTACTGCCAACCCTGAAGTTTTGAAAAATCATCTGGGACTTCCTTCCTGCCATTTCCTTCCTTCACACCTAAGGCCTTCCATTCATTGTTTCTTGTTTCGTGTCACACCTTATTTTGTTTTATCATCCATTTAGCTGCAGTTGTAAAGTCAAAGTTTGTTAATAGAAAGTTTGATGAAAGAAAAAATTAGCTGTACAAAAAAGTTGGATTTAGAGAGGCAGAAAGAAATAACACAACAAATAATAATGTCGTAAATACACTCTCTTCCTAATATTTCTTTTATGCCAAATTAACATGAGAGCATGAGTTGAAGTTCTAGAATGATATAGCCTCAGTACTTAAATATCAATGAATAACAATGGCTATAATAACAGGCCATTCAACAATAGCAAAGTAAACTTGAGTTTTGCATGCATACTCATCCACTAACCCAAAAGAGATTTTAGCCTGAGACCAGGAAGGAATGAAATTAGACTTTAAAAAAAAAAAATGTATTAAAAGTCACAGGGTGCAGTAGCTCACACCTATAATCCCAGCACTTTTGGAGGCTGAGGCAGGCAGATGGCTTGAAATCAGGAGTTCAAGATCAGCCTGGGCAATGTGATGAAAGTCCCTCTCCATGTAAAATATAAAAATTGGCCAGGCATGGTAGCTCGCACCTGTGGTTCCAGCTACTTGGGGGGCTGAGGCCAGAGGATCTTAAATGATCTGCCTGGGAGGCAGAGGTTGCAGTGAGCTGAGATCACACTACTGCACTCCACCCTGGACAACAAAAAGAGACCATATCTTTAATGAATGAATGAATACATAATATGTATAAATGAATGAATCAATACATTTTTTAGAAAGTCATGAAAAACTTGTGTATGGGGAAAGAGTGACAGAAAATGTAACTTTGCTTATTAAAAGTAAATTAGGACAGGGTGTGGTGGCTCAAACCTGTAATCCTAGCACTTTGGGAAGCTGAGGTGGGAGGATCACCTGAAGTCAGGAGTTCAAGGCCAGCCTGGCCAACATGGCAAACCCCGTCTCTACTAAAAATACAATATTAGCTGGGATTGTGGCATGTGCCTGTAGTCCTAGCTGCATGGGAGGCTGAGGCTGGAGAATTGCTTGAACCTAGGAGGCAGAGGTTGCAATGAGCCGAGATCGTGCTACTGCACTCCAACCTGGGCAACAGAGGAAGACTCCAACTCAAATAAAACAAAAAAAGAAGGAAATTAGAATTTAGGTCTATGATATTCTAAAGTAAAAAGACTAAAAACTTATTGTAGAAATGTTCTTATTCATTAAACAGATTATTTCAGGAAATACAATACCATTAATTTCTTTTGGATAGTAGATATTTGTTAACATTCTAATATAAAGCATAGTACTTCAATATCATAGAAGGGAAAAGCTATAATACAAGTCATTCTGAAAAGAAAGTTTCAACATTTTATACTTCTGGAGCTTATGTCATTTGAATAAAAATAAGTTTACAGGAGCGACAGAAGACTGGACTTAATTCTCAGGAGATTCAAGACAGCATAATTTAAATGTGACAACTTTTATTTTAAATGAGGTTTTTGTTCTTATTCATGGAAAACTAAAATTTTAATGACTTAATATCTAATTTTAGGCATATCATTAGCAAAGTCCAATCCATTATTTCTGTTTTCTCACTTGTGAATTCAGGAGAAAGTGAATTTCAGTTCTTTATTTTCAAAGACTTTTAAACTGACATAATAAAAAGAAAATAAAATGTGAAGAAAAATTCCTTCTTCTTCTTCTTTTTTTTTTTTTTTTTATTATGTTAGTTTATAATTTTTTGAAATTTTTTTTTTGTGTTTTGCTCTGTCACCAGGCTGGAGTGCAGTGGTGCAACCTTGGCTCACTGCAACCTTTTCCTCCTGGGTTCAAGTGATTCTTCTGCCTCAGCCTCCCGAGTAGCTGGGACCACAGGCGTGTGCCACCATGCCCAGCTAATTTTTTGTATTTTTAGTAGAGACGAGGTTTCACTGTGTTGATCAGGATGGTCTCGATCACTTGACCTCGTGATCCGCCCGCCTCAGCCTCCCAAAGTGCTATGATTACAGGAGTGAGCCACCACGCCCGGCCTGAGTTTTCAATTTCTAACGGAATTTGAAAAGTCAAACAGCAATGAAGTCATTCTTTAGGTGGTGCACAGAGGGTCACAACATACAGCCACACAGTACAATTCCAGGAGCAACATTTACACAGACAGCAATGGCAGCCTAGGAACCATCATCCTGGATTTGGAAAATCACTTGAGAGACTTGATTTTATTTATTCCCAAAGGGAATAATATCAAAAGGCAGAGTTTTCAGAAACTAACTATGTACTTCAGTCTCATACTATCTAGACATTGGACTTCTTTTAAAAGGTCATTTTCTTACATTTAAACTTTTCTAAAAGGAGCTATGAATACATATTTCAAATTTTACGATACAATAAATGTAAACACTTCCCTTTCTTTCTTCCAGTTTGGGAATAATCGAAATTTGACAGTCGTAGCAGGATGGCTCTCTTTTACTGTAAACCAAAACATGTATTATTTTACACAGAATTAGAAAAGAACCCAATTAGGGTAATACAAAATGAAAGTTTACATAGATCATAATCACGTAATTTACGTTAAAATGTTTGCTTTCTGCTCCTAAGTGGTAGAGTGAATCACCCTTGAATTTTAAAAACAGGGAAATTAGATGGGCTATGAATAGATTTTTCTATCTCTAATGTCTCCCTCTCAACAGTTTCTTCTTTTTAGAAAGCTTCTTTCATTCCTGTATAACTGCTATTTCATTGAATACTTGTTGTTTTTTGTTTGTTTTTTGGTTTTTTTTTTTCCCCTTTTCTTTCATAGCCAAATTTGTGTTAGGGATTATTGGGCCTGCGTCTAGAGTTTGTACCTTGCAGGAAGATGCCCCACTGAAGGGGCAAGTGTCTGGCTGAAATTTAGTCCACACACTGCCCACAATGTTGTGAAAGGCAGTGTCTTCCCAGAGGAAAGGAAGTAGGGAAGCCCTTTCTTCATTAACCCCTGAACTTTGAGACTACATCTGTTCAAAATATGAAGGAGTCACTTTTTCTAATTCACACAGACCTCTTATCATCTAGCAGCAGCCCTGCTCTTAGTAAGAGTTTCAACTCACATTGCAAATATTTCTTTTATATATATATATATTTTTTTTTCAGCATAAAGCTTATCAGACTGTGTCCATTGTGTTTATTTAAGAATATATTTACAATACTAGTGGTTCTTTTTTTTTCTTTTTTTTGACAATAATATTAACGTTAATGCCAGGGTGTGTCCACATATGTTTTTTTTTTCTTTTCTTTTTGTTCAGTGTATTTCTGCCAGCTTAGTTTGAAAATTGTCAATATCATATAAATGGAAGTAAATTGATGATGCAATATAGAGAATGAAACCATAGCTTAAAACACACTGTACCTAAAAATAATAGAAGGGTTAATGTTCAGAAAAGGGAGGAAAAGTCAACACTTTTACTCCATTTATTTCTAAAGCTTAAAAGTTAAGAGGTTCTGTGTTGTATATGATATTTCTAATATATTAAATGGAGTGCTTATTGTCAAAGTTAATTGCAATATGGGGAGGTGTGGGTTAATAATAAGGAAATACAAAGCAAACTCAGTATGTGCAAAGTTAAGAAAAAACAACAGAAGTCACAGCAGCTGTTAGTATCTCTGATATACCAACAAGCAAATCAATACTGAGCCGTCTTTGAGATCATCTTTCCCAGTGGACCATAATATTAAATAATAGTAACCTAAAGGCTATGAGTTTTTAATAATGCTTACTAAATTTATTTTGTAAACTTACCTTAAGTTGCACAATATTTGAACTTTAAATTTTCTTATGTAGAATGATGTATGTCTTATAAGAATTTTTAAGTTGTAATTCTAGTGAAAATATAATAACGCTTAATGAATTATAAAAGGAAATCAGCTTATTTAAATTTATCAGTAGAACTCAATAACATTATTTTTAATGCTTGAAAACCACCTAAGGTGAACAAAAAATAAGATTGAGTTTTCTTGAAAGTTGCAATCTTACAAATAATAATTCCCAAGGGAATCTAAAACTTTTAATTATATAATTATTATTTAAACATAGAACACTTATATACAAATGCTAAAGAAAATGGAAACTATATTTCTTATAGTGTTTCATCAACAGCCTAGCTTGCTTCTGGCCAGCCAAATAACAGATGACTACCAGAACTGTCTGTCCCTCGGCCTGAAGTAAATTGTGAAAAATACAGTCTATCTACATACAAAATTTAAACATTAATTGTTTGAATAAGTAAAATGATAGTGATCTATGCTGATTATATTATATTGATACTCATTAGAAGACATAATCAAGTAGTCAGATGTTTTACTCACACCTAGAGTCACCTTGAATATATTAACTACAAACGTAGGCACCAACACAGGTGCTGTGTTTGCCACTCAGACACCATGAGCAGCATTGTATTTGTGACTTTCCTAAACGGTGAAAACCTATAGTTGTGACCTCAGCAAAATACGTTTTCTCCATTTACACTGTAGTTATATCTAGAAAATTAGTGCACATTAAAACTCTGCAATATACTTTGTATCTACATACAAATTTGAGTTTCTTTCTAGATTCAGATATTTGTAAACTGATTTTTCAGTTGCAAAAACCTACAGGCATTGGGTGGTGGGAAATTCTTTGTAGGGTAGGCCAGACATGCAGATTGCAAGATGTTCTAGCTGTTCTGATTTTCACCCTCTAAATGCGAACAGCCACCACCCCCTTCATAACAACCCAGAAAACCACCACAGTAAATTTAGAAAATATTCCCTTTGGTTTTGCTATGAGAATCTCTTCCTTAGAGGGAAGATAAAAAAGCACTGATTCTTTCTCTTTCTTCTCATGGTTGTTTGTGATGTAGAGAGTAAATTGAGTGATGGGATTTAAGTGAAGATCTACTATCAACAAAATATCACTTGTTCCTACCAAGAACTGAAATCCAAGCATTTATTAACTACCCAAAAGAAACAATGGGGGACGCTGTCAGTCCTTCAGATTTTTCAACCTCAAGCCAAACAGTTGAGGGAATGAATATTTTAATGGTTCTGTCTTAGTATCTACCTAATTATTTCATTGACCATAGATCTTCATGGCAACATCTGAGACTTTACTTGCCACAGACATTAGATGGCTCAGGACACGTGGCAACAGTGTGATGAGGGAGTATGGCAGAGGATGGCATCAGTGTGGATGAGTAAGAGGTGGAAGGAAGGCTTTGGGGAGGTTCTTAGAGATGTGTTTCAAAAGGAGTCAAAGAGGAGGTGTGGAAGAGACAGAGTTTGAATATGTCAAAAGCAGATTAGCCTTGTTTATCAAGGAATTAACCACTATTGTCCCTTTTCTTTTGCCAAATCCCTTCCTTGATATTTTCCCCTTTTCATGCATGATGGAGAAGATCATGTCAGTGTCTTGAGTCATTGAACAGGAAGAAAACTCTGCCATCAATCCTGGGATTGTGCAAAACCCTACTACTTCTTTATCTAGTCTTGAAAACACAGGATGATATCTCATTTTCTCTTTTATAGGTTGTCTGCTATAGTAAATTGTCTACAAGATGGAATTTTTGAAAATGGAGTTTTCTTCAGCAATAGAAAAGGGAAAATCTATTGAGTCATAGTCTGATACAAAGAACCCAGTCAACCAAATGAAAGAGTGGAAGGGATACAGGTTATTAAAGTGTTACATTTGATCAAGTAAGACTCCTGTAGCTCCAAAGATATTCCAACAGAGGGCTTTGACTGGGAGCTGGAGCTAACAGAAATTCTGGATACCTGAAATTTGTTATGCATTACATGTTAGTTTTGTACAAAGACAAAGCAAAGAGGACTGATATTTGTTAAACACCTCCCACGTTGTGCTATTCACTGTGCTACATACTTTCCATGAACTCAAGCAGGTATTAATGTCCCAATTATTTTACAAATGAGAAAACTGATGTTCATAGACATTGAAAACACTTCTAATTCCGCAAACTTCTTAAATAGAGTCCCTTAGTTGAATTTAGGTCTGTCTTACACAAAGACACATTACATTTGTGCAAAAAAAAAAATCAATATTTTTAAAATAACTGACAGACTGAAGGAATGAGCATGTTTGGGGTGGGGGAGAATGGCAACTCAACAGTCACCATAGCCACAAACAGAAATCTTGAAAAAAATTAATCATAAACACAGAAGAAACTCTTAAGGTGGGCAGAGTTTTATTCAAATGGAAGTTTATTATATCTAATACAAACACATCTTCCATAATCTTTCTCATTGATTTTTAGAAGCCCTTTTAAATTGAAGTGTCAACAGTCACTTAAAAATTATTCTAACATCAATAAGAAAAAATAGCAAAACACAGCACTCTTAAGGCACTTTGTGGTGGAGAAATAATTCCACAGACCTGATTGGTCATTGCATCATTGCAATCATAATTAAATTAGCATATAAAAGTCTCAACTTATGATATTTTGACTTTACAATGGTGTGAAAGCAATACTCATTCAGTAGAAACTGTACTCCAAATTTTGAATTTTGAGCTCTTTCTGTGCTTGCGATTTGTGTTACCATAATTTCTCACATGCTGGGAGGAAGCAGAGGGTCAAAGCTCCCAGTCAGCCACACAATCAAGAGGGTTAACAACCAATGCACGATAGTGGACCATGCTGCCAGATGATTTTGCCTCGTTTTAGGATAATGTCAGTGTTCTGAGCATGTTTAAGGTAGGTGAGACTAAGCGGTCCTGTAGTCTAGGTGTATTCAATGCATTTTCGACTTACTGTATTTTCAACTTACGGTGGGTATAAGGGACCCAATTGTAAATTGGGGAGCATATATTTGGTAAGTGTTTATGGTTGCATTCCTAAGTACTCGGAATTATTTTACATTGTGTTTGTGTTAAGAAAGCATAGAATATGTAAGTCACTTACAAATGTGTTTCTTAAAGTTTTTTAAGTATGTCACTTTGATGAGTTGAGTTGTATTTATAAAGAAATTTCAACTATGTGATCACCAGAGTTCCTCAAGATACTGAGTAAAAAAATATATACGCACATGTACATGCACATGAACACATATATTCTTAGAAAGACATAGAGAGTATTAGACATGCTATAAACTGAACATGTTGATTAGCCAAACTGAAATGGACTCCAAGCTCTGCATGTCCAAAGCTTATATTTTTTCCTCACACTGAAATGTCCCTAATACCCGTGAATGATATTGTCTGTATTGTTCCAACATGTAAGTTCATTTCGTCATCATTTATCATTTACAAATTTAGTAGTAATATTGAAAGAGAATTAGGAAGGCTACATAGTAACATATTAAGTTCTCAGTAATAACAACAACAAACTTATCAATGCCAAAATTCAAGTAATTAAAAAAACTTGAAATAAAAGCCTGAATGTACTTAATAAATTTTTGGTGAACTGTCAACCTTTCTGTATTCTTCAGCTCTTCCATGTCATTTTAAAACTCAATGCACAAAGTACATTATATTTTCCACAGATTAACATTTTGCACCTACTTCTTCATAGAATTTCCAGACAAAAATTCTAAAATAACAATGTGACATTTTTTCATCAATTTATAGCAAGAGTTTTATAGTTTTAGAGCTTCATAATGTTTTCTCTCATAGGATGCTTTTCTTATGTCACATATCTGGCTTTAGCCTCATGATATGCAAGGAATGTAGTTTGCAAAAACCAAATTTAACTGAAAAATATTTAAGCATAATTGAAAAGAATAAAAAACCCAAACCTCATTATAAATACACTTAAATGGTACTCATTGAGAAATAACTAGATAACCTTTCAGTAAACTTCTAAATAATTAGATATTAGGTATATATAATTCTTTTCTAAATGTTTATTTTAAAAAAAAACACCTTTTGATTAAAAGGCTCACTTTAAATTATGATCTTATTTAAAGCGATTTAATTTAAATTGTAATAAATTGTTACTTTAAAAAAAATTAACCTTGGTCTTATCTCTTGATAAACTACTATAGTAGTTTAAGGTACACAAAATCATCTATTTCATGGTACACAATAATTATCTTTTTTTAACTGAAAATAACTCTTCCATGAGTGTTTTTATGCAGAGGCTTTTCTTTAAATAAAATCATACATGCATTTTCTTCTTAGACTTTCAATTATCACTTGTAAACAACATTAATTCACAGTTTACTAATACAGTGTAATCAAGCAGCTCACATTCTTTGTGTTACAGAACATGAAAAAGAAAAAAGAAATGTCACAGACATTTCAAAAGAAGCAAAGATTCCACTTTGCTTTTAAGGACAGATGAAACATTCCTATTTTCATGTGGCAGATAAAATAAGTAGATATTTCAATAATATATTAACTTTTCCAAAGGCATATTATTATGGCCCGAAACAGCTTTTAAAATTACACTTTTAGAACAACTTCAACATCGAAAAATATTCACTCTATGATTTACTTGTTAGTCTTAAGAGCGAACAAAGTTTCAGAGCAAATCAAAATAGAAAATTCATATTGCAAAGTGTGGAAGTATGTTATTTCTGTTTTTCTGAGACTTGACAAGGGCTGCTCCATAAAGGAGACCCCAAGAAGAGTTGGGAAATACTTTTCCCATGTTATTCCCATAGGTGAATAACTTAGTACTTGATATTGATCACATGAGCTGTATCCAACATTCTCCCCTTTTCAAGGTTTAACAGTTTGTTTTTCCTATAGTAATCACTCGGAAGTGCCATCACGAGAAATAGCCATGCAGAGCATTTAAATCTGAAATCACACATCTTGGTGCTAAAACATTCCATCTGTTCCTTTTGCTGGGAATTCACCACAAACAGTGACACTGCTATTTTGACACTATGAAGCAGGCCACAGACTAGCAAAGCAACATACACCCAATGGTAGAAATCGAATTGCTGGATATTGAATGAGAGGGCTGGCTTAGAGCCTAAATGAGTGAGTCACTCAACTGCCACCACCTGCTTCCACATTTACAGAACTGGTGCATGGGGACATTATTCAAGTTCTTAGGGGTCCCGCCTATTAACCAAACCAAACCACACCAGAATAACCAACAATCACACCCACTCTGAGTTTCTGTAGAATCAAACCTCTTGGGAGAGCACAGTACGCACTTTCTACCACCCTTGGTGCCCCTCCAAGCCACATTGGTTTTCCCTAAATGCTGAAATACCTGTACTTAGAGCAGTCATGCTCTGCTGCCTCTTCTGTCCCGACTTCCCCATCTCAACCAGCTCCTAACATTCAAAGTCTCTTGAAGATAACTTAAGATATAAAATATATCCATGGTAAAGATTTGAGGTCCCTTGTGAGTCCATTATCATAGAAAAGACTGACATCAGCTGCGAGGCTCACGCCTGTAATCCCAGCAGATTGGGAGGTCAAGGCAAGGCGAATCATGATGTCAGTTGTTCGAGACCAGCCTGGCCAACACAGTGAAACCCTGGCTCTACTAAAAGTACAAAACATTGGTCAGTCGTGGTGGCACATTCCTGTAATCCCAGGTACTCAGGAGGCTGAGGCAGGAGAATTGCCTGAACCCAGGTGGTGGAGGTTGCAGTGAGCCGAGATCTCCACTGCACTCCAGCCTTGGTGACAGAGTGAGAAAACATCTTAAAAAAGAAAAGAAAAGTTTCCTTGTTATCTTTTTTAAACTGAAAAACCACTCTATTTGGCATAAATGCCACGTAATTTATGGAAGTTTGTCCTCCACACTACATGTGATTTCTGGTAGTATACAATGTAAAATTCACACTCAGTTACTGTTAAGAAGGGTGTAGAGTACACTGATCAATCTGCTCAACTTCTTAGACTTTTTCTGATACATTGTTCATGTGTAGAAATGCTTTTTATCAATAGAAATGATAGATGTAAATAGAAAATGATGAATAACTTTAGTAAATGAATGTGTGCTTTGACATCACACTATATAACTTGGGGGTGTTTACATATAAGTAAGCTTAATATTTTCAATATTATATTAGAATATAAAGGGACATGCACACAGAGACTATCAAACATGAGGAGAGAGTATATGGGTAATTGAAATTAGCTTGATTTTGATGGAATTTTATATGTTTGAACACAGAGAGACAAACATTTTTTCTTTCTATTTTTCTTATTTCATTATAATTTCTGGCTTTATTTAAAGGTATATTTCTAATATAATATCAACTGCATTGCTATTTTCTTACTATACTGTGATTTAGCATCTGTTTAGAAAACTGTATGTCCTGGAAGAAGTTATCCCACTTTCTAAGATTCAGTTTTACTAAGCTGCATAATAATATTGTCAATCAGGAACATTAATTAGGCATTTATTATTGGTAAGGCAATTTGTTAAGCACCTCTCATGCGTAATATTATTTAAACTTCAGAAATAACCTGGAAACTCTAGTCCGAATCTTCAGTTAGATATAAAACCAAGACTGAGGTTTATGAGAGGTGTTTCTCTATTTTGTTCTAAGACTTGAAATTCTAGGAGACTAGAATCATAGATTTGAGAGATAATCTAGTCTTATTCTCTCATATTATAACTACAAAAACTTAAATTTAGAAAGATTATATAAATTATCTGAGGCTACCCAACTAGTTAGTGGAGTATCTACATCTTTGTAAATTTTTTTTCCTCTAACCATATCATAGAACTACATCAATTTTTAACTGTTGAAGAAGGACTGGCATTGACTTTATCCTAAGCCTTACAGCCTCTATTTCCAGAAGTTACACAATTACAAAAATTTGTGAAAATAAATTTCATAGATACCTTACCAATCTCTGACAGAAGGTGATAAATAAAATCTCCTGGACCAGCTGAGGCTGGCGGCAAGCAGTGCACAGTCAGGGGTCTCATAGACAAGCCTAAGAGCTCTGCCCAAATCCCAGGCCATAGAATGACAAGAATTTACTATGATTTATCAATAGGGCCTTTGTTTATGTCTCAGAATATAATTTTCCAGTGACCAACTTTCATCATCATTTTTTATGATCCTATCATTTCTAATTCATGCCTTCATTATCTGTGCAGCAAAAGGTAATTGTTAATTTTGCCTAGGCCTAGGCAAGAAAATCGCAAAGCATTTATTACACATAAAGTTGCTTATCGTAAATTTCTAATTGTAAATATTTTCTATCTTCCTAGAAATTATAAAACACTCAGAGAAGAGACCCCATGTCCAAACTTTTGAAATCTCCAGAGCCTACCACAGTCAAATGTTTTCTTTAATAATGCAAAAAATGTCCATAAATCATTTCAGCCAAACCTCCAAAAGTTCTGAGCGCTAATTTTTAAAAACTGAAAATAATGTCCACTGTTTGATGTCCTAGCTTTCTAATTATTCAGATAGTCTCAAATTCAAAAATGAGAAACAAATGTCTAATTTCTGTCTACACTTTTCATGGCACTTCAGCAAACAAACTTTATATCATCTGCACATATGGCCAACAAGTTAGGGCAAAAACATTTATGTGTTTGGGTATGTTGTTCAGCCTCACAAACTCTCTAATTGGCAAATGTCACTTTTCAGAAACATTCATGAGTAAGGTAATTGAATATCTATTACATTTTAAAATAATCTCTATTATGTAGACATTTTGCACTATTTTAATAATTTTATCATGTTTTATAATATTTGAGTATACTTTTCTATTAAGTGATTTTAGTTAACTAGCATGTCTTTTGGTAGAATATAGCAATATTATATATTGTTGCATATAATATGAAAATATAAAAATTCAACTAACATAGATTTTATATGCCATCCTTTCTTTAATTAAGTCTTTCATAATGTATTTGAATCATATTTTTATCTCACTTTTTGGCCATTTACATGAGTTATTAAGTGGATATTAGATAATACACCAATCTAATCTTTGCTAATTCTTCTAAACTGTAATTTCTAGCTTCCCAAATAAATTCTGAAACAGGTGTAAGAGGCAATTACAAATTATTTTGCAAGATTATTTACAGGCTCTAGTATTATACCCATAGAAACTGTCTAATAAATACTTAATGCATCTTAAAATAAAAAAAATAAAAATCGCTAAAATTGATTACCATTGTGTGCCTCTTTCTGTACATTCTGTATTTAATCCTACAGCAAGCCTTTGATAAGGTGCCTTTATTTTGCAATTTTGCATATTAGAAATCTGGGTCTCAAAAGTTTAGATAATTTGTCCAATGTTACCCAGGAACAGAGCTAACAACCAAACCCCACCTTTTCTGACCCAAATGCCTGTGTGCTGATGACCACTGCAAGATACTTTCCCCGAAGAATATGTAGACTATTTTCAAACACCATTATACTTTTATGTCAATACATTTCAGCAAGTAATTACTATAAAAATAATTTTCAGCAATGCTATAGAACATGAGATTTCAGTGATCTTTATTTTAGGAGCTTGCAGGATAGGATACCCATTCATAGTAAAGAACTATTTATTTCTGACATACATGGAGATTAGCTTTGATGATGGAGACAACTTGCCACAGATAATGAAGAGAATTGGACACCCTGCCATAGAGAAGATACCTAAGATTTTAAACTTATTGATGATGGAACAATAAATAAATACATGCACACATTTATAAAACACATGATAGTATTCCAATTTTTGCTTGCTTTGATGAAGTCGGCCTAATCAAATCTTACATTTTAAGCTGAATTAGATTTCAAATATTTTCGGTTTATATAATCAAAGACACCTACAAAAAAAAGGAGGCCAAGTAGAAACATACCATTTTTCAAGGTCCTTTTAAGACTGGCTATACTTTAAAATACAATTTTAAAAACCTTAAACTTCCTCACAATTATCCCTCCCCAGACCTAATCCTTGTGGTACATTCTATGTACAGCAAAGTATACGTTTTTCATGCTAGATCGCCCAGCAGTCCCAATCCTTCTTAGCACCAGGAACTAGTTTTGTGGAAGACAATTTTTCCACCTATGGAGGTTGGGAATTAGGTGGGGATGAGGGGATGGTTTCTGGATGACTCAAGTGCATTACATTTATTGCACACTTTATTTCTATTATTATTACATTGTAGTATATAATAAAATAATTATACAACTCATTATAGTGTATATATTTATACACTAATAATTATACAACTCATCATAGTGTAGAATAAGTGGGAGCCCTGAGTTTGTTTTTCTGCAACCAGACAAGCCCATCTAGGGTGATGGGACAGAGTGACAGCTCATCAGGCATTAGATTCTCATAAGGAACACTCACCTAGCATGAGCAGCACAATAGAGTGTATGCTCTATGAGAATTTAACCCTGCCACTGATCTGACAGGAGGTGGAGCTCAGATGGTAACGTTAGCGATGGGGAGCAGCTGTAAATACAGATGAAGCTTCACTGCCCAAGCCACTGCTCACCTCTTGCTGTCCGGCCCAGTTCCTAAAAGGAACCCCCTGGGTTCCTGGGTCCCCCTTGTGGATCCCTGAGATACACACTTTGGCAGACAGTCAAGCACATCAGGGAACATACAGCATAGCTTTCTTAATGTTTATGTTTAATAAAACTGGTAAAACGTATATTATTCTGTCCTTTTAAAGATAATAAATGCTTACTGGCTATATTTCTTTTCTTTTTTTTTTTTTTTTCGTTGTTGTTGTTGTTGGTGTTTGAGACGAAGTTTAGCATTGTCACCCAGGCTGGAGTGCAGTTGCACAATCTTGGCTCACTACAACCTCTGTCTCCCAGGTTCAAGTGACTCTCCTGCCTCGGCCTCCCAACTAGCTGGGACTACAGGCAAACGCCATCATGCCCAGCCAATTTTTTGCATTTTTAGTAAAGACTAAGTTTCACATGTTGGCCAGGCTGGTGTCCATCTCCTGACCTTATGATCCACCTGCCTTGGCCTCCCAAAGTGCTGGGATTACAGACCTGAGCCACCATGCCCGGCTGAACTGCCTGTATCTCTAACTAGTGAAAATATCTTTCCTATTTGCTGATAGACAGCTAAGTGGGATCATTTACTCTTTCAAAATTTTCTTTTCAATACACGTTTAACAGAAGACTAATTCCAAACCCACTAAATATCTTCTTATCAAAATGACTTCCAAACTTGGCCAATGTTAGAATTATGAAGCCGTCCCCTTTTTCTTGCAACAGTCTTTTCCTGCTGTTTGCATGGCTTTTCCTTTAGGTTGTAGCTAAAATGTTGTAATAGAAAGGGTTTACTTAATCACTTAATCATTCACTGGACTAGCTGGAATGATCTAATAATTTTAATTTCTATTTTGTCATGCCTATTCGATAAAATAAAACTTTAAGGTAAATTATTAAGATAAAATATTATAAAATGGACACAAAATAATTTTGAAATTAAGAAAGTACAAGTAGGGTATGTGACTTCATAGAAGCAGAGAATTAAACGGCAATTTTAAAACTAAAATATTGAAAACTAAATGCGTATGTGGAAGCTGATAAACGGATAATAAACTAATTGGAAAATACTTTTAGTTCCATGCCTGGTGATTAACCTTTCCAAAACATGCTAATGCTCAATGCATGTTTCTAAGTAGTCACTCTTCACCCATTTCCTAGGCAGTGGTTGACACACTACAACTCCAGGAAAGTAATCCTTGAGTAGCTGGCATGGCTCGCCTTTAGCTCCACCAGTTGAGGCTGTCATTTGAAAATCCATATGTGGAAACAAACACAGTATGAGAGAGCCTCTAAACACTGTAATTATACACATATAAATGAACAAATAGCAGATCTAAAAGCCTTTTTGATAAAAGGCCCTATTGATGCCAATTTGATAAAAGAAACAATGTCATTTTTACTTGCAATATTCTGAAATCTCTCTTTGAAAGTAGATACATGACCCTAATTTTACCAACAACACATTTTAAATTCCAAAAATTGATATGTGGGGTGATTATACAGTCTTTGTAAAACTAAAATGCCTCACATTATTACATATATAATTACACATTTTCTCATAATATGCAGACTATTCAAATTGCAGTAGTGTTTTTCTAATATACTTTGGGCAAAAGTAGATAATAAATTAACATTTTAAAATGTTTTATTTCACATTGAGCAAATAAATATACACTATCCTTTAAAATAACTGTAATTGTCCTATTACTTTTAAACAACAGTCCTCTGAAATACTTCTTTGTTTCATTTTTGGTTTTGACTTATGCAGACATGTCTGTTTTACAGCAGTTTTTTTTTTTTTTTCTGTAATACCAGGATTACTTACAGATACACTTTGTTGCAACTAATACTATATTACAATCATAATACTTCCTGGTACAATGTTTTCAGCTATAAAAACACAACAAAGAAATGTATATTTGTTACTATAACCTAGCTATATGCACTTTAAGGAACAATCTGTATACAGAACTAACCCAGTTCAATTCAATTTCCAATTGTATTTATTTAACACTGGTTGTGTACCTAGAAACGTTTGGGTAATCCAGAGGACATAAGTAAATATAAATCATGGTGTTTTATCTTAAGGAATGTGTTTGTCTTCAAGATTATTTGTTAGCTATCTATAAAAGCAGTAGAAACTAAGTACTAAATTATATTTAATTAGATTCTATGCTATCTGTCTTCAAGTATTTTATGGAAGTAGAATATTGGGTAAATATTAAGTTTTTATTACCTCAGAAGCCCAACTGGAACTACTGGCTGGAATTTCTAAGAATGTAAATCTTGCATCAATGTAAGGGAAGAATTTGACAAAGGTAGGAACTGTCTAAAAATGGAAACTGTGAGCTTTAAAATCTTTGAACATCCTTATGCTTTGAATATTCAAGCAGAGAGTTGACTAATTTTACGTATTGATAATGCAACCAGTACAGCGCCTAGTATGATGGAAGATGTTTACTAAAGTCTATTTCCTT
Organism: Sapajus apella; assembly: GCF_009761245.1. NCBI lineage: Eukaryota > Metazoa > Chordata > Mammalia > Primates > Cebidae > Sapajus > Sapajus apella. The sequence continues at coordinate 12,072,513 of NW_022436996.1, forward strand.
TAATACAACCATTCCCTAATATCTATCAACCTAAGGGAAAAAGCGGAGGCTATGCTTATGCAAATTATGGACTAATAGAAAACAGAGTAACCTGTTTTTAGTAGGCATCACTGCAGAGATCATTGTGAAGAATATAAAATTTGAAACAGGCTTAGCTAGGCTGGAAGACTTTAAATGGTTGAGAAGTGTGTACTAAGTTGCAAATGTAAGAATGAAGAGATTTTAAAATATAAACAAATAGAACAGAAGTACCTATATTTATAAAATTATATTTTTTCATATTAAAAATGGAAATTAAGTTCACTGACATTTCATAACAACTGCAACAATATCAACTCATCTGCTGGATTATTACACATTAAATATATATAATTATCAAGTTTTTCAGAAGCTAGGTCTATCACTTACAAGTTTTCTTGACATCTTAAGTACTCTAAAGCACTTGTTAGATTCAACGTTTATTTTGTTGACACATGTCTTTAATTTGCATGAAGATAATAAATAATTCTTAAGATAATATCTTCTGGAAAGGACAGTCAGGCTTGGGTTTAAAGGCATGAGGCCAGCCATGTGGCTTAAGGAAAGTACAGAAAATGTTTTCAAATAAAATCCTGTAGAAAAAAGTTGCAGAAGTTGTAAGCTTTCATAGCATGGTTTCAAATTTCCCTTATGACAGACACACATTTATTTATAAAATGAGGAAAATATTTGTGTTTTAATCTTTAAGAATATATTTCTTGCCTTCCTTCTGCTGTCAACACTTTGGGGTAATCTCTCATTCTAATATCATTAGAGATAATTGAAGGTGGCTTTCATTATTTGGCATTACTCTGTTCCCTATAAGTCCAGAAATCAAAGAATTTGCCTACTGTATCTTAGTATTTCATCTGTGATTAGACCAAATTGCCACAGGGAGGTGGTGCTATGTCAACCTGCTCCAAGATTCTGAGGTTTGGACCAAAAACGAGTTTCCTCTAAATCAGCATAGATAAAACCGGAAATGCTGAAGGAGGGAACACAATGTAAGAAGGCATAAGAGAAATATAATTCAACACAGCAGGTTGCATTAGAGAAACTGCAAAGATCTCAGTCTCGTTGGTTAGATTACAGGGTGCAAATGTTGGGTTAGGAGGAGACTAAATTTAAGGGATAGGGAAGAACTAGAGAAATGCAGTACTATAACAAGATTTGTGTTTTGAGCAAGTATTTCTGGCGCATATATAGATGATAAGCCAGAGGGGGAAAGATTAGAATCAGGGAGACATGCCGGGAGGCTACTAAATTAATGCTGGAGAGAAATGCTGAAAATCTTAACTTTAGAAGCTGTGATACGAATGGAGAGCAGGGATGGGTACAAGAAATATTTAAGCATTAGGACTGGCAAATATTTTAAAGACATATTTTCCCACTGCCCTGAAAGCAAAGAAAAAGACAAAAAAAGTTATTTTCTCAACAGCACTATCAAAAATAGCTTTATAGGTTAAAAATTATATGAAATAAATACTCAAAAGTATGCTTATAGATTAAGCAATTATCACCTTTTAACATTAGTAATAGCAATCATATTTACAGATTTAGATATCGACTGCAACATTTCCTGAGAACTGATATGAAAACAGCTTTTATTTATACCTGACAAATCATTTTAAGAAATATTTTTACATAGCTTTAAATAAATGTTTTTACAACATGACTATTACATGTATTCCAATAGTACTCAAATGATAGAACTACGTTGTAAAAGTGCCTTATTCTGAAGAGGAATAACATAAATGGCATATTATATATTATGATTTAATGTGCTACCATCGAAAGAGCTGTATGCCTCTCTTTATTTCAAATATACTTCTTTATTGTGTATCAATGTAAATTTTAAGTCTCCAGAACATATAGCAATGTGATCAAGGAATAAATAAACAACAAGGTAGAAACATTAGGCCAATATGTTTTTTTTTTCCTTATATACAAGCAATCACACCTTACAATGTTGCCTAGATGCAAGCTGAAACTCAGTAGTTAGAGAACTTGAACACAGAGACACCACTTCACTCTCAGGCCGATGTGCCATGGTGAAGAGCAGAGGATCTTGGAACAGGCCAAGCTGGTGGCCCAGGTGAATTGCTTCTCCATGTGTCTCTGATATTTTCATTTGCAAACAGAAGCACTGTTGTAAGAAATAAATGACCTAGTATACATAAAGAGTAGTGCTTGACTTGAAAGGCTGGGAAGAAAGAATTAATAAAAAGTCAACACAATAAATACTGGCTATTTACACAATACAAGCAGAACATTTTATAAGTATAATATGTACTGCTGCCTGGAGTTCTAGAAAAGGGCATTCATTGATTGATGCTGAAAATGTAAATTGTTGCAAAATTTGTGGAACTCAATCAGGCCATGTTTATTAACCCAAAACTATATATCCTCTTTGATCAATCATCCCTGTCTTTGGAATCAGTTCTACAAAAATAAATGCCTCAGTAACTAGAATATTTGAATAAGGTTGTTTTTGTTTGTATTCTTAATGGTAGAAGCAATGTAAATAACCAATCACAGGACATTTTTAACTCTAACAGAGTACTATTATTGTCAACTGACATAATAAAATAGTTATTCTTAATTTCCATGCTGTGACATACAAAAAACACAATTAACTATGCTAGCATCGGCTTTTAACTAATCATAACTTAGTAACTTAAATATTTATGTTAAGGCATTTAAATAAAACTCACATATGCTACAGAAGTGCGTGAGGCATGATAACATTTCATTTTTGGAAATTTCATTACTGCCATTAATAATATCTTCTAATATAAGTAAAGCATACGTTTTAACATAATCTGTAGGTATGAGGACATTAACCAAGTGATTTAAATGAGAAGTGTGTTTTATTAGTTGAAAAGCTGCTGGTGGTAACACTATATATAACTTGAGTTAAAAAAAAATAAAGTTTTCTTTTAAATACTAAATCTGATGAGATTATATGTGGTTGTCTGACAAATTGTGTGGAGAAAGATTCAATGGCCATATTCAGATCCACTGAGAAAAAATATCATGATGAATTAGTTACATTAGTGTGGATGGTGGCATCGAACCCATTGTTTTATTGTTGCTATGAATACATAGAAAAAAATCATCTGAATCTTGTGTTCTTCAGTTGATTGGCATTATAAGCATTAAGCTAGTATATTCATTTAATAACCTAAAAACCTGATATTCATATTTTATTTTCCAGATATATTTTTATTTGAACCAAATATGTTTCAAATAAACTACATTTAAAAATTACATTTCAAGTTAGAATTTATTAGCAATTAAGTAATTTGGTGCATCATAGGCTGTTAACATGTAATTAATAAATTTTTAAAATAAGACCAATGAAATATGCTATAAATTCACCTTGTAACATAATTAGGTTGAAATTTATTCATGTAGTTCTGTTTATGAATTTTTGCCCAACGTTTGAAAAGGACATATATATATATATATATATATATATATATATATCCTTTCTACATATATATATATGTAGAAAGCCTATACTCATAATGCTACTTAATAATTTGGTTTCTATTAAGAGGTGACTGCTTAGAAAAATGAGTTAACAGTGATGAAATTTAATCTATATGTTGTTATGTGTTTTCTGTTAGTTCAAAACAACTACTTGAGCCTATGATATACAAGTGACAATAAACATAAACACCTGTAGTTTCTCTCTTTTTTTTTTTTTTTTTTACTTTAAGTTCTGGGATACATGTGCAGAATGTGCAGGTTTGTTACATAGATAAACATGTGCCATGGTGGTTTGCTGCACTTATCTAGCTTTTAAGTCTATGTATATTAGGTATTTGTCCTAATACTCTCCCTTCCCTTTCTTCCCACTTCTGCACAGGCCCCGGAGTGTGATGCTCCTCTCTCTGTGTCCATGTGTTCTCATTGTTCAACTCCCACATATGAGTGAGAACATGCAGTGTTTGGTTTTCTGTTCCTCTGTTAGTTTGCTGAGAATGATGCTTTCCAGCTTCATCCGTGTCCCTGCAAAAGACATGAGCTCCTTTTTTATGGCTGCATAGTATTCCATGGCATATATGTGCCACATTTTCTTTATCCAGTCTATCACTGATGGGCATTTGGGTTGGTTTCAAGCCTTTGCTATTAAAAATAGAAACACTTTTAATTTTAAGAAAATTTTCTTAGAGGTATTATTTTATTTGGCATATCATGGTATTTCACCACTTAATAGACTGTTTTTTAAAAATACATAGTGTGCTTATTATTTTCTCCATGCATTCCTTTCAAATAATACTATAATTGAATAGCATAGATGAAATTATAACAGTAAATAAAAATTAGGAGTCCACGCAAGATTTTTATTTTAACATAGTATTTCAATATAACATCTAATGCATAGAGGTGAGCAAGTCCTTGCTGAATTTAATTAAACTTTATATAACTTAACTCCATCTTAGATATACCACATGACACAGCTTTAGTGACTCTGACAGTGTGTTTGCAGGTCACACCTCTACTGCCTGCCATTTCCTATGGTTCACATTCCCAGATCACCAACCCAGTGCAGACAAAGAAGGGTACTAGAAGAGGTAAGGAAAAAGTTATATATGTTTGGGGAATTTTTCCCTGGTAAAAGTATTCTCAGGATCTAATTTCACCTCTTTCCTAAACATAAAAACATTAAAGCATATATCACTATTTATGTTTATGAGGGTATCTCAAGCAAATCTAAATCATAAGGAAAACATAGAATATAGCCCCCAGGAGCTCTTCTGTATTTTTTCAACATTTTTACAGTATACCAAAAATATGTTATCTTCAGCAAGCAAGTTCAGAGCCAACAACCACATCTTTATAACTAGATTTCCTACTATCAAGAGAGGCTTTAAAATCTGCAGCATCATAAAAAATCAGTTACTTCAAGCTGTTCTTATGAATAGTCTACCTCCAAAGTGAACTAAAGAAGAGTTTAACAAGATATTTTTCAAAACTTTAAATTGAGGAAAGAATCAACTTTGTTTTCTAAGTGCAAATGCTTTTTTTGAAAGAATAATTGTCAACACATTTAACCTCCGTGATTTTACAGAAGGAACATGAAATAACAACCAACTAAAGGCATGTGTAATTTATCAAATATCTACATGCACAAGATAGAATTGTTTGTGTACTGGCTAAATTTTGTAAACAGGCTGTATTTTAATGTCAATGTTATTTACCACAGATGAAGAAATGGCATTTAAGCATCCCTCTAAAATTATACCGCTAATAGCACTAGGTAGGAATATGAATGAATGAATAAATGAATGGGAGGGTTTGGAAGTCCTAACCAGAATAATGCCAAATCTTTAACTAAATATCAAAGAGAAAAAACAAGTCTTATTCTTTACTGGTTTCTAAACAGTGCAGAAATTATTTCACGTTCATTTAGTTTAATATCAACCTTTTTGTTGGCAATATCAATATTTTTGTAGTTTTAGTGAATACAGTAAATGTCAGTCCTTTCTCTGCCTGAGTTCTAGGTTAGAAAATAACTCACAGAGAGCAAATAACATTCTTTATATAAGTATTGCTGATCCAAAAGAATGAGGCTTAAATGTGTGATAACAGTGGGATTCATTAACCTTATTTCTCAAATTAAAATCACAAGCCATAGGAAAAACTGAACATTGTAAGGTTCTTCATGCTATCACTATTAGTGCTGAGGCAAAGCCTACTCATGTATCATTCAGCAGAATCTATTCTTTGTGCAGGCAGCGTGGGAAAAAAAAGGAGGGGCTGAGCTAAGCATATCTAGGTCCTTTTACCATAGTCAACAAACAGATAAGTAATTCTACTCAACGTGGGAAAGAAAGAATGAACTGTAGACATAGACTCTAAGAGTGTCATAGGTGGACTTTTCTACCCATCAAAGGAACTGTTAGTATGGAGAAAGAGGTAGCACCTCCACATTCCAACATCCTTATCTGGTCAAAACTAAAGCTCACAGGTTCTATAGGGCCCAGGAGATGGGAAAATCCAGTGTTTTAATGAATCACTCTGTTACAAGTATTCTTTTCAAGGCTTTCATTTGAAAATTAACATCTGTATACAGACGATTGTATGATTATTCTTACTTATTAAAATGGCAAAAATAAGCATATAATTTATATCAGCAGCCCAATATTGAATGGTTGTAGAAATATACCTTATATATCTGCTAACTACTTATCTTAAAATATGTATCTCTCTCGAAACTGATAACAACCAATTTCAGATACTGGTAGAGATATAAATATAAAATTTATTTTATTTCACACACACTGATTTTGAGGCTTAAAATTACTGTATGCCCTGTTTTATAACTTTGCAAGTAGCAAAAAATGATAAAGTAAAGCACTTCTCATATCATGACTAGATATGGGAAAATCTTTAAAGTACATATTTTATTTCTTCATCCCACTGACATCAATCACTACACAAACAACTTGCACAAGTTGTATCTCCATATGTTTAATATTTTAAAGAAAACACATTTGAATTAAGAATTTCTGAGCCTAGATTCTCTCCTAATTCTGTATACCATTTACAACAAATACAAAAATCTACTTGTTAAAAAGAGAAGACAAGTGTAGACATGTCACATTTCTTTTCTTTCAATCATAAAGAAGAATCACAAGACAAGAAGCTTTATGTAAACTTTAATAGATTTCATTAAGTTTTTGTCTAGAAGAATTTACTAATTGGGAAAAATGAAGCAAATTTCAGAGAATTTATAGAACTTGAAAGATTTTGCCACTTAAAATAGAAAAAAAATACATACGGTCATGCATTGCCTAACAATAAGGCTATGTTTTGAGAAATGTACCCCCAGGCAATTTTGTCCTTGTGCTGACATTAGATAGTACCCACTCACAAACCTAGATGGTATAGCCTTCACACATAGTACAGACCGTATGTTATGCTCTGTTGCTTCTGGGCAACAAACCTGTACAGAATGTTATTATACTGAATACTGTAGGCAATTATAACACAATGCGTATTTGTGTATCTAATCATATCTAAACACAGAAAAGATACAGTAAAAATATAATATACAAAATGAAAGAGGGCACATCTATATATGACAGCTCCATTAAAATTTTATGGAACCACCATCAAACATGTGGTCCACCATGGACTGAAATGTCATTATGGGGCACATAACTGTATTAGAAATGTAAGATTTAAAGTATGATGTTCACCAAACAACTTTGATATAATCTAAAATGATATGTTGTAGGTTTATAACCACATAAAGGTTAATAAGACCTAAATTAAATTTGTGGATTAATTTTTTTAACCCAATTTTGCCATACATTGATGGTAAAGAGTAAAATTTGAAAAATGATTCTTATTTCATGAATATACATGCCTATAATGAAATAAAGTTTATGTATTTCTTTCCAATGGGTTAATAATAATATTATTAATTTGCATTAAGTAAACAATGTACTATACTTATCGACCAATGAATTTTGCTTGCCTAAAACTCCTTTCAATTTTAAATTGTTTTTATTAAGGCAAATTCATTTCACTGTCTCTATAAACTAATAATATTTGCTTTTATATCAATTTACATATTTTACATTTATAATATACCATTTTCTGGGAAATATATGAATTGAGGAAGAGAAAATAGACTAATATAGTATTGCTTAATACTGTTGCACTAGATACTTAAAATAATTGCACTGAAAGAGACCTCTCTATAAATTTGTAAATAACTTAAATTCCTTGAATGATGTGTTAGAAAATATATAAACGTACCAATTTTTACATATAATATTTAGTATATACTATATTAAATATGTATCTATATACTTTATAACATGAATTCAAATGTTTTTATAAAATATATATATGCATATATATATTTATACACACATGTATTAATGTGTGTGTATATATACATGTATAAAATATTTGTTAGAGAATATTTGAATCCACTCAAAACACATTTGCCAAATGTGATAGTCAATGAAATTATAGGCCAATAGTTCTATAAATGATATAAATTGACCTTTATGGGAAATGATTTATTTAATTAAAACTTCAGTTAACTTTAAAAAGTGAATTTATTAAATGCTAGCTCAAACTCCTCATCATTTAGAACAGCACTGTCAGGGTCTTTCTAATATATTGAAATAAATGCAGCTCCCTAAGAGTAAAAGGTTCTCTTTAAACTTCCCATGTGTGTGTCTCGTGTGTCTACATTTACAGGAAGGGAAGATACACAATTCATTCCATCAGCTCACCAGTAGTTCATTTTCACTACGTACAAAGAAACTAGATTATATTTTTACATAACCATAGAGATGAGCTCTGTTTTAAAGTTTATCCTAGTCTTCTTATACAAAACATAGAATTAACAGTTTTTATATGTGTGTTGACAGAGAAAAAGAAATAAGCCAAAAGCAAACACATATTTGAAATGGAGTTGTGAAATAAAGTATTAGCAATATCTTCTATAATGTCCCTCATATTAAAAAAGTTATTTAGGAACAGAAGGTTTTAGCATACTCATCACATTTTAAAAATATGTATCAAAGAAAAATGATAGTTTTAGATTTTCATGCTACTTTTTGTCTTGTGATGACCTCTCCTGGTTGAGTTGCTCATTATCTTCGATTCATGTAGTTCCATCTTTTTCTCCTTTGAATGTTTTTAGTATTAAGAATATAACTATCATACTCTCCTTCAGAGCTATATATAATGTAAATAAAAATGTTCATTAATGCAAATTACAATTGATATTTAAAGTACTAAATCCATGAAGCTCATTCTAATCAATAAAGTTCTGTATCATTTTTATTATTTAATTCATTTCCAGGATATAGGGCAACTTTGCATTTTGGTCACACAGTTTAAATTCAAATGAAATAAAAAGCCACCTTAATTAAACCATTATACATTTTTCAAACAATAGAGAATAAAAGCCAAATTAATAAATATATCTTAATAAACATAACTATTAACCATCTTTAAAGTAATTGTTTCTATGTTCTCTGTCTTCAAATTCTAACTAAATAGTTAAAATCTCAGATAATATTTCTGAAATAACAACTTTTTCTATCTTAAAATGTATTAACCCAATGGCTGCCAGTGTTCCTTTTGTTACACATGGCAAACATTTCAGACTGATCCATCATAATTAAAGTATATAGAATGATGAAATACAGAGCCCAAGAAAAATCCTGGATAGGAGGACCTTCAACCAGTGAATATAAGAAATTTAACATATACGGAGTTTATTTTCCAAGAGAAGTGGCAGCAAATCCTACATAACCAGACCTTGAAAAGGAAACAGAAATTTCATCAAACTAATTTCCCAATGATAGAGTTACATATTTGTGTAAATAACAGCAGCAAGCATTATATCTCCACAATTTCTGTTTAAATTTATAAAATTGACATAAATATATACACTAACTTTTTGTGGTTTGACTCTTTTTATAAAAAATGCTATATAAATGTTTTCAAGTTCATTACAAACTTAGATTGTCACTTATTTTGTCTCCTTATCCTTAAACATTGTGAGAAAAGAAAGGCTAATACTGTACTTAGGAAGATACATGAAAACAATACTTGTTCATCATATGATACCATTATATTATAGATTCCTTATCACAACTTATAAAGTCCTTTTTCAATGCTATTCCTATTGATATATACCACTAGGATAATAGCATTATTAACATGTAAACAAAAATGCATTAATACATCCCCAAATCTTATAAAAAAAAAAAAAAAGAGAAGACTACTTCACATGTGAGGAATTTTGGAAAATATTAAACTTTTCCTTTCCAAAAATGGACAAAAAAACCCAAAAAACAAAACACACTTATTTTTACACTCTGATAATTCTTTACACTCCATGATAATTCTTTATCAACTTACTTATTCTCACAAACAAATAGGCGCTTATGAATAGTATCCTAAGATTCCTATAGGCAGTCTTTCTAGTGTTTAACTCTTTCCGAACCAAAGGAACAATCACGCATTTCCTCTCTACATGCACGGTATGCACTCCTAAAGGAATGCAGAAAATGGGCCAGAATCTTCCATTTCTTTCTAAACCTCATGAAATCATGGGCAATCTTACACACACGCATGCACACACACGATTAAAATGCAGAGATATACTTATTGAATAGAATTATTTTCCTGCACACTATATTAAGAATCTCCTCATTACTACATTAACGACGCTTTGCACTGACTGTCCCAAGTCCTGTACTGCATCAGTCATATCCATGATATCAAAGTATCAAGGAATTAAAGCAATTTCAGTTACAAGATTACATTCACTGCCTTCCATTTTAACAAGCAAGTGCTAAAGGGGCATTAACTTTTTAAGGGGCTGGAGCGGTTAAAGAGACTCTATGGGTGCCCAAAGTGTTTATGCTCCTCTTGTTAACCTCAACTCCGTGATCATTAAGCTATATCCATAAATAAAAATAAGAAACTTGGTTTTGCCATGGTTTTCACTCTTCATTCACTGACCTACCTAAGCAAAATGCAATTAATTCTCTGCACAAACAACTCCTAAGAAACTGCCATCTACACCAATCTCTCTAACCAAGCTGTTGCCAAGACCAGGAACAACTTTCCAGAAACAACACCCGCGTCACAACCCGTCTCTTCCAAATCAGAAACGCTGGGTTTTGAGTTTGTCCACTGCAGTGGCTGCAAGTGTGTGACAGCGGAGACACACACACATCAGGGTGCGCACATTGCCAAGGCACTTCGGAGCTGATACCCTGGTGCCAAACATCAGTGCCGCACTGAAACTGCTCCAGCGCAGAGCGAGGACAGGGCTACTTACGGGACGTGGAGGGAGCCGTCCAGGCTCTGCAGAGGCAGCTGCTGACAATCCACAGCAGGAGCGCTGCCCCGCAGCCGGCGCGCGGAGCCGCGAGCATCCTTCGCCTCCCGGCCGGCGGCGCTCCTCGAGCTCGCTGCGGAGATGCAGTCCCTCTCTCCGTAGGGTTCTGGAAGGGAGATGGGCTGTCCTCAAATACGCGAGGAAGCCAAGCCCCTCCCGCTTCCTCCTCTTCCCTCACCCCCCCTCCAGGCTCCAGTTCTGGGCTTGGAGCGGCAGGGGAGTCTCAGCCTTCGTTCTCCCTCCGTGCGGGTCTTGCCTCTTGCTCTGTGTGCCAGTGCAATGCCGGGGGAGGAAATTCAAACCAGGAAGGCAAAGGAGGGGGGAGACAGGAGGGGACGGACACCCACCCCGCCCTCTCCTTCTCGGAAAAAAAAAAAAAATCAGCAAAGGACGGGGGAGGGGGCAATCAGAAGAGCGGAGGCTGCAGAAGAGGAAGGCAGAGCGGCGGGGACGCGGGTGCTGCTGTTGCCACTGCAAGCGCTCCCTCCGCCGCCGGGCAGCGTGACTCGGGGGCTTTCCAGTCGCCCGTCAGCTCACATGGAGAGCTTGTGTATGTGGGGAGCGCGCCGCGCACCCGGGGCGCACGCACGGCCTCAGCGCTGCGCGGCGCGGGGAAGCGTCTCCCGGGCGGCGGAGCGCGAGCAGCGGCAGCGGCCGCGGGGAGCAGGAGACGCCGCCGCCTCCAGCGCCTGCGAGCCCGGGCGGCGAGCGAGGCGGAGGGAAGCCCTCCCTTCTCACCCCTTCTGGTTCCCCTCCTCTGCTCCTCCTCCGCCTCCGCCTCCGCCTCCTCTTCCTCCTCCTCCTCCTTACCGTACCCCTCTGGCTGTCAAAACCCTCTTGCCCTGCCCTGGCCTCGTTTGAAAGCAAAAGGGAGACTGAGCCGACCGGCCAGGGTCCATTAGCCGGGGCGGGGGCGGAGGAAGGAGGCGCGCGCCTCTCCCTGGGCGGGAGGTGGTGCTGTCCGCGGTGCTGAAGTTGGGGATTTGCCGTGTAATCCTAGAACCCTGCTCCAAACCTGGCTGCCCCCCACCCGGCTGCGGGGAGGAGAACACCCTCGCTCGGATGCCTTCTCTTTTCCTTCTCTCCTCCCCTTCAGATAGAGATGGTACAGGCTCCCGGAGCTCCGGTCCCCCGGGAACCACAATCAGGCGTCCGACGGGCAGGTCTTCCGAGTGGTCCTAACACCAAGTGACGGTGCTAAACATCCCGACTGACTGGAGCAGCGAGGGAGGACTGCAGATGCTGTTAGTGCACACGTTTTCGATATGTAATTAATTCATACTCATACATATGCACACGTACGCCAAACACACGCTGCTGCCAGGAGAAACTACACTCAGGCAAACACGCACATAAACACAAACACAAAACCTAAATACATAAGCAGGCATCAAGGTAACTACTTCAAGGTACCTGAGGCATTGCAAGCACTAAGAATTAAGAATGTTTAGAGAAACCTAGGTTTTCTTTTCACATTTAGATAATTTTAATAATTATCAAGCCCTTCTTCCCAGCTCACAGCTCTTCAAACCCCCATATGGTTTTCTTCTATCTAGTCTACTTAAAGTATTTGAATTCTTGTGTCTCTGCAGACCCAAGCCTTCCACTGACTTTAATGACACACTTAAAAATGATTGGTCATCTAAATAGCTAATGATGTTTGTGGAGGACTAAGTAGGAGTAACCATGTCTTTCAGTGTTATGCAATGAATGAGCATTTGCCTTTAAAGAGAAATAGAAAATTTATGGAGACTTGCCTACTCCTGGAATAGACTGAGTTTTCAACGTTATTGTTTGGTCTTGGAAAGGTCTACTGTAAATTTTACTGTGTATTCACTGCATAATTAATATGGTGTTGCTGGGCCTGATTCAGCATTTTTTATTTGATTTTGTTTCTTACTGATTTAAAAGGATGCTTTGTCCTAGTAAGAACTGCAGATTGGGTACAATATGGAAAATGAAGAAACACACAGATGACTAACAGGAGAGAAACTGCCTTCTCATTCTGTAAAATACTCCTCCTGTAAAATAATACAGCAAATGCATTCTTATGGATTATAAAATGCCCCTTTACTATTTGAATTATCACAGACTGTCAAAAGTCAATGACCACTTGCCAAAACACTTCGGTAAAGAACTGCCATCAGCCATTTCTAAGAGCTCAAAGAAACAAGTCATAGAGTAAAATACTGTCAGAAAGCATAACTTTTCAGAAGTCTATTATTTAACTATGCATCTCCATTTTAACTATTACACTAAACTCCACTAACATAGTGTTAAAGTATTTTCAATAGAAGAAAAAAGGAAAAGATTGAACGTATTACCATTTCAGTAACTCAATGAATTCTATTCTATGGGTATCTCAAGTAGATCTGAAACAATTCTGTTTCCCAGAGTACTGAACTAAAAGACATGCAATAGACATCTATTTAATTATTTTGTAAAAGAAAATGATATACCCAAGGGTATATTCATCTCCAAAAAGCATTCGGATGAGATTGCAGTTATTTATCCTAATGAGAAACAACAAAACTCAGTTTAATGACACATGTAAATACCTGCACCACCTCTGTGCCATATAAGATGGTCTTATTTCATGCCAGTATGAGCTAACAGCCTGCTTTCATCTGTTTTCAATGTACTTTGTCAAGTTTGAAAGTTATGTCATATTATTTGTAATATAACTACATTTGCCTTCAGTTTGTGTTAATTATATATGGACATCTGGAACCCAAATACTTAAAAGTCATAAGACTTTAACTGTTCCCAGATCAGAGATTCCCTAGAGTATAATGCTATGTTCTTCCTATCCAACTCCATTAGAGTTTATATTTTCACCATTATTACAATTAGAAATTAGAATTAAACTTCTTCTTCCTTCAGTTATCACTGTGACTTTTACTGAGAAGGTAGGAATTAGTAAGCTTGTCTGATCTGGTCAAACTACATGGTCCAGTAAAACTGATAATCCAATCAAAGAACTTATAACAGTCCAACCAGATGTTTATTAGATATGCTAAGCATGGAAATTCTTGTTTGTCAGAGTGAATTTGTTATTGATATTTATATACATTGGTGTTTGCAAATAATTGAAGACAGCTTATAATGATTTGAACATATGTCCCTTTAGTTGGAAGTAAGGTCAATTAAAGCTTGAAAGTAGTAAACCTAAGTGGACCAAAGGTAGACACACACCCACTCACCCACCCTCTTACCTCTCACCTCACCGCAACACACAAGCATGACCAGAAAACACAGTAGGCAAGTTGCATTATTTTGGAAGTGGAGCAATGGAAAATAAAAAAGGATGGACATTTTCTCTTTCCAACTGCTGACATCCTCTTTACTTCAACAGAAATTTAAAAATGTTAACTTGATCCCATAATTGGTAATCAGTAGTGGCTTCAATAGCAGTATATACATTCTTCATTTGCATCCCCAATATTAGTTGAATATCTACTATCATTGGGTTTGGCATTATGCTACATAGAGATTAGCCTATGACCCAGGCAGATATTACATTGGTGATGAGTGGTTGAATAATGGGACTAAAATAAGTTCATATCATCTTTATACTAACATTGATTCAAGTAAATATTGACTGGCTATTTTTCCGATATCTTTATACATTCTTAAAATGAATATCCTCAACAAATATAAAAAATATTGTTATCACAATCATCATTATTATTGCAGAGTTCGGTAAATAATCTGCCACAAGGTAAATTATCTCAAAAGTCTGCCCAAATTTTGGAACTGAAGAGAAAAAAGGAGTCAAAATATTTCTATCTTAACCATTTTGAAGTGATTCCATGAAGCCCTGGAAAAATTCAGGAATTTTCAATAGATTAAAAAAAATTGGTATATATCCAGGTGAGTGCCTAGGAGTATAATTTCCTTCTGGAAAGAGAGCTGTCCAACTAGGCCCAGAAATCAGTGAATGCCTGCTGAAAAATGTGTCAAATTAGAGTAGAAACATTTGCCAGTCTGATTGTACCCTCTAAGAAGAGTTTAGCACCTGCTTCTCTGAAACTATACAAGCTGCCTAAAATGTATTTTTTAGTGAGCAAGAACAGGATGACGTAGAGTTCCATAGTAAAACCTGTGATGAGCAGAAAATCTACCTGGATTTTGGGATTTTGGCCCTGCTAATTGTCCCTGGGCACAGGGAGACACTTCATATCATAATCAGATAATAATTAAATGCCAGACTGAGGAAGATGCATAAACTTAAAGGGACTTCCAAAATTTCACTTTATTTTTGAGGTCTCAGGGAAGTGCATGACACCTAGTGTTCTTTTTTTTTTTTTTTTTTTTTTTGGAGACGGCGTTTCGCTCTTTTTACCCAGGCTGGAGTGCAATGGCGCGATCTCGGCTCACCGCAACCTCCGCCTCCTGGGTTCAAGAAATTCTCCTGCCTCAGCCTCCTGAGTAGCTGGGATTACAGGCACGCGCCACCATGCCCAGCTAGACACCTAGTGTTATTTGAACTAAGCACCTTGAATATATTTGTAAAGAAACAATTCATGTTTAGGCTGTTTAATGTTAGAGGGAAAGGTAAAGTCAGCAAAGGGTGGTCTTAATGCACTAGTAAATATACTTTCAATTATTGTAAGAAACTGGGAAGAAAATGGTTAAACTAATTTGTAGATTTAGAATACATAACTTAATCTTAATATTTATTACATTCTTCACGTTTTGTGGGGTGAGGTGGGATTCACAGTCTAGCTCTGTCACCCAGGCTGGTATCGAACTTCCAAATTTCTGGGCTAAAGGGATCCCTGTGCCTTGGCCTCCTAAAGTGCTGGGATTACAGGTATGAGCCACTGCAGTCAGCCCATTCTTCACTTTTTGAACACTTAGCTTTCTTTGATTACAGTCTAACATATGTATAGGTGAATCACATAATTTAGAATAATTATCCTTCCAGGATTGCCATTAAAAACTACCTTTTTCTTTGGCATTTTAGAGCTTTGGCTTGATAAATATAACCTACAAGTTATATAGATTACTTTAAAAAAATACAGCATTATTTGATTACAATACAGATTAAGGAAAATGTAATTTCAAGTGAGTGTTTCCAGAAGAATGCCCTAATTGCAAAAAGGAAATATATGGTATTTATCTTTGAACAAGAAATTACTGAAAACTGTACGGATTTATCATTTCTTTTAAAGTATTGTTATTTCAAATCAAATCACAACTGTCGAGTAGATAGAAAAGGGTCAAGGAAAGAAGTGAATGAATAAAAGTGAAAGAGGGAAGAAATGGATTAGCAAACACCTATAACTTCCTATTTTCAATGTTTATAAAAATACTCCAATTCTATAAAAGAAAAATGACTACACTATAATTATTTAACAATAAGTGTGTCTGCTATATTTTTGAAAAGTCAAACAACTTTTTTAGCAAGTTTAATGTTTGTAAAGTCTCAATTTTTTTAGGAATGTAATTGTATTTCTATGAGAGTTTAAAACTAGCTAGGCATGCATGGCCAAAAAGAATCCCAAGAAATAAAAGTTACCAAAATTTACACACCAGGAACTATGAAGTTTTTCAAAGAAATAAATATTAGGTGGATTGCTTTTGAGTATCACAATCACACAGAAATTAGGAAGAAACCAGATGATCATTCAGGAAACAATTTAGAGTGAAAATTGAGCCTGATTTCTGGGATTTGTGTATTGGCATACAAACTCTTCGTGTGAACTTACCCACACACTGGATGCTTTCATTTTCTCACCTATAAGATCAGAGTAGTATTTATACCTATGAACTTTGATTCTTTTGGGAATTAAACATGGTTTATGTATTATACCAGGCACAGAAAGTGTTCTCTACAGATTAACTACTAGTACTATTATTATTATTATCCAGATAAATTAATATACCCAAAGTTCTAAACTGAAGTTCTAGAATCTCAGGTTTATCCCTCAATATATTCATATTTCAAAATCATTTATTTTTTTCTGGATTAAACAGTCTTTTATCAATTAGATAAAATTATTTTTATCTAATTATTTCAAATTGAACATTAAGATCAATTTATGAATTGATGTGAAAGGAGTGTGAAAAAGTTAAACACATATTGTGATAAAATTTTGGAAATGTGTTTGGAATTTGAAAGAACTATGAGAAAGTGAAGTCTATAGAAATACAAGGCAAGGGGTGGGGCATGTGAACTGAAGCACATATTTTCCAGCACAGATCTTTTCTTAAGATTTTGAAAATTATCTTTGTTTCAATTAAAAGAGAGAAAAGTAGAGTTGTTTAAAATTGTTCTAAGCATTGAAGTGTTACTACTTCCCCGAGTCTAGACTTTATGTTATAGCTGTGTCGACCGTCTAAGGAGCAAGGAGGACTCATTTCCTAAAGCGATAGTTTGAGGAGGTGAAGGAGAGAAGGGCAAAACTCCTTTCAGGGTTATAGGCTTGTCACAGAGAGGCAGTCAGCCTCTCGGTATTGCAATTCCAGAAAATATTAAAGCTTATGAGTGCATTGTTTCCTGAAAAATCCATGATTAAGTTGGATGGTAGTTGGTCTAATCAATATGACTACTCAAAGTAGACTGCCTAGAGCAGGCTTCAGGAGCTGGGACTTATTACAGAATAACCAGCCCACAGTTTTCAATTAATCATCAAAGGTTTGTTTTTGTGCAAAATACTAAACTGTAATAGGAAGGCTGTTGAGAACATTTATGAAGCGCAGTCTCTTGGGCAACGGCTTAAAGATCTTTAGATTTTGTAGGACAGGTCATTTGATTTGATAGAATTCAGTAATGTGTCTAAATCACATAGGCCAATGAAGATATAGCTGACTTTTGTGTGAAATTTGTGATATGAGCGGCTAGGTTATGAAAAGTATTTTAGTTTGAATTTAGAGATGTATTGTGTTACTACTTTAAAAGTAGATTGTGTGAAGTTTTATGTGGACTTTTCTCATCAGACAGGCTATTTAAACTTTTATCCTTCTAGGGATGTCATGATTAAACATTTTGTACCACAGGGAATTGGGTAGAATTTACTCCCATATAGGAGATCAGTAAGTCCACAGAAAATATTTTGGTTAATAAACATCAAGAGTTAATATGATTTCATCTCAGGGGAATGAGGGTGAGTAAGAGCATAGGAAAAAAGATGGATAACATTCTATGAAGGATTGGGCAGAACCCTTCATTCCAAATACAATTTCTTTAATTTGGGTTAAAGATAGAAATGACTTGAACTTGAGGATGATGTCTTTGTCTGCAATTTCCTCATGGAATGGGGCCTGTCAAATCTTTTTGGTAGTATGTGAATATAGAGGTGTGTATTGAAATAGCAAATGAAAACAATGGCTGTGACCACTGGATTCCAACCCTAGTGTATCATCTGGTTCTAAATAATGAGGTAGAGATATTGTGATACTTTGTTTAGGTACTTAAGAAGAGTTAAACTTGTTTGTAAAGAACATATGTAAATAAAATTTAAAATGATTTGTGAGGACTACAGAAATATTTTAAAAAAGGCAGTAGCTGATACAGACAATCAGTTTTGGCCTAAGTGGAACTAGAGAAATATTGTGAAAATGCTCCAGATCTACATAATGTTGACACATATTCTCATATACCGTACTTCATTTTGTTCCTAAGAAAACCTATAAAATCCTCAAACTTTCAAAACAGTGTGAGACTGATGATAATGAATATTATGTAGACAGCCATGGGAAGGATGAAGAATGGTTTTATTTGGGTTAAAAGATGGATTTAGACATTTAACAAACAAGCTTGCCTAAATAGGCACATTCTAGACAAAATTCAGCAACTCCGTGGAATAAAAAGGAAAATGCAATTAGGGTGGTGACAGACAAAGAATAATTGGAAAAAGTCAGTTTATCCAGAAGACTTTACATACTTTACAGATTTTTTCTTTTTTTCCTGGGTTGATAAAAGTTGATCATTCTGCCTCATCCTCAAAGGAGATAGTTCTGGACCAAGATCTACTAGATTATCTTCAGTTGACTTAAAGAGAGAAAATCCTTGCACCAAGAAGATTTTAATGGCAGTGAAGAAAGAATGGTACACTCCAACTATATTGAATATTAGGGCTAGTGCCATATGCTATGTCTAGAGAAGAATAAGCTCATTCCTGAGATGTAGATTCTAAAATAATGCTGGTTGGTCCCATTTTCTTTATTGGTAATGTTCTTCTAGATATATAGCAAATTGGAGGCTACAAAGTTATAATGGGGATCATGTGAAAGCCAAAAATCAACTTTTAGTAGCAGCAACAACATCATTTACAAAAAATAAAGGTTAAGAAAACTCATTATCTAGCAAATAAATTATAAACACTTAACCCTATTTTAGGAGATGGTTTCTGTCTTAGGAAAAAAATACCATAACATGGGTAGATTAAAAATAACAAGCATTTATTTTTCAGTTTTGGAGGCTGAGAAGTTCAAGATTAAAATTGCCTGAAGATGTGGTGTCTGGGGAGGGCTCTTCCCCCATAAATGGTACCTTCTAGTTGTGTCCTTCCTTGGTAGAATACAAAATCTCCCAGGCCACTTTCATAAGGACACTAATCATTTTCATGTGGGTTCTTTCCTCATAATTCATTCAACCACCAAACACCTCATCTTCCAATAGTATTAACTTAAGGGTTAGGATTTCAAGATACAACTTCTGAGGGTACACATTTTCAGACCACAGCAATTTCCATGTTGTTACCTCTTCACATTCCATACAATATGATGTCTGCTTGTTGAATGTCCAAACATCTGAGCTCCTCAGCGTTTTCCTGGAGTATTTCTTGGAATTTCATATTTTCTTTTTCTCTTATTAGTTTTTGAAAATGCTAGATCTACTGACAAAGTTAAATGACATTAGATAGCACCCAAAACCCAATGCAGTGATTAGATTGAAGTCAGCAGTCAGGTAGACCAGAAAAAATAATATAGCAAACAGGGCATATTATTCTGGAGAATATGGACATTTAAATAATAAAATTAGCTAACAAAAGAACAAAGGATCATTTATTGTTCACACAGTAGGAGTCAACATTACTGATTGAAACTCAAGATTACTAAAAATATTGTTTTGTCCATCTAGAAAGATGAATTTATTTAAATATCTCTGCAAATTTATTTACTATGTCCTCAATTTTCAATAGTGGAGCTATATAGTGCAGCAAACTTGGAGATGATAATTACTGCTTAAATATTTTAAGATAGTTTGCATAGTTACTGCCAAAACATTTACAGCTTGTTTCCATATTTCCTAGTGCGCCTAATTTCATGTAAGTATGTACCCTTCCATCACACAATAGAAAAAGGAAGCTCTCTTTTACTTTTTCAGAGCTGAAGGCAATTAAGGAATCTATAGTTGTCTTTTATATTGAATACCTAGAACTAGTAATAAATTATACTTCAGTTTGAACTATGCGATGATTATAAAATGCATTTCAGAAATGGCTTTAACTATATACTTTAGTATAAACATGTTAATTCTTCTTTTCAAAAATATTGTTCCCTTGAATATATAAATATTACAGGTCCCCTATTACAGCAATTCTGCTTATATCAAAATAACTGTTTTATTACAATTGGATGATCATCACAGTAGTGTATGTGATAATATAATAATTAATAAAAACATAGTCTATTGAACTTTCCACTTGTTTACCATTTATTCAGGAATGGGGAGGAGAGAGAGAAGATGATTTTTTCATTAATATCTTGTTTAATAATATTTCCAATGTATACTAGCTCACATATCAGCTTAATTTTGTTGAGTAGATTGAATGTAATTTAATCTTTCTTTGAGAATTCATTAATTCAATAATGCAATTTATCATTTCAACTTCATATACTAAAATTGAATGAGGCTGAATTTTTTCTGATTCCAGAGTTAGTGTGACTTTATGTTAAAATTGGTTTTGCCCTACTTCTCTTCATCTCCTTAAACCTCCAAGAGTCCATGTAGCAAGTTGAGACTGAGGTTGCTTACCACTTAGGGAAGGTAATTCTACTCTCCTGAAAGACCAAACAGTTTGAGTAAAATTAGGCTGATCTAATTTTACTCATTTGTGTGTGTCTGTGTGTGTGTGTGTGTGTTTTCAGAATTCTATAATTCCAGTGGTCAAGAATCAGTCAAAACATTAGATAGTAATAAACAGTAATTTTAAAAATATTTTCTTGCTTATATTTCTTTGAGACTAGCATGCACGTATAGCTACTTGTAGAAGCCGAAGCCCCCATTGTCTTAAAAAATTATATGTATTCGAATTCAAATTTTTTGATCTCATGTCATTTTCATAAATGCCAAGTATGGAAGACAGTGCCATTTTTTGTGGAGTTTTAGTTACTGACATTTAGGTAAAAACATGGTTACCGTAAGGATTATGGACTGACTTGTTGGCATTTTCTTTCTTTAGAAGGTTCTGGATTTTTGTCTTTCATCTTGGAATCCCCAGTTGAGAATAAAAATAATTTAACAGACTTCCATACTGCGAGTCACAGAAACAAGCTAGATGTAATTTATTTCTCTGTGGATGTGTGTGTGTGTCAGGGGGTGGCATATTTAACTAAATAGAAGAAAGGCACATGTGTCTAATTTTTACAAGGCTATGGATATGATACTCATTATTTTAGATATAATCTATAAATATGCTTCACATTTAATCTATAATAAGTGATTTTATATGCTAACACTACATTGTGTAGAACACTTTTTATAGTTATGTAATTTGAGTGCGAAAACCACTATCATCTGCTTCTAAGACATTTGAAATAAGACAATGGTCATTTTTACAATTTATGACATCTTGAGTTAACAAGAAGAGCTTTCCCCATATTACTTTTTGAATTCAGGTACTGTGGAATTGTTATTCACGTTCACACTGGGGTGAGTAACCAGAAGGAGAGGCTCAAGGGAGACTTTTCTGTTCTCTATTCTGCCAGAGCCTGTTACTTAAATTCCATCAGAAACAGAGAAGAATAAATTGGGATGGGAATAGTTTAAGCTTACCTTTAATATACACTCAGTAAAGTATTCCTAATTGATTAGAATGCAGCTCTTGTTCTGAGCCCTTAGTTATTAGTTAACATATGCAATTGAAGTGTCTTACTAAGAATTCTCTCAATTTTACTGATCAAGAAACTATAAGGACTTTTTTTTTCTTGTTGTTAACATTGGTCTTCTGATATGAAAAAACGTAAGGAATCTTTAGCCTAAAATAATCAACTTCACCCTAAAGTGATCAACTGGACTCTGATTATTGTCCAGTGCCTCTGTACAGAGTAGGGTGAGCACATAGAAAATTAAACTGAAATGGGAACAAGACGTTTGGTGGCCTCACAAACGTGTTTGTAAAGACCCACGACTATTGTATGAAATCAATAGCGGCTTCATGTTCTCTGCTCAGCCCTCCCTGACAAGTCACCCCCACTACCACATCAAATAAAAAGCATAATCTATTCCATCCTTTCTCCCTCATACAACTTGACATCTTTCTTGGGATATAATTTACCTGTCATTTACCACTTTCTAAGAGATACATTCGGGACAAGTGGGGAATTGGGGCAAAAGTGGAAAGAAAGCACACACTGAGGTTTGCCTGGCTCTCCTCCTGTGTATGTGGCATTGACATTATTCCCCCTTGACCTCAACAATTTCTAATTTACTAGATCCACAAAGATTCATCCTTTCATAATTCAAAAAACCTCTAGCCAGAATGCTCCCAAAGTTATCATTTAAGAATAAAATGGGATTTTATACAACTAAATTCAAATTTCAAACTGAATCCAACATCCCTGCCTTCAGTGGTAAAAATGAGAAATACAATGGTATTTCCCTAATGCTCTGGTAAAGACCTTTTGTAATAAATACAGTATTTAGTTAAATGGCAGGACTATTCATCTTTATGGAGACAAGCAATGTCTTCTGTACCACATCAATATGTGATTCTCTAAGTGAAGCCATCTCAATAATTCATTCCTCAGATTTTAGTTCTCAACTTAATTCTCCTTCTCTCATTTCATTCAACATTTGAAGATAACGTAAAACTTGAAAAAAAATTGCTTTATAATAATTAACAAACTAATTATCTACTCCAGGTTACCCTGGAAAGAGTAACAAAGGAGAAGTTAAGTAACTTTTCCCCTTATTTGACTTCAAAGACCGTACAGTGTATGGGAGAGAGGGAGAGAGAAAGAGAGAGAGAGAGAGAATATGACAGATTTTAGCTTCTCCAAGCAAAGTGAGGAGGAAAGTTACCCAGATAATTACTGCCATCAGATACTTTTGCTTGCTTATCTCTGTTGAGGACTGTCATCTGACTAATTACTTTTGGCTTTCCTTTACTGTGCAGAAATGGCTTATCATAGAGGGAAATTTAAAGAATATGATGACACGATTCCATTTCTCAGTTTAGAATAAACAACTACGATAAAAACCAAAAATGAAACAAAGCAAACAAAATATCGTCAGAATATAAAATAGTTTGTAAAAGTCTAAGCTTTGAAACTTTTCTTCCCAAATTTGGACCTTTAGCTCCTATTCCAGAGTGTCTGTAACACTAAGTACATAAAATCAATGGACTGAAAGTAGGTGAAGAAAATATTACATTACAATGTGGTTACTTTAGATTCCTAGATTTAGATTTTAGATTCAATTTTAAACATAAGAAGTATATCAAATGAAAATATTATATCAACGTTTGTACTTTTTAATGTTTTCCACCTAGTGCTTTGAATGCAGAGTGATCAGTTAACTTCAACATTTATTAAACTTCAATATTTATTAAAACATTAGAGGAAGGGTTTCAAATACCATCATATTTAAATTAATCCCAAGATTATACTCTTGAATAGCACTTATTATTTTTAAAAACTTTAGAAAAGTAATTAAAGAAACAAGATAAATTAAAATTAAAAAGTTTTCCAACAAGCATGATTTATGGTTCATAGTCCCATAGTGAGCAAAGTATGAGATTAAGAACAACGTGCATAGACTGGTTTTGGAAAAAAAGGGTGAGTGACTTCTTCCTTTGCTCTAGTAGGAAATACTGGTAAATAACATGGGTATTTTGAAACACTAAAGAGAGCAAACAATGCCTGACTAAACCAAAATCCATCGGTAAGTCACTGTCTAGTCAAATTCTGTTTTATTTCACCAAGCAATCTCTACTACCTTCCACATAAGGAAAGAAAAATACAGAAGCAGGGCCGGGCGCGGTGGCTCAAGCCTGTAATCCCAGCACTTTGGGAGGCTGAGGCGGGTGGACCACGAGGTCAAGAGATCAAGACCATCCTGGTCAACACGGTGAAACCCCGTCTCTACTAAAAATACAAAAAATTAGCTGGGCATGGTGGCGCGTGCCTGTAATCCCAGCTACTCAGGAGGCTGAGGCAGGAGAATTGCCTGAACCCAGGAGGCGGAGGTTGCGGTGAGCCGAGATTGCGCCATTGCACTCCAGCCTGGGTAACAAGAGCGAAACTCCGTCCCAAAAAAAAAAAAAAAAAAATACAGAAGCTGCAGTATTTACATTGAAAATAAAAGTAAAAAGTGAGAGTATATATATATATAGATAGATAGATAGATAGATATAGATATATAGATATAGATATAGATGATACACCTAATAAAGGGTTAATATCAAAAATATATACAGAACTCAACTCAATAGCAAGAAAACAAATAACCTAATGTAGAAATGAACAAAGGAGCCAAACAAACATTTTACGAAAGAAGGCATTCAAATGGTCGATAGGTGTATGAAGAAATATCAAGTATTACTTATTACTAGGTAAATACAAATTGAAATCCCAGTAAGCTATTACCTCCCACCAGTTAGAATAGCTGTTATGAAAAGGATATTTTATGATAAGTCTTGGTGAAGATGCAGAAAAAGCATGTAAATACACAAAAAAATTACAAAAAAATACATTATAAAAAATTTAAATGGACTGGGAGCAGTGACTCATGCCTATAATCCCAGCACTTTTGGAAGCCAAGGCTGGTGGATCACAAGGGCAGGAGTTTGAGACCAGCCTGACCAATATGGTGAAGCCCCATCTCTACTAAAAATACAAAAATTAGCTGGGTGTGGCAGTGGGCGCCTATAGTCCCAGCTACTTAGGAGGCTGAAGCAGGAGAATCACTTGTACCCACGAGGCAGGGGTTGCAGTGAGCTGAGATTATGCCACTGCACTCCAGACTGGGCAACAGAGACTCCACCTCAAAAAAAAAAGTTTTTTTTTCAAATGTGCAACCATTATGGAAAATAATTTGGGGGGCCCAAAAAAAAAAAAAAAAAAAACTAAAAATTATGTTAAGAGTTATAAGCCAGGCACAGAAAGACAAATACTGTATCATTTCACTCATATGTGGAATCTAAAAAAGTTGATCTCATACCACAGTGGTTGAGCTGGGGTACTTGGGGATGTATTTGCCAAAGGACACAAAATTTCAGTTAGATGAGAGAAATAATTCAAAAGACCTATTGTACAACATGGAAACCATAGTTAATAACATACAGTATTCTTGAAAAATGCTAAGAGAGTGGATGTGAAGTGTCAATCTCCAAAAAAAAAAAAAAAAAATAGAACTACTGTATGATCCAGCCACTTCTGAGTATATATCCAAAATAATCGAAATCAATATGTCAAAGGGATGTGTGCACACCCATAGCCATTGCAGCATTAATCATAAGAATAGTCAAAATATGAAAAAAAGTTAGTGTTCATAAGCAGATAAATGGATAGAAAAAGATGACAATATACACAATGAAGTACTATTGGGCCTTAAAAATGGAAATTCTGCCATTTTGTGATAATGGTTGAACCTGGAGGACATCATGCTTTGTGAAATAAGCCAGGCACAGAAAGACAAACACCAGGTGATCTCTCTTATACGTGGAATGGAAAAAAGTCGAACTCATAGAAGTTGATATGGTTTGGTTATGTCTCCACCCAAACTTTATCTTGAATTGTAGCTCCCATAATCCCCATGTGTCCTGGGAGGGGCTTGGTAGGAGGTAATTGAATCATGGGGGTGGGTCTTCCCCTTGCTGTTCTCATGATAGTAAGTTTCACATGATAGGATGGTTTTATAAAGGAAATTTTCCCTATACACATTCTCTTGCCTGCCACTATGCAAGATATGACTTTGCTCCTCCTTCACTTTCCACCTTGATTGTGAGGACTCCCCAAGTCATGTGGAACTGTGAGTCCATTAAACCTCCTTTTCTTTATAAAGTACCCAGTCTTGGGCATATCTTTATTAGCAGAGTGATACCAGACTAATGCAGAAGTAAAGAGTAGAATGATGGCTATCAGGGGCTAGGAAGTGAGAGAAAAAGGGGAGCTGTTGTTGGTAAAATGGTACAAATTTTCAGTAGATAGCAGAGATCTCTTGCATGTGAGAGTTACAATAGTCAATAATAATATATATTTCAAAGATGTTTAGCAAATCTCAAATATTTCACCATGAACATCTCACATTATATATATATATATATATATATATATATATATATATAAACATCACATTTTACACCATAAATGTATATATTTATGATTCTTTAACCAAAAATAATACGAATAAAAAAGAAAACGATTGAATAATAATTAAAAAAAAAGATTGAAGAGATTACTCCAAAAGAGTTAGGGTGAACCCTGTTCCAATATGACAGAGTTCCTTGTAAGAAGAGAAAGTTTTTCATGTTCATTACTGACACATCAGGTGAGCATCAGCATGAGTTAAAAAATGG
The DNA here is from genome assembly GCF_009761245.1 of Sapajus apella. NCBI lineage: Eukaryota > Metazoa > Chordata > Mammalia > Primates > Cebidae > Sapajus > Sapajus apella. Next base: position 12,099,180 of record NW_022436996.1, read on the forward strand.
TGAGGAGGGAAGACGTTACCCTAAATAACTCATTGTACACATATATAACTTTGCGCTACGTTTCTGGTTTCAGAGGAAAATAATCCATCTTGTTGTAGGAGCCAGCACTGAGATTACAGAGCAAGAATGAAATCATACCCATCTCAGTACAGTGTGTATTTACCTAAGTAGCATAAGAATGTTTTTGGAGAATTGCACTTTAATTTAGAGTCTTAGATAGGTTCTATCAGGCTTCTTAATGATTTTCATGGCGACCACAAGTAGGGAGTATTATGGGCTAAATTGTGCCCTGTCAAAATTTATAAGTTGAATTCCTAACCCTCAGCACTTGAAAATGTAACTATTTTGGAGATAAGACTATTGAAGAGGTAATTAACTCCAAATGAGTTAGGGTGGGCCCTGATCCAATACGGCTGAGTTCCTTGTAAGAGGAGAAAAATTGTACACAGAAAGATCCCAGAGAGAAGTCCATATGAAGACTTAGGGGGAAAGACAGCCATCTACAAGCCAAGGAGAGAGTCCTCAGAAGAAACTTACCTTGCTGACATTCTTGATTTTGGACTTCTAGCCTTCAGGACTGTGAAAAAGAAATTTCTGTTTTTTAAACCACAGATTCTGTGGGACTTTATTATGACAATCTTAGAAAACTGATACAGGGAAAAATAACTTTCTACTTAGATTCAGTTAAAATAAAGAATTACAAAAGTTCAATCTCCTATCCTAATGACAGTTTATTTGAATTCTCCCTTTCACTTTTTGTGTTTGTCTTGATGTATAAGATTAAGAATTGAATGCAGCAGGAGTTATGCTATGTCACTTGGTAGAGCAGTCAGGCATAGCATCTATGGTCAGGAACTCTGTTGTCTTTCTTGCAATAGGTCATGTTTGGGTAAGTGTTCAGTGAAGCTGCCCTTTATTATAGATTGCACCATATTGCTAGTATAGACATATGGAAAAGAGTTTAAACCATTTGCAGCCCCTAGAAGCTATTCTAGAACCCTAGGTGTGGATACAATCTCTACATTGCATGGTAGTCATGGGTCAAGACAGGTTTTTTGACATTTTAATTTCTTCTGCCATTATTCCAAATGAAGTAACTCAGGAGTGGAAAACCAAAAACTGTAAGCTGTCACTTATGAGCTGGAGCTAAGCTGAGTACACAAAGGCATGCAGGTTGATATAATAGATTTTAGAGGCTCACATGGGGTAGTTACGAGGGGGGCTAAGATAAAAAAAGACTGCATATTAGATATAATATGCACTGCGCAGGTGATTGGTGTACTAAAATCTCAGCATTCACTGTGATAAATTTATTCATTAACAAAAAATCACTTGTAACACAAAAGCTATTGAAATAAAAATTAACAACAAAAACAAAAAAGGTTTATGTCAAGCATATTCCTTTAAAAAGTTTAACCATTCTCAAACATTCAACAATCAACTATTTCCTTTTAAAGTTTCTTAGCTCTGGCTGGGCGTGGTGGCTTACGCCTGTAATCCCAGCACTTTGGGAGGCCGAAGTGGGCGGATTACCTGAGATCAGAAGTTTGAAATCACCCTGGCCAACTCCTGTTGTGAAACCCTGTCTCTACTAAAAATGCAAAAATTAGCTGGGCATGGTGGCACATGCCTGTAATCCCAGCTACTTGGGAAGCTGAGGCAGGAGAATTGTTTATGCCTGGGAGAAGGAAGTTGCAGTGAGCCAAGATCATGCCACTGCACTCTAGCCTGGCCAACAGAGAAAGACTCTTGTCTCAAAAGAAAAAAAAGTTTCTTGATTCTGGTTATCAGAGTACATTTACAATTTCAGAAAAATTAGACTATAAAACTATATTTCTTTTCATTTTTAAATGAGGTATTATACATTTAGTAAGGAGATTGCAGAGACAGGTGATCCTATCTCTAGGAAGAATTTTGTAAAATTGAATTAGTCTTTTGCAGTCACAGTTTTGTGAAGTGCTTCTGCACTTATTGAGTGAGGGAGGGTAGGCATTGTACATTGTACAGTGGAAAATTCATTTATAATTAATGATCATAGAGTCCAAATTAGTGTTAACAAGAATTCAAACTATTTTATGAACAGTTTCAATATATACTGCATTTTCCATAAATGCAAATATAGTAGAAATTGAATGAAAAAATATTTTTTATTTTTCACAGAACTTTACTTAACATTAAATACCATTTCAGAAAATCATGTCAATGACGGCAGCACTAGGTATGGGACTAAAAGTATACCCCTAATAGTATTCTTACTTCTGCTGCCTATGTATTTTGAACCATCATGGTGACTCTGAGTAGCAATGAGGCTCTGTAAATTTCATTATGTTTTCTAATTTCACTGTGCCTGAGTATTAATAAAAATAAATGCATATTATTTTATTATATTTTTCTTACATTTTTATTTATATTAGAGTTTAGGCATGATATTGACTTTTTTTTGAAATTGTGTGAAATTGTATAGTGAGTTATACTATCTATAGCCTTTGTTACAGAAAGTATTATACAATATTTGTTTAAAGTGGTATTTTGTGTCTTGAATTGCCTCTGGGGCTTGCCTTTAACTCAGTTTTCCTGTAGTTATGGACCTACAAATGATCAAAACCAGAACACAAATTGTCTTGAAAATTGAATTTTCTGAACTATTTTCTAATTTAGAGTGACTGGGAAGGAAGAAATCTACAAAAGTGACTGTTTCTGCTCAGATTGACAACCCCCTCAAGAGCTGCAGAATAATAGAATGAAGGTCATCGTTCCAGTGATGGAATTCTTAATATACTTTCATTAGTGAGCATGTTTTTTCATTGTTTTAATCTTAGACCTGAAATTTGGAACTATTAGTGGTATCTACTTTGGCTGCTCAGTAGCTGGTTTTGCTACCTTGGTAAGTTCTACGAAATTAAGAGTTTTGATTTATTATTTCACAGATGCACATGGCAATTCCAGGAACCATTCCAAAACTACACAGATTGGCTGATTTATCTTCACAGCAACTACCTTACCACTACTACAGAAAAGAGGAAACTGAGGAATAGACGTATTAACTTACCAAAAGTCAGTGATATCCAGTAAATTGTAGAGCCTGGATATGGTTGTCTGGCCATTGAGGCCATGGGCTTAGTTATTACGTTACATTGACCTCAAAGATTGCGATATAGCAAATGAGAAAGAATGTGGCATTAGAAGGACTAATGAGAAAAAAGAATTAGGCTATATTGCTTTTTTCATAAAGGGATCTTTAAGTTTCCACTTACGTTAAATTCATCATGCCATATCAAGTATGAGTAATCAATGAAGATCACCTTCAAATAAGAACTAATTTATTTGTTTATGATAGAGAACCATAAATGTTTTTAATTGCTATTGCGTTTTAAATGAGGAGATGGAAATAAACAGCTCAACAGCTATTATTAGACATATTATCTGAGAAAGAGAGGGAAGAAGAGACAAAGCAGGTGAAGAAAAGAGAGACAGAGACAGAGAGAGAGAAAGTGAGAGAGAGAATGGAAAGTACAAAAGTACAAGCAAGCAGAGAAAAAAACGTGAAGAGAGAGCAATAATTAATGATTTATAAGTGAAAAATCTGACCACTTCTTGTCTACCTGGTCTAGGCAAATTTCTGGTGTTTTACATTATTTTTTCATTCAAAGACTTATTTTAAAAGGATTCTGTTTTGAACCAGCTCATTTACCAATGCTCCACTCCCACTCCACCTCCAATTTCCAGGAGATGGAAAAGCTGGAACAATAATGAAACAATCATGATATTCCTTTCCAGACAGATGCAGCTTCATTTCTTTACACACATACACACACACACACACACACACACACACACAAACACACACACACACACACACACACGCACACACATATCCCCTTTCTGTGACATCCTCCTTTTGATTATATAACATTAGATCTTTGTCACAGCTTCTGTTTTTAAAATATGCATATAATTTTTTAATCTGTGGAAGTGATTAGAAGATTACTTAAACATTTACTAAAATGATTCGGGACTGTGTAGCAATGGCTGTTTATGGATAGAAGTTGTTGCTGGGAATTGCTAAAGGAAAGCAAGCTCCTTGCAGATATCAATGAATTCAGATTATTATTAGAAGATTCTGTGACAGCATCAGTAGTGAAAGGCAAACAGTAAAAAATGAAAGTTTCCACTACATGGAAATTTTATTAATTGTGTTATTATTAACTTTTGCAGTTAGTTCTTAAGCTTCCTCTGTTATTATTATTTTATTTGTCATCTTTTTAGTGTTCACTTAGCCTGTTATCTTTTATTGATTTCCATATATCACCATTTGATCAATATTTACATTTTGATGTCACTTTTCTTACCCTTTACAATATCTTTTGCTTATGACAGTTTTGTTTTGTTACTCAGAGGACTTAGAATTGGAAGTCTTTGTTTCATATTTTTCTAATGTTTCATAGCATTGATATTTCTTATTGATTTTTTTTCAGTGATACTGCTTTTGTTTTTTAACTCAAGGTTAATGTTAGTTCTAGACTGAAATAGTTATATGTCATATCAATAGATTATGAAATAATATATTGTCTACTTAGACTAGTCAAAATAATGTTTCTCATATTTCTGTTAATTAAATACATGTAAAAATTTACAGTAAAGATATTGACCCCTAGTGAATAAATGTATATCTATATGTGGTCTCTGAGACCTGGAGATTTTGGTGTTGAATGCTCCAGATGTATATATGATTATTATTTCTTTGTAGAGAATATACATTTTTCAGTGTTTAGTCACTATCTTTCTACTGAAGTGATAATTATGAGTTGAAAAAAGCTAGGGTATATATTTTCAATTAAAATTCATACAAGTATAAAAGATCGAGTATATAAAAATCAGAAGCTACAGGTATGAATGCAATAGAATGATTAGTAATCCTAACTCTCGATTGCAAGATGTCCACTTTCTCAGATGATCTTATTTGACAATAGTCAACAATACAGTTTTTAAACATTCTATATTCCTTGTCTCAAAGTCATGCTGCAACTAGGATTATTGGTCAATTGTTTTTCTACTAGCTGACTTTGACTTAGAATAAATCCATATTCTGTTTATGTTAATAACATTTACATTTGTTCTTATATAGAAAAAATGTATTCAGTGTGCATGAAATAATAATATCACATTTATTTCAATACGAAGACTTTTACTCCCACTCTGCCCCATGATTCTAATTAAACTTGAAAGGGAACAAATAACGTTTAAAGTTCTTCAGGGAATAATGTTATTTTCTTATTTATTAGTTCATCCTCCTTACAAAATACTCTAAATTCTTAATTTTAGGTATTTCAAATCAATTTAATTTTTATATACACATTAATAAAAATATGCAGTAATTATGTTCATATCCACACATATATGGACAAGTTTTGTAGCCTCCTCATTTTTACTTAATATAGCATGAATATGTGCACTTCAATATATATTCCATTGAACCATGCTTTTTAAATTATTTCATGATTTGCAACTGAAATCATATAGGTTACTTCCAAATTTTAGTTCTCCAATATCTTACTTTTGATTATGTATATTATTCCCATGATCTTATGTTTATAAATAATGTTGTAATTAGCATTTTGTGTTTACATTTTTGCACTAAACTCAGCTCACTTCTTCAGGGATGGCTTGATGAGTATACTGATCAATCTCTGGTATCCATGAGCAGCCCCCTAAGACCCATTTACTACCCTTCTCTGTCCTGCCTTGTTCTAAAGGAGGGTCACCCTCATGAGCTTTATCACTTGGGACTTGGCTTTCCATTCTCCTCCACCCACAACAGTGAGAGCCATGGGAGCTGGCAGATTAGCTGGTGGAAGGAAAGAGAATTTAGGGTGCTTTTTCTGCAGTGCTTCCACCTCCTAGTGGCTGGCCTTGGGTCTGTGGTTTAATCTCCTATCCTCTTTCTTCATGCTTGGATTTCATCAGTCACTAGACTTACTTCTTCTGCCTCAGGGGTGGGAATGGCTTCCCAAGTTGCTAGTCGCTAAATGCTTCACTTGCTTTGATTCTCTTACCCTTGGCCACATCTCTGTAAATAGCACCTCCATCAATCGCCCTTTATTTATATTCGTTGAGTAAGTCATCTACTTTCTGTCTGAATCTGATAAAACGGGCCAAGGGATACAGTGATCTTGTAAGCATTTGGAATATACTGTCACATTTTTCTTCACAATTTAAATGTACACCTATTAAGGCATGTAACTTAAAATATTCCTATAACTGTCTACCATTAGATTTGCTACTTTTAATTATTGTCAAGATAATAGGCAAAATAGAATATAGTACAGCATTCCTTTATTGCTAATTAAGACAAATATTGAGAGAGAGAGAGAGAGAAATAATGAATGCATGCTTACAGGGCAATAACTATACATAACAATGTGTCTAAAAAAGTACTAGCTATGAATTACGTTCACATTTCAATTCAAGCACAGAATAGCTATGCAAATATAGACAAGACTTTTTTCTTTAAAGACCATTTAAGCCTTAGTTTTTAAATCATCTGTGATCCAGAGATAATAATAATATTTGATCCCTCCCAACTTTGTCTGTGATTGTACATCTCCATCAGTTACAACAGGACAGAAAGAAATTCTGCATATTCTGATAATGCAAGATTGACTAAGCAAAATCCACTTTATGTGTTGAGTTACTGAGTCATTTGTAAAGCTACTTTTTAAATTTTTATTTTCTCCAAGAACTGATGAATGCTGTCATATATATTACTTCTTTAGTAATATACTTCAGAGAATTATTTTTGCAATGCCAGATGAAGTAGACTTAACCTTTTAATGTGTTAAGGGTCAAATTCTTTTAACAAAAAATCAGTCATGCTAATAAGAGGAATGAAATTCTACATTTTTATTATTTCACATTTATGTATTGCTTTCATGAAATTTTTTGTTAGAAAAATCTCATTTTGGTATCTTTAAGTTATGAAAAAATGGTTGAAAATGTTACCTGAAATTAAGTGCTTCACTTCATCTGATACTATGGATCATATTATTTTTCTAAGTACAGAATGTTTCCTCAGATTTTAAAAAGGCTAGGGGTCTTGTGGCATAATAGGAAAGAGTATATTTCTTGGAAAATGAGGAGCGTGAACCTCAGAAGTAGCTCATTTGTACTGGAGGTAATGGTGTGAGAGAGAGTTAATGCTAGGGCCTTTGAGAGGCTCAACGAAGTGGAAAAGGTAGATAGAGAGCTTATATATTTTCTGCAAATGTGTAGAATTTGCAATACTAAACCTGGGAAGAGCATGTAGTGTGTGATGTGCTTGCTTTGCACATGAGCATGGTGTTATTGACTCACCTTCACCAGGTCTAGGGCTTTGCACTGTTGGGGTGATAGATTTACCCTGCTTAGTTTGCCTGCCCTCCATGAGCAGGAATATGGATTTGTGAGACATCTGTGTAGGGTTAGGAGGGCAGCTGAAAGCTGTTGAACAGAAGGGAGCTAACAGGCTTGTGCACAAATTAAACTTGTAAGTGTAGTGCCATCAGTGCTCTGTGGAAACGCTGAGCAACCGAACTGAGGTAGGAAGAGAAAATCTTTAGGGAGATGGAGAATTTGGAGGGATTAATGAATGCCTCAGAGAATGGGAAAATCACTCATGATACTTCCGTGCACTATTTGCAAGAAAAATAATGCATGAAATATTATGACATGTTCCAAAAAGACATATAGATGTTTAAACATACATTTAGGCTTCTACATTTAGTAGGCTAGGTTTTAAAATGTTTTTCTAACACTTAACAGATAATCCATCGTTGACTCAAACTATCATTAAAACAACAGCAAAAGCCAAAGAAAGAAAGGAAGAAAAAAAAGTGTAAGGGCTCTCCCGCAAATGCCTCAGGTGAGCAGAACAGAAAGGCAGACTGCAGCCTCTGTGCTCAATGGCAGCCGGCCAGCTTGGGCAGAATTGGCCAGAGATCCATGACCCTTTGGCTCTCGTGGGAGAGTGTAAAGTTCTGTCAGCTCATCCATTCGAATAATTAGCAAAAGATATTATTTCCCTGCTCCATCTGCTTGCATTTTTCCTAATAATTGGAACACTGAATAATGTTCCCAAGTCCTTCAGCTCTCTGCCACCACAACTGATCACATCTCTAGGGAAAGACCCAGGACCGAGAATACTCAGGAAATGTAGTCTTCCCATGTGGGGGGCATCCATGAAAATATGTGATCACCACCACAAGCAGAGGTACATCAGGGCTCAGAGGTCCAGGAGTTTTATGAGCGTGAGGTGGCAGAGATCACTCCACTTTGAAGTTCACAGTCTGAATCATAGACAGGTGTCTTGGAACCATGGTGCTTACAGTAAGAGTAAGTGTTAACGTGTGCACTCAATCACAAATCAACTTTAAGAAATTGCCTTATAATGCTGGGTTGAGATATATATCTCAAACTTCCATATATATATATATATATATATATATATATAATCCTAAGGCCGGGTGCAGTGGCTCATATCTATAATCCCAGCACTTTGGGAGGCCGAGGCGGGTGGATCACGAGGTCAAGAGATCGAGACCATCCTGGTCAACATGGTGAAACCCCGTCTCTACTAAACATACAAAAAAATTAGCTGAGCATAGTGGCGCACGCCTGTAGTTCCAGCTACTCAGGAGGCTGAGGAAGGAGAATTGCCTGAACCCAGAAGGTGGACGTTGCGGTAAGCCGAGATCGCGCCATTGCACTCCAGCCTGGGTAACAAGAGTGAAACTCCGTCTCAAAAAAAAAAAAAAAAAAAAAAAAATCCTATAGCCACAGCACTCTTAGGGATATTCAATGACGGATTTCACTAGACAGAGACCATGACTCTGCCTTCCTCTGCATATCTGCCTGGTACCTAGCACAGTGCAATGCGTGATGGCACACTCAGTTAAGTCCAGTTGACTGGGTGACTGCCAAGTGCTTCAAACCAGTGAAGAACAGAAAGAACCAAAGTGGAATATATGTTTGCATTTTGATATTAATATTGCATTACGTTTTCTACTCCAAGGCCCTTCTCACTTCGTTCCTTCACTTGGGACTGTGAAGTGAATCTCAGTAAAAGAAATGCTTACAACCCACCTAAGCGTTCATTCACTCCATGTGTTTTATTATCTATCATATGCCAGTAGAGGGGATGCCTGATTGACTCCACTTTTGCAAAGCAGCCACAATATTTTTGAATGGTAAAATGTTCTAATATTGTTCAATATAGATATATTCCAAAGTAGACTTACTAACCATTACTTGTTACTAACTAACTATTACTAGTAGCAACGGTTAACATTTGCTACTAGTTTCTAGGACATTTAGAAGATTTTATTATTAATAAATTATGAGGAAGTGATTATTTTAAAACTAAATTAATTTTTCTGAAGATACATGTTTTTATTGAAGTTCATTCAACTCAAGATCCTTTTTTTTCTTCTTCAAGTAGTGTATAAGTAATAAATCTGGAGCAAAAATTAGTTTTTCAGATATGTTGTCAAATATTTTTTTCTACTACTCTTTCTATTCCCTATCATAAAAGAATTAGGCTATTTTTTTAAAAAAAGAACAATTTTACTTTATAAAAAGATTCTCTTAAACATTGTTTTCATGTTGCAATTAAGAAGTGAAACAATTTAAAATAGAAACATCTATTGCAAGCAAAGTTTCACTGTGTCCATAACAGAAAGAAATGAAATAAAATATGATGAATGCATTTCAATGGTCAATTTAAATACTATAGTTACATAACGTTTAATGCATTTAATCTACTAATAGAAAAACACAATTTGTGGATTTGTATTATATTTGAGTTCCAGTTCCTTCAAAAAGTAATATGGTAAAGAATAAGCCAATTTCCACATAGCATAAAGTAACCAAATGGGCAAAGTTAAATTGTTGCATATTTTATAAATATAATGTGTCTGCTCATCAAGTCATCTGAATTTCTTCCTGAAAGTATCTTTTCTTTAATAAAACTTCTGCCACTAAAGTAGACACATTATTGAGATATATTATGAGACATTTTAAAATATGTTCTCTTTCTGCAGGCTTGGTGCCACTGCTTCATGCTACCTTTATGCTCATTAGGAAGCAAAGTTGAGCTCAATTTTAAAATGTAATGTCTTTACAAGAATGAATGTCTTCGACACTTCATTTTGTAGATCAGTATAATGAGGCTTTAAAGTTTAATAGGCAGGCCAATATCACAGAACTAGGTTTGGAAACTGGGCCTTGTGTATCCACATTATGGCATCATTGACTGATATGCTGGTAGTTATTTGAATGCTAGCTGTCTCGAGTAAAAAGCCTTGAATTGTAGCATATGCTGATTTCCCTGCTGTAGATACTCTCACCAAGGCTGATTTAAACGTATTACCACGACATCACTGAATGGTTACAAAGGGATGTTCATTATTTTACATTGTTTCCGTTGTATTGATGAAAATACATAAATAATCTCAAAAGCATAGAAGTAAAACATTTAAAATTAGAAATCGGTGAATGTTTAATATTAGTATATCATTGTTTTGATGCAATTTATTTAATTGCAAGGGCATGTGACATGGAATTAAAAAGGCTGTGTTTAACAACTGGCTGATTCCTGACTATTTAACAATTGGGTCATACAGCTCTTGTAAGCTGGTACCTGCTGATCCCATCATACCAATGGGTCACCAAAATTATAGATGAATCATTCTGGGTGGTCAAAAATGTTTCCAATATGAATCTTCTCAACTTTGTTTTCATTGGCATGTGATGAAAAACAGAGAAAGAGAGAGAAAAGAAAGAAAGAAATAGTTTAATATCTATATCAAATTGGGCAAAAGTGATATCATATGTTGCAGGTCTGAAAATGTTTAAATTTTATGCCATTACATAAAGTTTCTGAAAAAATAATCACTTTCTTAACATTTTTTTTTACCTATGCACGTTTGCACGCACATATACACACATAAATACATATATATATGCATGCACACATACACACACACACTCACGTGTGTGTGTGTGTGTGTGTGTGTGTGTGTGTGTGTGTAGATAAATAGATATTATTTTAGCTCTCCATTTTATGCTTCTTGGTCCTGGGTTTCCAGGCTTGCAACCTTGTTTAGTCTGTATAAACATTTGCTAGAATTCTGTCTCAGATTTTTCATGTAAAAACCTTTGCTGATTTAATGTAACACTTATACTATGGAATCATTGCCATGCTATAACGCATAAGAGAACCTAATTATATTTAATAGTAAATCTGTAACCATATTGTCATTAATATCATCAACTGTGTATTAATGTCACTTCATCCTATGAGCTACATTATTTTTCCTGATTCAGTTTTGTTGTTACCGTTCTGTTCCAAGCAAAATTCATTATATAGATTGATGTTTGATTCATGTGGTGAAAAGTTTGCGTTTGGTAAACTGAGAATAGGGTAGGGGTTTTTACACAAGGAGCAGAAAAGTATCAAAGTGGAAATAAAATTTGAATTGATGAAAAGGCTCTTAGAAAAGTGGATTATGGCAACAACAGAAGCCATCAATTAATATTGGGCCTCAAATGCAAGTATGGAGAAATAAATCTTCTTCAGTCAGGTAGGGGAAATGTTAGCATATTGGTGGATACTTCCGGGTAACTCACTCTCTGCCTAGCATGGAACAGTAGAGGGTCGCTGATGAAACCGGCTACGTGAGTACATATCAGGGCGTGGGTGTTAGGCTTATAAGGACAAAGCAGAGAGAACGTAGCCAGTTATCAGATATGGGGTTATGAAGAAGGCAGGTACCAAGCAGTCCTGAAAACTCTGGTGGCATATGTAATAAACCTTTAAAAGTCTTTACGATCCTCCAACTCTGATTTCACTATATTATTGTTGGGAGGATGATTACCATCTGGGGAGGTGATTCTGATGTGCCAGATGGTAAAATGAAACTCCAAGGCCATGATTAGCATTGTGAAAGAGCAGACTGGCAGCTCTCCTGTGATCCAATAGGTGTTGGGAAGGCCTAAAAAATCCTAAAACAGCTGCTCTTGAGTGTACCATCAAGCTTAAATTTCCAACATTAGAGATTTATATTTTTGGGTCTTGGATGAGTACTTTGATGAAGAGGCAATACAGTGATGGAAAAGATTTTAAAAAGGTAAAACTGCATTAGTTATTCCTAACTCGTGGAAGAATAGAACTCTGTTTTCAAACCAAGACATTTAGGTGAGAGAGAGCAACCCCACTTCATATGGATCTTCGATAGAAACTAGATAAATGGTCCAGCAGGGATGATGCATTTTCAGTGACCCCAAGATTAGATAAAGGTGATAAATAAAAGGAAGAAGAATCATCAGGAGAAACTTTTACAAGTGCTGATCCTCTTTACAGGCCAAGCTTTAATTAATCTGATCCAGCCAAAGAAATTTTAAATTCATCTACGTAAGAGATTTTTATTTTCACATTTTACGAACCGTTAAGATTGTAAAATATATGTTAAAATAGTCTTGACCACAGAATCCAGCAACAGAAACAAACACACAAACACTTTCATTTTATAAAATGAAATGTATGGTTTACGTTTATTCTGTAACAGAGTAATAAAAAAGACAAAAATTACAGTGAATATCCACTAGGTGGCGAGTGTGCTATGTAGTGTCCCACTCACCTGCTTAAGGTGGAGCTGTTTCATCTTGTTCATCAAGATCATATCAGATTGCATTGTGGCCAAACAGATGTCTGAAGTAGATGTTAGAAGCCAGGTAATAGTTTTCAATTATTAGAGAGTAACTTGTCTTGTGAATTAGATACCCTCCCCAGCCGCTAAGCAACATGAAGGGCTGTTTGTTAGATCACTATGTATTTTAATACCACTGGTGAGTGCAGCCAGGCTTGTCATCGGAATTCTGTTCTGGTTATACTCCCAATACCATGCAATCTGGAGTTAATAGCTCCGTCTTGGGCTACAGATTCTTCTCTGTAATTTTCCTCATGATAAGGACTGTTAATCAACCAAATGGGCCTGAGATCCTCTTCCTTTGGCACTTTACAAGTCTTTGTTCTTTCTTTATAGCCCTCTTATGTGAAGCACCACATTTTAAGCACTAGACACAGAGGATTAATAATTGCAGGGTTGGAAGATAAGATCAGCTGATATGGACGTGTACCTACTCAAAGTTACACTACAATGATGCTTCTGCCTTAGAAAACCTCTCATTTATCAATCCTTTTTGGGGGCAGGACTAATTTGCATTAATTTGATGTACCAATTAGACAAAATGTAACAATGATCTTTACACTTTCTTAAGTGTATTTCCTTTCAATTTGACTTAGTTAACAGGAATTGATTTCTTCCTAGCTTACGATGAACTCTCTTTCATTATTTTTCTTTACCTCTTTGATTTATTATCACATAACAATAAAAAATTACAAAAGTAGCATGATCCTTATCTAGTAATGCTAAATATTTTTTAAGAATGAAATTATACCTGTAATCCCAGCACTTTGGGAGGCCAAGGCGGGTGGATCACGAGGTCAAGAGATCAAGACCATCCTGGTCAACATGGTGAAACCCCGTCTCTACTAAAACTACAAAAAATTAGCTGGGCATGGTGGCGCATGCCTGTAATCCCAGCTACTCAGGAGGCTGAAGCAGGAGAATTGCCTGAACCCAGGAGGCGGAGGTTGCGGTGAGCCGAGATCGCGCCATTGCACTCCAGCCTGGGTCA